>NC_054410.1:22676194-23010846 GCF_017976425.1 Toxotes jaculatrix
TCCTTTCTCAAAAACATGTCTGAACATATTCCTCATGTTTGTCAGGTTCTCCGGAGACTCATTGAAAATAAGCTGTTCGTCAAAGCTTAGAAATGTGAGATTCACCTCAGCGCTGACAGTTTGCCGGGATACATCACTGAGAATGAGCAGGTGAAGGCGGACCCAGAAAAGATTGAGGCAGTTTTGGAATGGCCTCAACTCACCACCAGGAAACAATTACTTCAGACTCCGGAGTCAGGGCTGTAGACATTGTCAAAGATGGAGGTCATCAGTGTATTTTGAGCTTTCTGCCAGGCAGTAGGTGCTTCTGTCAGTCTCTCCACCAGAATTCACTGTCAGACCAACAGCTAAACTTAGACAGCTAACCAAGACCCAGAGTCTGCTCTATTTTCCATCCGAGCTTCTATCCCTGCAGCATGGAGTACTCATCCGGCCTGGATCGAATATGCTCATAACTCTTTGACCAGTTCTGCCACAGGTTTGTCTCTATTTGCAGCCTCTCTTGATTACCAGCTGCCTCTGTCTCCTTCCCAGGAAAGTATATGTTCTCCCACCATTTCCCTACTTTGGTCCGGTCACCTCCTCTCGCCACCATTCAAGTTTTAATTCAATAAACTGTGTCTGTGTTTGCAGTTGGGTCCTCATTTCAGTTTAATGGTCAGCTTAGATCCAGAAAGAAATTCTTTGTGAACCATTAATTGTCTTCACTATGAAATGCCCACTGAATGTGCTTCATTTGTCAGTTGCATTAAAACATGCTGCCAGTTATTTAAGATAATCAGTGTGGTTTTAATTTTTCAAAAAATCTAAAACATGGTAATGACAACTCAACAAAAGGTTTTCTTATTATGTTTCACTATTGTTAGAGAAAGGTGAATGTTTTAATGATAACTGGATAGTGATTAAATGGGCAAGTAGAAATACAGGATAAGGATATATGTTATGTGCACCTTATATTTAAGTAACCGTTCAAGGATCAATTACGATGTAAGGCTAGGCAATAATAATTAAAAGATAATTATATGTACCATATGGTGTGATTTATAATGACTGTCTTGTTGTAACAATTTTATGAGGACTAAAGATTAAATTCTCAAAGAAGATTACTCAGAAAGACATGCTTGTATGTTTAGAGATGTTCTGAATTGTAGCAGTACAGTGGTTGACCTACTAGAGGTGGAGTGGACACACAATGCATGAAAAACGTGGGTAAGCTGGTTTTTAGAGCCACTTTTCCAAAAAGATGGGTCTGGTTTAATTTCCTGTGTAAACAGTGTTTAAATTATATGGACTTTGAGGTTTTTGACTGTGTGACTGAACAAACCACAGGCATCAGTGGATGTTTCTGCCAGTGGATGCTCTCACAGTTGAATGCCTGCATTAACAAGCCAAGGCTATCTAACGCTGTTACACACACAAAGAGAACATTCAAGCCCACAGGGTGAAATACAGTAAATTAACCATCAACAATTAGGCCCACACAGCCTGAAAAAGACCCTTCAGAACTGCAGGATGTTACAGTGACAGGCACTGGGAGTTTCACTTCTATCACATATCACGATACAGTGTGAGCTTGGTTCCTTCACCACAGAGCTGCAGGATGTTTTTGCAGTCACAAAATCCTCAACATCTCGCATGTGTTTGAATATAATCCAGGGATGTTGATGCTTCTGTTGTTGAAAGTTTCAGCTTCCAGTTGGCAGGGTAGTTTTTTTTTTTTGGTCTTGGCACAGTGGGGCTCTCCAAAGTTGTGCTGTTGCAGCTGTATCTTCCCAAAATTCTTGGAATTCTTTTCCATGAAGATACTGTACAGTATGTCTTCTCTGAACATGCTAACCATCTTTCTAGCTTTCTGTAGGTGCAACTTGCAGCTTTGATTGTTTCCATGTGCAATAAGAATTTCAGCATGAGTTTGAATTTAAAAAAAGGGGCTAATATTCTGCAGGTACAAAAGCAGACCGCTGGTTTTAACTGGTATGCAAAATTTGACTCTGGAATGTTTTGGAGGACATCATACACAACACTTCACAGCATGTGAGTGAAATGGACTGATACTGTGCTCTGGGCTGATCTGATGCAACACCATACAAAGATCACAAAGATAATGATATTTTAATCAGGAGTTTATGGAGAACAAACTGGAGCTCACTTACATCGTTCAGGTCACCAGACACACAACTCCAAATGAATGCTAATGTTGCTCAGTGTCTGCTGGGTATGCAAACTAGCAATCTTTTGTAACCACATTAGCCATATTAATTTTACAATTACAGTTTTTGCCATCATTGCTTATGGTAAAAATAAAACTAAACTCATGTCTGAGAGCTGGACACGTGACTATAAGAACCACAAGTAGTCAGGTTGTGAGAAAGAAACCCCCCAGAACAGCCAAACATCAAGCAACAGTACAGATCCACTTTTTTTTGTTCAAATTACTGTAGCTGTGTGCACACAGTTGTCCTCTGCAGTGAAGGATTATTAACAACAACTGAGGTGTGCTTCCCTTTTGGTTTTGAACTTAAATAATATAGTAGCTCTGTTCAGGTTTCTTTCCCAGTGGGCTGGTAGTGATATTGCTGTGTTTTCATATATCAAACAATACTTTGGTGGCAACAGTTGTTGGAAATGATGGCCTGAACTATGAGTGATGAACTGGAATCACCTTTAAAGCTCAAAGTGACACTGCTAATTCATACACTTACTGACATAACTTAGTTTAACAATGTTTTGAGGAGTGTTTTTAACCCAAACACAAAGCTACTCAAGTTACCCCTGATCTCCAAAAACTCCTGAAACTCTCCTTGTATTAAAAGTTAAGTTGCTACTAACATCATTTAAGAGTTCTGATTATATTGATAACACTATTCCTCTGCAGTGGCCAACTCAAGGTAACACAAGGCAATGAAAATGATTGATGTTTTCAATCAACCTACTGTGGATTCTTTTTTTTTTGGCCGTTGGCAATGATGCTGTCAATGGAGGGAGGATGCGTTTGCGAGGTCACCGGAGGCTGGCAGCAGTTTCCCCTGGAACTGTGGATGCTGGCTGCTTGACAAGGACAGGGGAAGGCTCCCTGGAGAGCACACAGGAAATGAAATTTGGATCGAGGAAATTTATTTACTGTCAGTACACTTTAACAAATCAAGATATCAAAGCAGTGAGGTTCTTCGGAGTGGCACTCGTCACAGGCTGTGACAGATAAAAGATCTATTGACAGGGAACCAGTATCACTTTGGGTAGTTCAGTGATGTAAATGTCCAACTGAGGAATTGAATATTGATAAAGGGAGACTAAATAAAGCTAGCGACATTTTGGTCATAGGAGCGTCATTAGGCAAAACTGGAACATCACACACATCACACTAGGACATTTCTTTAAAATCATAACCCAATCAACCCAATCAAAGCTCACATTGGCCCCTGGACCCCGCAGTGACTGTGGCACTTGTAGTAATATCGCATTATATAGATGTTCAGGTCAGTTAACACGATAGTTGCAAGTTACATGTACAGTTACAACTTTATAAATTTCCTGGCTGTGTGAGAGCTTAGTGGATTGGAAGTTTTTGCGTGCTTGAGCCGTGGCTCATTATGCAACAGAATGCGATGCGGCATGAGAGATAGCCGAGATACTGGCAGGCCAGACTGCTTATTTCTCATCTTTTGGCTGACCCCCTTTTGCATATCAGTGTATTTCCATACCCCACTGATATGCATCTTGCTCTCCACTCTGGGAGTAATTGTCTCCTTATAAAACTAAAAAACAATTTTTGCTTTGAGAAAACTTCAAGTTGTAAGGTCAATTTCTTCAATTTGACACGCAAATCAAAATGTTCACCATCAGTTGTTGTGAGAAAGCAGCACTTCTACAATAAAACGAAATAAATAGTTCACAGAGGAAAAAAAAAAAAACTCTGCTGGAGAGGGGCTGTGCTGAGGTTCATGGCCTGTAATTATACTATTCCTTTCTGCTGAGGAATGGCCTGAATTCCTCTCAGAATTGTTGATTATGTGAGTTGTCACCACAAAGTTAATTTCCCCAGGGAATGTCATATAAATCGCATGCTCCTGAGCAGAGTTAATGGCTGTGGTGTTGGAGATATGTTCCAAGAGGCACGCACAGGCACAGTATCTGTAGATAGCTTGCACTGATCTTTTGGTTGCTCACAACAGCGCATCACTTCCTGCTCATTATTTTACAGCTGGGAACAAGTGTTTCGGACACACAGTTTTGTAAATTGCCTTGTGGTCTCTCTGCAATTTGCTCGTGTTCATATTTTTAAGAGGTGAGTTCAATTTTGCAGTAATCGAAGCTGATAAAACTTGGTTGACTGGAGGATTTGTGATCTACAGCATTGTCACGTGAACAAGCTGAGTAAATTTATACTGGTAGTTTACAGCAGCCGCCCCCACATCATTGTTTCTGTAGTACAAAGCAAACAAATTCAATATCATATGAATTATTTACAGAACTCCATAGAAAGTAGGTTGGGGCCGTATTTTCCTATGTTTCACCACATTGTAAGATAGTGACTATAAAGAGGAGATACAAGAAAACTAATAACTACATGGGGATTACATTAGAGATACCCAAACTCTAAATTTAGCTAGCACAAGTCTCATACCAGTGCTCCTTTATACCCTGATGCTGAATTTATAAACCTCTTTATTAGGAAGTAATTATTATCTCTAATTATTATCTTTTATAAATTCTAGCAGATTTAACTACTATAGAGTGTTTGTGAAAATGCATTGTCATATTCAACTTATTCTACTCATGTATATGCTGTTGCATGACATTATAGCTGATGCTACTTGTTCTCTGCTGTGACCACAAAGCATTTTTTTTCCCTCACAAACCCACACTCATCTTGCTAAACAACATTTCAGATGTAAAAAGTTTAAATTAAATACTTGTTTTCTGAAGTATTCGACTTCAATTATTCTAGCTAAAGAAGTTTAGAAGTCTTAAATTGTGAGGCTGTAAAGATGTAAGTATTGTATCATTGATATTAGTAGTACTAAAGGTGGTGTACTAACTTTGTTCAACCCATTCCTCTTTATATCTACCTATAGTACAGTAGCCTCTGTAGGAAATACCTGTATAAGCCATTAGTTAGCTGCACTAGTCCTGCTGAGAGCACAGTGGCAGCAAAAGAGCATCAAACATCAAGATGGTCCGACAGGCTAAAGTGCTGGACATTGCTGTGACTGTCACAGAAGCAGACAATGGCAATGCAACATTTTTTTACATCTAGGAAAATCTGAATGTACATTCAACATTCATGTTGAATAATCTGTCAAATTAAATACACTTTTACTCCAATCAAAGGTTTTAGTTCAGCCTGTTATTTGCAAGTTTCAGAAACATTCTTATTCTCAGATTTTATATCATTTACTCTCTACATGGTGTAATGTTATTGATAAATGATATCCTGTTCTCTGTGGGTAGAACTGGAAGACTTGGGTGGGTCTAATTGGGGTTTATACCCCTACTTTAAACACTGTATTCTGTGTTTATGGAATTAATAGACACATGAGTCCATAACCACATGGATAGTATCTAAATTTGTTTGGCAATATCTGATCATTGCAGCCATTGAATAAGCTTTCCACAGAGTATGCTGATTAATGACCAGAGCTAATAGGTTTCTGAACAAGAAGATGTGTCATTAATCCTGAAGGTTAACAACATATGGCTGTGTGATTGGTACCATGACACACATGCCCTGCTGAGACCAGTGACTGCTTAATGCTTTGGCTGCACAATAACTCACCATCATGCTGGAGCATGCCATCCATCAAAGCATTCACTCATTTCCCCCCCGGGAAATAATGCTGCTTTTATGAGACTAAAAGCTTTTCTGTCTCATTCTCTTCCTCCCTGTGTTCTGTGTCCTTGTTTATTTTCTCATGTCCACAGACAGAACAAGCATCTCAGCACAGAGGGACATCAGTCCAAACTGGCTAAGAAATCTCAGAGTGATTCATATATGCTCCTACTGTCAGGACTAGAGGTAAAAATATGTGGTGACTTCCTGAAGTTTAGAAAAAAAATGGAGTGATATTTCAACCCTGTCTCCTATATATATGAATGTAGCGGAGCGGAGGCTTAAAGAAAGAGGCGTTGCAACAACACCAACTGGGAAATTTCACCCCAGGAAATTACTAAACTAAGTGTAGGGTTGATCAGCTAGCACAGGTTCTTTAATATCACTGGGCAAGAGACAGTTTTTAAGTTTTTAAAAGAAACAAAAACTTTATTTAACAAAGTAAACAAAACTGAAAATTAAAAAGAAAACTGAACATGAAGGGATGAACTAGCATACAACTAGCACTTGGACCAAGGAGTGCAGACAGGGCGAGGGCTTACCACAACAGCAGAAAAACCAAAAAGGGAAGGGTCCATAACTACAACATAAACTAACCACCCGTGACACCGTACACCAACAAAAAAGAGGGACTGTCAAGAAACACCACCACCAGGGATCGACTACCACCTCAGCACCTGTTCGAGAAAGAAAGAAAATTATAAACAGGCCAAGTGCTACACAGCAGAAAAGAACAGTGTATCCAGAGAGTAGTAGCCAGTGGCAGGCCAGGCAATCCATATGGCGCAGCTACACAGAGGATTAGAGGGTTTGAGCCTCGAAGGCCGCGGCTCGACCACGCTGCAGCGCGCTACGCACATTAAAAAAAAACATATTAACCATGTGCTCATTACGCAGGTGAATCAGAGGAGGAACAGCGGAGCACCCTACCTGGATAAGTGGAGACAGGTGCCTCGACGGCTGCTACAAACAACAACTACTACAAACAAAATGCTCCGCCACACCAGGCCACAGCCACCACAGGGGGACGAGCGGAACAGAAGGAGGAACCGAGGAATGGGCACACCTGTATATATATAGGGGCTCAACGTGCCTCCCACAACTCTGTGCACCAAAAACTGACACAATGCCATGTAGTGGCAGGAAGGGAGAAGGTCCTTCGGCTACATATACTTAAACAGCAAATAGGTTTTTTGGGAAAAGTAAAGGTGGAAGAATTTAAGTATTTGGCACAAACACTGAACAAATCAGTAAAATATTCACAGACACACCTGATCCTGAAGTAAAGTACCCACTACTAGTAAGTACAACATTAATAAACTTTTCTCGCTGCACCTGGTTCAGGTCAGGGAAAGATCCTGGTCTGGTTTAATACAGAACAAGTTCACAGTGACTTCAGATAAAACCTAACAGTCCAGGAAGTGGACCAGGAGGTCTCTGGTTTAAGTGCCCTATGTAAATGACAAACTGGCTAAACATCATAATCAGATGCAACTTACTCACATTTTTGCATAGAGACAATAGAGAACTTATTTGTTTATGTAATTTATCTCTGCATATAAAGCCTACACTGCATTCTGGATTTTACCACTGTTTAATACTCCAACGCTCAAGTGCGAGAGAAAAATATTAAATGTAAAGGTTTTTGCAATACTGTATTTTTAACTGTTAGGGTGGGGGACTAGGTTTTCATCATCTATTTTTTTTTCTCTGACTACAACAACACTTTATCAAAGTTGCTACTTTGCGGCGCAGAGTCAACAGCGATGAGACACTTTATCAGGAGCTGCTGAAAATCGGTTTAGTGAGTTTCCTGCTTCTTGGCAGAGTGATGTCTCTGTTTAATGACACTTGGTAACACAAAGTAGAGGTTGTATTGGACGTGTAACATTCAAATGTGAAAAATGTCTAAATTTTTGTGTCAGAATTTATATGTATTTGTAAATAACCACAATGATTAGTTGATTATATTTACAATATACTATTCACAAAGTAGGCTGTAAGCACGGCACTGGTATCTAATCTAACTCATGTGCCCTGTACAGATGGAAAAAAATGTTTAATTTTGCTAATACAAATAAAAATGGAAACATTATAGTCACTTACTTCAAATGATAGTAGGGATAAAATATTTTAAAATACAAGACCTGTAATGGGTTTTAACAGTTGTAATTTTATCAGTTGTAATTGCAGATAAGTTAGCCAGTGTTAGCCAGGTGGCATGATGTGCTCACAGGATCAAAAAGAGTTTGGCGGGCGATAGGCATCTTCATTAAGCACTGGTCCAGGATTGGAGTCTAGAGGCTGGTGGTGGTGGTGGTCCAGAAGAACCAGCCTAAATGTCCTGCCAGGCAGGCAGCCTTAGTGCAGCATCATGCAGGCCCTTTGCCACCTTTACATTGCTGTGCATAGAATCTCCCTGCCACTCCTGCAGGCCTCTCTTTAAACTCATAGCTTGAGATTTATAGCTTGTCTTGGGCTGTGTGGCGTGTACACAAATCTTTCCAGCTAAAGCTTTGTTAGCATCCAGGCTGGTCTACCTCTCTCAGACACATGCTGCCCTTTAATGCAGAGCTATATAAAGGCCAGCTTGATTAGGATGTTTAGCAGATTTAGCATTATTTATCTTACAGTTGTGCTGAAACAGAAATGCCCTGAATCGCTGATGATGGCAGTTGCTCTCTGTGATGAACATCAGGAAAATGTTTTTGCAGCTGTTAGTGATTTTTTTTTTTTTTTTTTTGCAGGGAAAGTGGGCAGAACAAACACTACCACACACACCATCTAAAGTGATAGTCTCCCTGAAGGTCACAAAGATGATTTTTATAAGCTATTAAGATTTTATGGTTGATAGAAGTCCTCCTCAGAGGATTTCAGTGGGGACCTTTTAGAGCCAACTGATCGCTATCATGGCTTCTGAGCACACAGAACTTCCATCAAGCCCGAGCCGGGATCAAATAAAAGTTTCTACTTCATTTTAACTTCTGTATAAAGTTGGATATTCGCCAGAAACAAGGGGATGTGTTTGATGTGAACTTTGGGAGCATTAGCCACACACTCCAGAATCTCTTGTGTTTTTGTGCTCCCTCACAATACACTGCAAACTGATTGAACTCCTACACAATACTCAGATTGCACTGCACCATACTGGATCATCTCAGGATGTGTTCATTGTGCCAGCCTTGATTCTGGTTGCCCGCTCAGATCCAGTCTTTTGTCGTTTTTGCATTATGTTTTTCATTGTGGCCAATTTTGTGCTAGTCTCAAGTATATGTAACATCACATCCAGGATCGTACTGCAGAATGACAGGAAATGAAACTAGGACGTCTTTAGCATCGTTAAACTAGCTGTGCAATTGCTCTTGTTATCACAACCTCTGAAAATTTGAAGACATGAATAAGCAAAAACTGATTTCTGAACAGAAATGTTGTGGGTATAAATCAGTAAGAGTTTGATACTCCAAACCTTAAATGAGATTTGATTGACAGCAAAGTCTTCCTGGCACCAAGCAAACAAGGCAGCAGCCGTCAGAAGATTCTGATGTTTCACTCCTTCATTCATCTGGTCAGTATTCTACAGAGCCTCAGAGGGGTCGTGTCTTGGAAATCTTTGTGCATTGATTATTAAACAGGAATGAGTGGGTTGCTAAACTGAGTACACAGACTACATATTATGTAATATGTGCCTTTCTAGTTTAATAATCTGTGCAAGCAGTTTAAAGGTCCATCTGTATATTTAGATGATCAATTCCTCTTTCCAATACTCATGAATCATCTTTTTTTTTTTATCAGTGACAGGTGTAGCATGCACTACATCTGTATACTGATGATACTGTAGTATCCTTGCTAACAGAAGTATGGTGACATATAAATGAACATGTTAAACCGATACACATTCTCCGCATCTCATAAAAACAAAGCAGAGCTGTAATTGACTTTTATGTTGTGGCTTTATAAATAGTGAGAATACACTCTGTTAGTAAGAGACATTTAAAAAGCATGCAAAGGTATTGTGGGGCAACAAAACTATTTCAGAGGAATAAATTCCCACCATGAACCCAGGCCCATAGAAGCAGTAACGCTGTGAAAAATCTATATGCCTGTTGAAGAATTTCGAGCTGCACACCACTATACAGATGCAATCAGACCCTCTCACACCACCCACCATGTGTCAGAACAGAGCAATCCATCAGACTCTCCACTCACACTGTGAACAGAGGGGGAAGAGCTAAAGATCAGGAGACACATACAGTACACCACCATTTTCAGATTTTTAGCAGAAAGTTGGAAAACTTAATTGTAAATGGGTCTGAAATGTAATTTTGTGTCCACCTTTGTGTGTGGGAGCCCACATATCCTCAAATGACCAGAGGAACAGTCCTGATTGGATGGTTTACGCCTCCAAGACTGCATTCACCTGACCCCCTGGGCTCTGTGATTGGTGTGTTTGCTAATCAGAAGTGGCAGTCTGATTACATGGGAGGTCTGAGCAATAAAAACCCACAAAGGAACCTTGGAGTCACCTTACATAATATGACACCACTGGAAAAAACGTAGCTCTGTATCAAGTTGGTTGTATCCATATTACTTTCCACCTGCACATCCACTGCAGATACTGGGGTGGGGGAGTGGGGTTGATGGTACAAGAGAATCATGATACAGCCTTGTGTGTCATTAGGTATTGGAGCTCGTGATGATATTTCTAGCTGGAGGAGCGTTTAATGAGTTTGCAAAGTGATATGAGAATAACCGGGAGTGACATTTTCCTTCATGTGTAAATTAGATATGCTTCACACTGACGCAATGCCGTGCAAGAGCTCCCACGGCAGCTAGGACGAGCGGAGAAGTGAATTCATGAGTTAGAACAGACAGTTAGTGAGGTAAACTCATCATTATTTCCTTTGAACAAATACTTTTTTTTTCTTACCACACTACACACAGAGTCTCTAACAGTCCTCATGGTAAAATTGCCAGATTTAAAGGGATATTTCAACATCTTAGGAAATGAGCTGTGATACTCTCTGGGACCAAAATCATGACTAAAACTCAGACTATGGATACACAAAGACAGATCCGAAGACCTGCATGACTGCTGACATTCTCAAGTGCACAGCAATGATCTTTGACAAGTGGACAGACCCATTCACCACTGTATCTCTGAATAGAATTGTCTGAGCAGGTCCACCATCTTGGACAGCCAAGTATGATGACACCACATAGACCATTTCTATCTAAGTGCCTGATTCTGTAGCAGGAATAACCTTATCCTGAACATCAGCAAGACCAAGGAGATCATAGTGGACTATAGGAGGTCCAGGAAAACTGAACAGGCTCCTGTCTGCATACATGGGGAGACGGTGGAGCGTGTGAACAACATAAAGTTCCTGGGCATCCACATTTCCTCTGACCTCTCCTGGACTGTGAACACTTCACACCTGGTGAAAAAGGCCCGACAACGGCTCTTCTTTCTCAGGAAGCTGAAGCGTGTGACAGCCCAGGTGGTGAGGACAGCACAGGGGATTGTAGGCTGTCATCTACCAGATCTGGACTCAGTTTACGTTGCCCGAGTCCAGAAAAGGGCCAGACGCGTTGCGACAGATCCCACCCACCCGGGCAACGCACTGTTTCTACTGCTTCCATCAGGAACATTAAAACAAGCACAAACAGACCAGCCACATACACCCACCGTCACACACACTCACCTTTTAACATACACACACACTCACACCCAGACACACACAGACACACACACACACACACACTCAGCCCTGCTGACAATCAAACACACAGCATTCCACACACTGGGTCTGGAACTAAGCTGCACTTTATTACTTTACTTTGTGTTTATATTTTTTACAACTGTTCTTTTTTTTTGTGTTATTTATATGTGTGCCTTTAAGCCAGGAATCTCTGCAAAAATGTCATTATGCTTGCATAATGACAATAATTTTGAAAAAAAAACAACAAACTATACAACAACAACTATACAACAATAAAAAACATAATAACTACAGGTACAAAGAGTTGCCATGGAGTGAAGTGTTTCACCACCTGCTTTGCATCATCAAGGCTCTCCAACAGAACAGACGCCTGGCTGTGGCTTTTTATATGTCAGATGGAATAATAAATGCTGAAACTGACTTCACCACAGTGGCTAGAATGAATAGAACCTTATCATAAGAAAATGAAATGACTTGGATGGAACTAAAAAGACAAATTTATCACACAAATTAGTCAATAAATGTGCCTTTAATCAATATTTTATAAATGCTTATATATACGGCTCCACCTCCACCCTATTACTAGCCATCCATGGTTGGTTCTAGAAAAACATGTGTGCTTCTGGTTTGAAGTATGTATCTGGTATGCATGTTCCTATAAATATAATTAAAAATACTATATACCAGTTTATGTGTGGAAACTGTCATACCTACAGTTTCTCTGTGCATGATTCATCCATAAAACTGTCATCTGGAATCAACATTTGGTTTGCAGTCTTTGATCAGTTCACACAGTCCTAACAAAAGAACAGATCAGTTACATTTCACATTATGACGTGAAATTTAAGAACATTGGTTTGGGGTTTTGGGGATCATTTGGCGTTTCTCTCATTAGCCGAGAGTTCAGCAGTTATTTTCAATGAGAAACTAGCACAGGGTCACAGTTTGCGACTATCTGGTGACCAAAAACACAATGAATAGAGAAAGAATATCTGACTCATCAGGTGGACACAGTCACAACTGTAAATGATTGACCCTGTTGCTCTGTGTCTACTTCCCACTAAAATACCATTGTATAACCCATCACAGTTCATTTAACACTAGTTTAGTCCTGCTGGTGTAAGAGCCATGCTGAAAACAATCAGCACTTATCAACACTGGGCAGATCACTGTGTGCTGCTCTGTAGGACATGTCAGATAACTTACCTACCCTCCTTCTGACAGTGTACATGAAGAGGAGTTTCCCTTAAGGGGCCTGTATGTCTGCTGTAATAAAGTAACCATCCTCTCACAGTTGTGCAATCTACAGCTTGACTGCTCACAAGGAATCACAGAGCTGTTTTTTATTACCTTTTTTTATGTTATTGTCAGGCCATAATGATTAATACCATTTCATCAGCACCGGCTTTAACACTTTGGCTCCCTGATGTCTTTTTAAAAGGCACTGCTCAGTGGAGAGTATATGAGGTGTATCCACATATAAAATGTCACTATTAAAATTGCCCATAAAGAGAACATCTTCCAGGGTCCCTTGCATTTGACATCTCTTCTTCTACATGGCTTCCACTCTGAAGATTTTTTCCCCATTGTTCCCCAGTGAGGTAAAAAAATGAAAAGCTTACAGTGTCTTGATCCCGGGCTGTGAGAGAGGTAAGCGAAACAGAGCCATGGAGCTCTCTACAAGGCCAGCTGATTGGCTGATGAGGTTATGCAAAGGCTTCTGGGAAAAGCTGAGAAGATTTAGTGGTAAATCTTTGCCGTACACTACTGGCTGAGGAACAGCTGTTTGGATAAGCCTGATTGCAACCATTGAAATTCCACCGGAGTTGATGGGGAATGAGAGATCACCATGGAGGCTTTTCAGGTTTTACACAAATCCTATATTTACACTCCTGGATGTAAAAATAAAGTATGTATGTATTATGAAAATGGACAAATTCACTCTTATTCTTTTACAGTTATGGTACATTTTCGTTCCCATGTTTCTTATTAGTCTTGGTGTAGCATCAGGAAAACAAAAAAACGATCAAGAGTAAAACATCATTTGCAAATCTATATGTATCAAATCTGCAGTGAGACTGTACAGGTTGCTTCAAGGTTCCTACTCACACCACCGAGTTCAATAACAGGCCAGGTTTACTCATTTCTCTGCTGTGTTTGGCTTATACCTTGCCCGAAGCCAGAATTTACATTTCAATATATAGTGAACTGGTATTAGCTAAAATAACACTAATCAAAATCAGATCCTTTCATTGCAGTGCTTCTGCTGTGTTTTGTCCTCTCATTTCCTTTAAGACACCAGGGTTCTACAGTGCAGCATCCCACTATGTATGCCAGTGAAAATTAGCATGCATGAATGTGAGCTATTTTATGGGCACAGCAGTGAGTGACTCTGAGTTCAGACATCGAGGCTGAAAAATGCTAATAACTGTTGGCAAATCAGTGTAGAAAGCATTCTCACTTTATTGCTACAGAGGTTCCCTTAAGGTGACAGATATGTAGGCTATTCGATCAACATTTAAATGTTAGTAAGTAGCAGATAGGACTGAAAATCATGTAGGCCAAAAAATCATGATTGAGACATAAGTAGTTTATCACAATGTGATGTAGCAGAAGTTGTTTGAGTGGCTGTTGACCCACAGCATGTCCTAAGACAAGACTTCTTCATCCAAAATCCCCAAGATTCATCTAAAAAATGGGAATTTAAAAAAAAAAAAAAAAAAAAAAAGGGGAAACGTTATAGTATTATTGAGTTACTCATAATTTTTTGATCCAGTCCAGCAGATCCTGACAAAATGGCAGTTGTTTATCAGAAACCCTTTGCTTCCCTTGCTCCTAGAGCAGCTTCAGTTCTTAATGGTACGGGTTACACAAGATGTTGGAAACATTTCTTTGAGACCATGCTGACTTGATTCACTGCACATTCAGGCTGCCGATCTCTTGTTCTAGCACACCCCAAAGGAGTTCTACTGGATTCAGGTCTGGAGACTCGGGGAGGCCACTGAAATTCACTGAAATCACTGTCCTGTGCATGAAACCAGCTGGAGACGACTTTATCTTTGTGACATGGAGCATTATCCTGCTGGAAGTAGCCATTAGAAAATGGTGAACTGTGGCCAGGATCAGTAACAATGCTCAGATAGACTGTGGCATTCAGACCATGATTGATTGTTATTAAGGCCCAAAGTGAACCAAGAAAACAGTCCCCACAGCATTATTACACCACCACCTGCCAGGAAGGACCCTTCCATCTACCTTTTACCTGTGTAGTAGACCTGTGAGTTTTCTCTGTTTTGTGAGTGTTCAGAACGTCTTCCCTGATTGTTGACGCTGGTGTTGATCAAAATGCATTAGACTCAGCACTTCCTCCACCTGTTGTCTACCTGTCGCCTTTCTGTACAATGAATAACAGAAGTCTTGATGTTGTTTGTGATTTCTCAGGTGTGAAGTGATTTACTTTTTCATGGCTCAATATAATGTATAAGGTCGACGTGCAAGAGAGCATCTCCGTCTGAGCAGAGCCATACGGTAATTAAACACTGACTGCTTCTGTCTGAAATAATAGTTTTGGTATTTAAGACATTTCAATCAGAGATACCAATTACATCCATTACAACATAAACATTATGTTAAGATTAATGTTTGTGCAGCTTTTACTTAATGAAGCGACTGACACTGGAGTGTTGCAGGCATCTATACATTGTTTTTGTTGTTTTTCATCTGATGTTCAAATACAGTCGATGAAACTCATTAAAAGCCTTTGAGCAGTTCATAGGAAATCATCTGCCACCTTTTGTGACTTTTAATGTGGAACACCTGCAGGGATTTCTGAGTAGATAAACAAAAAGTAAACTTCATTGGATTTATTTGTGCATGAAAACCTTGTGGTTGTTATTAAAAATCAATCCAAGCCGAACGTACTTAATGTTAAGACAAGGCTTTTTCTCACACTGTGTGTTCATTCAATGCCAGCCGTCCCTGGCAAAGTCACATCAGCAGCGAACATCGGACACCCAGGCGCAGAACTGATGAGCAGACAAGAAGCGAGCCACCTTGCGTGCCGCTGAGTCTTCTGTGGATTTCAGGCTTCCATGTGCCAGAGTGTCCCTCAGCTCAGCAAAGCATCTGTCTCGATCAATGAGGCCAATAACCACAGGCTCCAGACAGTTTGTCTGTCTGCCACTGTGTCTCTGACATTCAGCCTGCCACGCCGTCTGAACTTAGCAGACGCTGAAAGCTCCCACTCAGCAGCGGGTCATCCAGCAGAAATCATTATTAAAGGCTGCGGGCCGATAGCATCTCCGCAAAATGCAATTATGCATAGCAAACACATACTCCCGTCTCACGGGGGATAGAAGATCAAAAGGAAGCATGTGGATGTGTGTGTGAGTGTGAGTGTGAGTGCTGTGCGTCGACACTAAGTGGATTTTACGTGAAGCGGACTGATGACTTGACACTGTCTTGTGCACACTTGCAAGAGAGATATTGGAAATTGCTTCAGTGGAGTATCATTTGTCTAATCTGCTTCATTAATTCGTTCCTTAAACTGCAGTAAGTAGGAGATAAAGGCAGTATAATTTGCCTTGGAGGATATGGATCCATTGCTAAACTTCCCCAACAGCAGTAATGACAGTAAGAGAAGTAATTAATTATTTTATGGTAAATAAAAACATTAGGAGTGAAGGTAACAACAACGTAAACCCCACCCGAAAAAACAAAAAAAAACAAAAAACGGCAGCCTGACGGAAACTTGTGATTAAACAAAACCCAGAGCGAGATGTCAGCTGGCATGGCGGGCAAGAAACAGATTCAGCTCTGAAGCAGATGTCAGCTTTTGGAGCCCGTGAGATCCATCAAGCAGACAGGATGGAAGACGGTAAGCTGCTGAGAGGAAGTGAGCACAGCGAAGATAAATGCCTTCGTACCGGGGTTTGGCTTACAGAGACCTCCCTATCGCTGCTGCAGCTGGAGCTGCACAGCTGGGGAGGGAACAGGAGACAGAGGTGGAGAAGTGTAGGTGAGCACAAACTATGTTTCTCCTCTCCTGCGTCATGTTTGTTCTCCTCATGAATAAAGCAGAGAGCATGTGTCTGTCCAGGTATTACATTCTTTTAAAAAAAAAAAGCTATTTCTGCTTCTCTGTCCAAAACACCGTGAGCGAATATCGATAAAGAGGACAGCGTAAGTAAAGCTGGTGAGAGCTCGGCTTCTCACTGAGGCAATTAGCTAAGTGCAAAATAAGTCAGGCCCAGCACTCTGAGCTGTGGGCCTCGGGATGAAAGGAAACACTCTGACCTAACATCCTGATCGATGTGTGTGTTCTGGCCGTGTCCCACAGCAATTATCTCTCTGTCTCTCTCACACACACACACACAAACACTCACACACACACACACGGCAACATCACCGCTTGGGTCGAAGTACATTTAACCCACACCTTTGCAAAGTCAAAGATTGTCTCGTCTGCGCTCACACTGCAGTGTACTGACAAACAATCTGTACACCCACACACGTACACAAACACACAATGTAGCGTGCTGTTCCTTCACAACAATTTCGAGGTGATCAGGTGACCATCATTCTTCCACTAAAGCAAAAAAATTGGAAAACAACGATATTAAAAGATCATTAAAAGTTATGATATGATGAGTTATGATACTTATTTTCAATTTAAGGTGGTCATATACATGGTGTTTTCATTAGATTATGTAATTTATGTGTGTGTGGGAGCCTAAGAACGTCTATTTCCAAGGTGAGGACACAGTGTGTTCATCAATCTTGCTTTTCAAAACCATTACTGTCTGTGTCTGTAACGTCACAGGAACATGTAGGATGGGAGAGTCAGACACTCAAGGCTGAACATCCAACTTCGTCACACAGTGTGTGTGTACGTGTGTGTTCATGCTTGTGTGTAGGTGTGTCAGTGTGTCTAAAGCAATGTGTTTAGCATCTGAATGTCTTTGTGACAGCTGTGTCCACCATTTAGCTGCAAAGCAAATATCCATTTTTCACAAGGTGAAAAAAGGAAGATGTCAAGGAAAAAAAAAAAGATTGTACACAAACGGGTGTTCAGTTCTTCACTTTCAGCAGAGAACTGCTTAATAGAGCTTTGATGAACACGAGCCGTCATGTTTCCTGAATTTCTGCAGAAAATATAACTGCACCAACGCCATTTAAATGATACTCTTCTTGAGTTCACAAGGCTCTGTAGACTGAGGATCCTGGGAAAAAGATGCCTCACCTCTCCGTCCACTACTCCCCAGTCACACCTGAACCCCCCTGAGAACAACATCACTACGGACCTGAACATGTGCAACATGTTCTACCTGTTCTACCCCCACAGTGTCAAACCTTGAGCAGACATTGTCTGTGATAAAGGACATGGCAGAAACTACAAGCATAGTTCCATTTGCACATGCTTCTATTAGCACTTGCTTCTGGTCTATATACCATCTATACAGATACACACAAAGAACATGACCAAAGAAACATGATCACATGTTATTGGAGAATCTGAGTCATGTGAGGATGCCTCTCTTCTTGTTATTACGGTGAGTTAAAGTCATGGTGAATATATTATTGTCACAGAGAGGTATATTCAGAGCTCTGTGTCATCCTATTGATAGCATGGGACCAGATAATATGCTCATATATGGATGTTAATAGAGGGCTGTTACTACAGTTTAGCAGGTCCAGTGGAGATGACCCTGAGTTTCTAGTATTTGTTTGAATATGATGATGCACAGCTGCATCTGCTTTATATAATGGTTCTACTGTAAAATGGGAGACCTTGCGACAGTTTTTGTATCTCTGCTTTGGAAGTAGGAGGAGAATGGTGAGTGTGTGTCTGTGGGTGTGGGTGTTTAAACAAAAACAGGTTCAAATGCCATAAAACAACTTAATAAAACAAAGATAAATGGAAACTAAGAGGAGGATTACTTTCCTGAATCCAGCAGTATTACTTGTGAAAGCTCATTTCAGAGTGGCTGTGCAGTATGAACTTGGTTGACATGTAGAGGCAACAGTTAGCTTTCTTCATAGATTTATTTTTCAAACATTCCCTCGTTTTTCACTCTGGTTTATTTTCTTTCTTTCATCCGTTGTTTCCAGCTCTTCATGTTGTGCTCACATACCCTGCAGTTCCTGAGGAAAAGTGTATGAGAGAAAGCCTGTGGGCTGTGACCTAGAATTTAAATCAAGAGAAACCATATCCTCAACAATCAATATTGTTTCTTTAGCGTCGTCTTAGTTGTTTTTTTTTTTTTTTTTTTTATGACAGCGCATTGGCAGTGTCAACCAGCCGGCTTTACATAAATGTGCATTCTCTGGTCTGAGAACAAAGATGATGCTGGCTGGAATAAAAAAGCACAGGGCAATGTGGGAGTGACCCCTGAGGCAAAAAGCAACAATTGTTCTATACGGTGCTGCAGTTTACAGATTTATGGCCAAAAGCTCCAGGATTGGGGACCTGCAACTATAAAAAGAAGACTACAGTCTCCATCATGTAATGGAACTTAAATAATCCCTCTGGAGGATTTATGTGCCTCACAGGAGCAAAATTTACCAGATGAATCATGGGGTGAACAAACATGGAAAAACTAAATGAGCTCGAAACATGTAATTAAATCATCCTGTTTCCAATCACACAACCATGAGGATTCATGTACCTTAGAAAAAACACTAGGGAAAAAATAGACAACCAGGACATTTCACAGAGTTTTTATTGAAGCTGTTAAAACTGGTGTCTGCATAATTTATTAGTGTGAACTCTGTGAAACATAAAGGAGAGCAACTGTTGTAAAACAGTTCCATTTTGGATGTAGTGTTATAAGTGTCTGATATGAAGGTAGTTTTTTTTCCAAATGATGTCTGTCTTCATAGTTATCAAACCTCAGTATGGATGCATAATGCAAAAAGGCTGTTCTGTCAAGGTCAGAACAAAGTCTGGGGTCTCTCAAGATCCATCCAGAAGGTCTGGTCTAAAAGCTGTTTGAAACGGTAGAGCTAGAGGTAGAGGTAGAAGTAGAGTCCTCTCCAATGCAGAGTACACAATCTGCTTTTTACCCGGACAAATACACAACAAGTCAGCAACCATACTACTCTCCATCCAGGGTCTCAGTGAAACTCTCAGTGTTTATTTATTTGGCCTTTTTGGCAAATGTCACTGCATATGAACAATGAAAGCTGCTTTTTCATCCATGTTTGTTTAGGTACAAGAACTTGTAATGCTTAGCTTTCTCACAGGATTTACACTGTCATCTACAGCTAGAACTTTGAGAGCAACTAAGTAGTTGTTCCATGGGTTGTCATGCGTATTTCACTTATACATAAAGTTTATACTACTTCCTGGTTGTAAAAGACTTAAAAAAAAAAAAAACGTGTTATAGTAGTTGGAAGTAGTCTTTATGTGTGGCTTCCAACTTATCATCAGTTTCTCCTTCAGATGGATGCACATACAAACAATCTGTGCAATAATATTTCAGACTACAGGGCAGAGTCACTGCTGGGAAACAGTGGGGATTTTAGGGGATTAGGTATGTCTGTGTGCTGGGTGTATTTACTGACATGAGTGTGTAAGTGATGTGACATTTGCCTGCTGTGACACAGCACCGTTACCCACATTATGGTATTGATCTTTCTTTGCCATTTTAACAATAGCGCCTTTCAAATGGTGCCAGTCTCCTCTCTTGTTGTTGTTTCTGTGAATGGCTGCTGAGGCCCAAGAGAGGGCAAATAAAAATTCTCCATACTCAAGACATGTTGCAGAAAGGAGTGTGGGAACCTTTTCTGCATCTCAGTTAACAGCAGTCTGCCACAGCTTTAACTGTCTCTCCTGAATAAGATACGGTGTGCAGCAGTAACTGTGAGGAGGGCACTGAGTGCCTGGCTCAACTAACTGTGTCAGATGATCCGTCTCTGGATGCTACTACAGTTTGATGGGAAGTCACTGATGCAGATCTTAAACTCAAGGCTGCAGTTGATTTAACTTCTTCATTGTGCACTAAATACAAAAACAGTATAAAGTATAATATTAGCATGTAATATAGAATTAGGATACTTCTAGAAACGCAAAATCCTCCTCCAGCAGCCAATGCTAGCTTGAAGCCACAGTGCAAGCAGAGTAGTAGACCAGAGACACATTCACGTATTGCTTGAATACATGAAGGCTGCTGGAGGACGTCACTATGGCTGACTCACAGGCTAGCAAGCTCTGGACTCCTACATTAGCTGTGACAGAGCAACTTTATTCAACTCCAGCGAAATGGCAGTTGTGTCAAAAGAGCAGATTAACGCTGCTTTATTTATGTGTTTCCTATACCCACCACCACACCTATTTCATTCAGTTGCCAGTATTCTTTTCACATTTTTTCTTTGTTTTTCAGCAGTTTCCATCAGTTCCAGTTCTTGCTTATTTTTTTTTTTGTCATTATTAAATACATTTATAAATCTTTTAACTCACGTCTCAGCCTCAGTAATGTACCTCTGTGTCTTGTACTTTTACTAAGTGTTTATGCTAGGAATTTCCTGGGGTGCAAGTCCCCAGGTGGCATTGTTGATTTCAATCCTCCCCTTAGTGTCCCTCGCCACACTTAGATTGGTGCCTCAGTATACTTCTGAATTTTTCTGTGTCTACTCCTGTTCCAGGTCTCTTAAGGCTACAGATCAATTGCTTTTAACTGTTTCCACGATGGAGGGTTGTGATTTTAGGGGAGATTGTACCTTTCCAGTATCATTCCAAAGCTTCGGAATAGTCTACTGACAAAACGTACGTTTTCAATGGCCTGCATGCATGTTCAGAGCCCCCTGATTAAGGATAACAGAACCCCTCATGTTATTTGTCACACCCTCACATAAAAATCAATATCAAGTTAGAGTTCTCCTTTCTACATGAATTATAACAAACTGCTTTAGAAATCCAACCAAGTTTAAGTGCAAGCCACAGTGTTCCATGACTCAGCAGGAAATATTAAGCAGGGAAAGTAATGTTTTCTCTATTGCACATCATTCAGTGACTGCATAGTCATTGTTCATCTTCATCTGCATATATAATAACTCACCTGTATCTTACTTGCTGGTCAGAACAAGGTCTCAGAGAAACTTCTCATTTCAGCGTATCAACACCTTCAGTTAGAAACAGAAGCACACAAGCAGCCTCTGCTGTGAGTAGTGACCCCCCCCCCAATCTCCTTGATTTCGCTGACCCCGCGAGGCTCCACTCTGTTACATCTAATTCTGCTACAGTCGCCAGTGCAGGAAAAGGACAAGGTCAACAGCAACACACTAACCGCCAGCTAGCCAAGGATGGCTTCTCTCTAGAGCCCTTTGTGCTGATGCCCTGCTTGCATTGTCAGCTTCCTGCATGTCACCGCTCTCTGTTTTGTCCCCAGCCTACCTGGGGGAAGGGCCTCCTGTCAGGTTAATTGCACAGAGGAAAATACTTTGTTGCATAAAATACTGTGTGTTAGGGAACATTACCAGCACACAGATTTCACTACTACACTGAGACTCAGTCAAGATCGTTTTTTTCAGTTTTGGTTTTTTAGTTTCCAATAATCACAAGACTAAAGGGGGAAAATTGCTTTGCTTCTCTTATGCGTCTCAAACTACTTGATTAAGGCCAATACCAGGTTTGGAAAAGAACCTAACATAACTGGTAAATTGTATCAATAACCGTAACCAAACATTGCCTAGAACACACTGTCCTCACATTTAATTCCCTTATTCACATCAGTCATAATCAATAATCCTTCCTTATCTAGTCTCACAGGTAATGATTCTGGGAGGAGGAGGAGAAAACATTAGCTTCTAAATGAGCACACTGAAAGCAGCACGGTCAGATTTATGAGTGTAATGTACTGCGGGCATGCCTGTGTTATCAATTGAAAGACGACGTACACAACCGCCAGGCATCTGCATAATGTAAACTCATCGTTTTATGCTGACTGTGGTGATGTGGGGGTAAGAGGAATGTTGGTCCACATGCATGAATGCTTGCGTACTGACACAGCATAAATGTGTATTCACAAACATGATAATGAGCACTTATCCACAGATTTCTGGACAAATAATGATCACTGGGGAACTCCAGACTGGATTTGGAGTCATTAATGTCTCACTGTAGATCCAGTTCAACCAAATAACAAAACAAAAATGTAAAGAAGCGAAACAAAATACATTTTCTCACTGTAGGTGGGTAACAGTGGGTGTAACAGAATGGCTCAAAAGCACCACATAGAAAAATTCAGTGAAGTAGACCTCACTGTATGTTTCACCTAGATGTGTGAAAACTGGTAGGTATGTGTATCATATCTAGATCTACAAAAAAGCCTTTTGGAGCCTCTTCCTAAACCCCTAAAAATTCCCAGTCAGGAATTTTAATTCATGTGCAATTTTAGTGCTTTTTTTTTTTTTTTTTTTTTTTTTACATTTAAAGGTCAACACCTCCTTAAGCGGAGCCTCAAATTTGGTCAATCTAATTTAAAGCAGAGTCATACCTTCAGTCCAAAAGGAAGTCTGTCACACTGAATATTATTATTAGAAGTAGTTGTAGTTATATTTCTCTGTCTAATCATGTGTTTGAAAGGTTTAGGATGCTTGAAAGCTCACAGTACTTGGTACACATCAGAACTGGCCAAAATTGCCATGTATTACCACAGTGGTTGCTACTCTCCTGATGGGCTCAAACTGCGAGGGCCTGTTCAACGCTGCTTGCAGCTTTAATTGATATATTGTATTTGTAGCTGGGATAGCTGCATGGTAGGCATTAGTTTACAAGCTTCTGGAGTAGCTACTTCATGTCATATAACCAACCAGCACTTGCAATCCACATCACTTTCACAGTGCATGGGTGTGTCACTTAGAAATGGTAGAGCCATTGGATTGCAATAAAATGATACACAGACATTCATGGTGCCCTTGTCTGCTGATGACCCGCAAGACGCTGCCATTTCTCTCAACTTTGTCTGGCAGACTGCATCAGTGAAGGAGATTCAGGAACAGAGAGGTCAGTGGTTAAACACGCCAAGCAGGTATGGAAGGCCACTCCTTTATCATGAAGCAGGCAAGCTGTCAGCTGTGATAAAGTGGGAAGAGGCTGCTGGCGCTCATTCAATAAAAGACTAATTTTTCTGCTTTAAAAAAAAACAAAAAAAAAACAGGTTTTCCAGCCACAGCCCTGCTGCATGCTTTAAAGTATCACAGCCATCGTCACACCATTGACATCAGCTTCATCCGTTACTGGTAACAGGTTCTTTATGGAAAACTGCGGTGACTTACCCTTTACATTGTCAAGACAAGAGGGTAAAGGATATTTATTGGAAAATATACCATAAAACACCAATTCTTTATAACCATTCAATCTGTTTTGGTGATTACATGGGCTTTGCTTTTGTCAAACATGTGGCCAAAAAAATCCATACTGATAAATGTTTTTTTGATTGTTGCCCTTAAAGTTACCAGGCCTAAGGTAAGTGATACAGTCAGGATAGATGAGGATCACCAGACTGGGTGTGCATCTCCAAACAGCCTTGAACACAGGCAGGAATGGTATTTCAACACTCCCTCTGCAATAGAAATTATAGCTCACATATTAAATGGAGTTAGCACAAATGAAACTGAATTGATTTTGTTGTTATCTGACAGTTATTTTTCTGTCAAGAAGTTATTGTATCAGTACTGGTGGTCAAATGGTGATGTTTTTAGGACAGTTGGACAGTTTTTATTTTTGAAAGCTCTTTTAAGAGCAGAATTTCTCAACATTATATATTATGTATAGTGCTTTTCTAGTCTTACTGCCCACTGGAGGGGCTGGGGATCAAACCACAGGACTTCTGATCTGGATGATCCATTCTACCTCCTGATATGTTTTCATTCAGTTTTTTTTTTTCCAAGTACAGATTTTTTTTTTTTAAATACAAGTCTTTTCTACACTTGCACAAGCTTGCATTGCTCATGCAGTACTGAATTACATTTGAAGACCAATTGCATCACAGCCTTGCAACAAGGCTGTTCTGCAGGTCGTTAAAAAGTCTAAAAACTCTAAAATATATAATGAGCAAGTTTTTTTTTTTTTTTTAATTGATGTTGTTTAGCTGAACAGGAACTCCCTAATGTTCCTGCTAGACTTGGATGTGCTGCCACAGTAAATATTAGTAACGTGGGTCTTTCAGTGGGACATCAACTGGGGTGGTCTTGTCATGGGGTTCTGTTTCAAACTCCTCAAAATTTGGAAAGACTGTTGTCGAAAGAAATGATGGTGTGATTTATGGTGCCAGTCTCCCAGGGTGCAAAACCTTTTTAAGAAAAAGGGGGGAAAAAAAGAAAATACAAGAATACCAAATATTAAAGTTACTCAAAAACGCAAATATTTTTCACAAAACAAAAAAAATTACCAAATAAGAAGCAGTGTGGAGGTTCCACATATATAACCCTCTCTATAACCAAGTCAAGACTAACTGCAACCGGGCTGATGCATCTTTTTTTTTTTTCAATTCAATTCAATTTTATTTATATAACGCCTTCCACAATCAAAATTGTCTCAAAGCGCTTCAAGGGACAACAGCCCCATTTAAACCCACAGCACCTCCCACTAGGCTGAATATTTACATAAGAAAATATAATCAACAGTTTTCTCACCAGATATAGGATTTGCAGCTTCTTATTACAGGTTATTACCAGGAAAAATAAATAATGCAAACAAGAAACAGTATTATGCAGTTCTCAAGAGCAAGCCAGAACATAATATTTAACAGACAATAATGTTATGCTCCTGTTTTGCCAAACAGACTCATGGATGGGAGACAGAGAGGCAGGTATGCACTTCAACAAATGGTAAGTGAATATAACGTTCATATGAATACATAAGTAAATGAAAATAAAACTACCATGTGAAAACACTTGGTCTTGCTATAGAAACGGTTTATTAATGGTGCATGGTTTATTCACTGCTTAGCAAGACTAGAAGGAAGCAGGAAAATGGCATGTGTGTGTGTGTGAGTGTGCTGCCCACAGTCAGTGATAGAGCCACTCTGTCACATAGTCCCCCTCCTCCCGGAGGTTGGTGGAGTATTTAAACCTGGAAAGATTATCTGCTACCATGTCGTCGGCCCTACCAACCATCCAGTGTCAGATGGTGAATTGGAAAGCTTGGGGATGAGCGGTATTATTGGTAAGGCAATGGTCCTTCAGGGGGTTGGTCCAGGTAAGAGTTCGGTAGTCAGTTTCCAGGTCAAACTCCCATCCAAGCACGTAGTACTGCAGGCTCTCCAGTTCCCATTTAATGGTCAGGACCTCTTTTTCCACAGCGGAATACCTTGTCTCATGTGGCTTGCGGCTCAGATACAGCATAATGTGTTCCTCTCCTGGGTTTACTAAGCCAGGGCTGCCCCAAGGCTGACTGCAGAAGAGGACTCACTTTACCCACTTGTGGACATGTCTCTCCTTGTCCCAGTTGGTAACCTAGGTGCCATGTTTCTTGCTGTGCCCACTCACACTTGGAGGGGCTGAGTGTCAGCCCAGCCTTCTGGATCCTTTCCAGGGACCAGTGAGAGGTGTTGGACATACTCCTAACATGTGTTAGCCACATCAATCTCTGAAAAGTGGCTGACGATACATGCAGCCCAAATGGCATCATGGTAAACTGGAAAAGTCCTGCTGGTGTTCGAAGCACTGTGAAGGGCCAGTATGGCTCCTCCAGTAGAACTTGCCAGTGTTCCCTACACAGATCAAGGATGGCAATGTACCTGGCAACTCCAATCTTCTCCAGCAGGTCATTGATTCTTGACATGGAACTGACCTTCCTGAAATCAATGCATTTCCAGAGAGAACTGTCCTTCTTGAAGATGATGACTACTGGACTGCACCGTTCCCTCTGGAATAATAAAGGCACTGCTGAATTTAGGACTGCTTAGGACTTCAGGACTGCTTTAGGACTTCAGGAATGCTGTATTTAGAAAATGTTATTAAATAAAATATTAGTAATATATTAGTCATTATTATTTTAAATGGTTATTGTCACAATATATGCACAGCTCCCATTTCACTCTAATCACACCATGGCTATGCCATGGGTACATTAATCATAACCTGATTTTCCAACTCACTCTAAGAGTTCACTGAAAGAAAGCAAATGCTAATTTCACACTTTCACACATTTTCACTTTCACTCTCTAAATGCTACACTTTTCTCAAAAATAGGGCTGAGAGTTTCTCATGACAAACATGATCAGTCTTGGCATTGTTGGTAGGGGGGTTTTTTTGCAGTTGTTTCCAAATACATAAAAATCCTTCGTAAGAAGCACTGCTGGTATGGTGCTCCAGCTTTCCCCTGTGGCTGTAGTGTTGCTTTCAGTGCCCTGTAAGAGACTGAATGTTCTGTGATGGTCTTTGGAAGAAGTTTATTATCCTTTTCTCCTTGGTCTGAAGCACGTCTCACACTTAATCACAAATTTTTGAGATGGGTGCAGAGTCTTCTTTTCATAAAGAGGAGAAGCCAGTACTCCTCAGCTTCATAGATACTGAGAGAAAGTTAGGTGTTTATCATGTCATGTTAAAAAATGCATCAGGCTCACTGAACTGAAATATGGCTGCCATAGTTTTTCTGTTGTCTTCTGCAAGAAGTCAACTCTCTCTCCCTGTGTGAGGGATTTTGGTGACCACTTTGTGCAGCCACAGCTGTCTACTTTACAACATACTTTAGTGGTAATGCTGTCATTGTCTGGTTTCTCAGTTATATTGTTGAGGTTGACAAGTTCAGCTCTGGTCTTAAGCTGTTTAACAAGTGACTAGTAACAAAGTGTAATGCATAACTATTATTCTCAAAATAACAATTACAATCAATTCAGCTCATGACCATGCAGGACAGAAAAGTTGTCCATAATGTTTGGAAGAAATAACAAGGGCAGCTGTAGTACTTTTACTGATGTAATCACATTTACTACAGAGCTCACTTTTCTTTTTGTATGACAACATAGTTTGCAGCTAATACTGCACACTGACGTTGTCCCCACATGGGGCAGCTTCTCCTTATAAATTCGATTTCTCACAGTAGAACAAAAAGTGACAGTCTCTCTCAATTTCTCCCTCAACAGAGTGAACACAGACTGTTTCTCTCTCTCTCTCTCTCTCTCTCTCTCTCTCGCTCTGTCTTTGGCTTGTTCTTCTCTTCATTTTTTAAATCCACATTTATCAGAAATGTCTGATACAATCTTGTTCTGTACACACCAACTCATTTCAAAAGGTAATCCTATTTCAATGACAGCATGATGGGGGGGACTGATCTCTTGCACGACTCACCCTCCAGGGAGACAGAGCCCTCAAGAATGTTTTTTTTTCCACAAATCCTACATCTGACCTATCAACTGATGCAGTGATCCTAAGCACCTGTTGAATGAGATAATACTAAGCAATGGATTGAGCACATGCACAAAAATGCTTTAGGTAACACTAGCAGAGCTAAAGTTCAGCATTTAGTGGCAACAGCGCAAGAGCCTAGTGTGGATAATTACCTTTTATTAGAGGCCCAGTCCCCTTGGGGCTTCAGTCCTGGCTATGTAGTACAGGTTCTTGCATTTTTCACATTTATTATACAACTATACAATTTCTGATGTGAGCTTATAATTTCTCTGTACAGGTTCTTCGTTTTTGCTCAGACAGAAACCTGGAGCAATGAGCTTGGCATTAGTGACTCAACATGTTAGCATACCCTGTGTCACTACTTGCACATGTACTGGCTGTCTTGGACAAACAGTCTGGAATTCAGAGAGGGTTTGATCATCATTACCTCTATAAAACACTACAGCACATTATTCGGAATCTTTCTACTGCGTCTCAATGGCTTCCCAGTTGGTGAGAATGGGAACAGGTTATCATCAACCTGTCTTACTTCAGTGTTGTTGTTAAATCTACTTCACAACATCTCCCTTGATGGGGACGAATCATGATTGTTATTTTGATCTGCATTTTGCCCCTCTACATGGCAGCAGGCTGACGGAGGGTAATGGTGATCCCAATTTTTCTGCATGTACGACGCACTGCGTGTGTGGCAAAATTCTGTTTGGTATCATTCACTTTGCACACACTGACTGCACTTAATGTCTCAGTGTCCAGTAGTGTTGTTTATGGCACCCAGAAGGTGAGATTCACTCTGCATATACACCTCACTTGATGTATGACAAAGTCAAGCGAAGTGTTGTCTACATTGCTCTGGAGGTCTTGGGATGTGGAGGGTTTTTTGTTTGTTTATTTCATCCAGTAAATCCTGCAGCAATTCCAGATTTTGTGAGTGTGCAGTTTCACTGACAGCATCATGGTTTTAGGGTTCAAGTTAGAATAAGATTTGGTTTGATTTTGATAAGATTTAGGGTTAAGCATTTAGTTGTGATGGTTGGGGTACGTTAGGGAACACATTATGTCAATGAATTTGTGTGACACTAACGTTATTCAACACATAAATACAACAAACGGCAGGTTTGTCAAAACCAGACCAGCTGCCTCTGTGCGCTGGAAGTCTATCAGGTACTGTAGGATTGCCTGGGCCAGATGATCCTGGAGGTTTGTCAGTTACCAGAGTAACTTTCAGGCTGGAAATACTTCATGATTGTGTGTGAAATGACGGAGAAAAGATCTGAGTGAAAATTACAATAATTTAGATTGATATAATTGATACCAATAGAAAGTGAATGAATATGCACCCAGCGTGCTCACTCACTTTACTCACTGTGGGAATTTGTCTGTCAGATGAATCTGTCTCTTTAAACAAAAACACTTTTAAGCACCAAGATGAAACAAAAAAAAAGAATACAGCTCACCCACACTAGGCCATTGCTCTGTTGCAGTGAAATACTGAACCGCACTTAGAAACTGTGGTTGCTATGCAGGATGAAGGTCGCAGGTCACCATCCATCACTTTTTGACTGAAAGCGATGCATTATACTCTCTGCTAGTCTTCTCTGTTGTGTCTGCAAAGGACATTTTGACACAATCACTGTTGCTACTTGTAGACAGGCAGCTGTGTTGTGGTTTAGAAAGTTTTCCTGCGTGGCATTCAGTCTGCAGGGTTAGCCCTCTCCCCTCTTGACACAGCCTGTGAGCGTGAAGCAGACTTCTTGTAATATCAAACTGCCTGATCCAAGAGTTCTGTGTTTTTGTCAAAGACAGTCTAGGATAGTGGTATGCTGTATGAGGAGGTGGTGGGTGAACATCAAGTGTCCACTCCACCATTCAGCTCTTCAGAGATAAAGGAATACGAAATCAGACAGTTACAGGACTAGGTTACTGACAGTATCTACAAAGTCCAGTGAAAGAACTTGAAATGTTTGGGGTATTTTTTTGGAATTCTTGGATCTGCCTTCCATTGTTAAACATACATACAAAAAATAAAAGTAGTTATGCTTCATGTGATTTTTTTTTTTCCTTCTTTATGTATTTTTCCTTTATGATTATTCTCCTGCGATGTAGCATTAGGTGATGTTTCTCCACCGGTCACTCACAGGTTAAAGCAATAGTTCATTGTTTATTTCTATCATAGCTGAAGTCTCCAGCTGGCTCAGTCCCCACTGGCAGTTACCACTCTGCTGTAGATGGATTTTTTTTTTTTCTCCCCATGTTTGAAGGCATGAATGATCTTCTGCCACTCTGTTGTTATTTCTGTCAAATGATGCTGTAAATCAACATTTTCAACAAAGGCAAGGTGACAAACATCAGCCATAGTCCATAGTCCAGTCATAGTCCAGTCCAGGTAGTGTTTGATCCACCTGCTGACACAGACTGTTAATAGCTAATGGCCTGTGAGATGGGCTGATTTATTGGGTCATAGGCAAAATGCTTTTCAGCTCTTACCAAATGTTCAGTGGAGAAGGTGAAATCATTTAAAAAGGTCATCCCCAAGACATGGAGGGAGACTGGAGCAGACATGAAAAGACTTGGGTGAGTTTAGATTATCACCACATAAGACAGTTAGTGACGCTTTGAGGTTGCTGCCAGTCTCCAACTGATGGCTTCTGAATCTTTTACAACAGCAATAAGACAGGAAAATGATTTGTCCTGACCAATGGACTTCTGCTCTGCAAAGTAAAAGGAGCTGTGCCGGGTCAACAGTGGATCGATTATATGCTAATATTTCTGCCAGAGCCCTGGGGTTTGTCATCTCATAGGCGTTCTGCTGCAGAATGGCTGACACAGAAGCGGGTTATCCTATTGCAAAGTGGCTTATTGTTTGAGGGTCAACATTAATCAATTGAAATCACATCACTGTGGACATGTAATTTACTGTGCATACTCGTTTTTCACAGTGGACTATCAGACTGTGTCCTTTAGAGTGAAATACTGACAAAAGCATTCATTTCCACTGTTATCTGTTCCCCTGTCTGTTTCTGAGCCAGTACTACATCATCAATTTTTTCCTTGAAATATGTTTTATTGTTTGTGTGTGATCTACAAACAATCTTCATTGTAAATAATTAATTATTGAAGTGGTTGAATCGTTGCCCCTGCAGATCCTCTGTATTTCAACCTTAGGAATATTTAAACCACACAGTTTCTCCCCTACTTTTGGAAGCATTCCACTGCTATGGGCCTCCTCAAATTCCCCAATCATGCACTGTGTTGTAATAGATGGCAAAAAGAGTTTTGTATGCATTTTAAATAAGCCAATAATAAAGCCAAATTTTTGTTATATGGGAGACGAAGAACACAAGGGAAGGAGACCCAAATGCAGACACACATGCAGGCCGATTAATGACAGTATTGTAATAACAAAGAATAACTGATTTACAGGAGGCAGGTGAGAAAAAAAGAGTCCATACAGCCAGAAACAAAAACTCCAGAAATCCAAAAAACATCCACATGGGGAAATTCATTCAGAACATAACCTCAAAGGAAACTAAAGGAAGTCTTTTGTAAAACATGGAAACAAAACTTGAAGGAAACTCAGGAACTCTTACACGAATAAAACCAATGAAAGAGGGAAAATCCAAAGAAACACAAGGAAACAAACAGACATAGTGACAAAGAAACATAGCAACACAGACACTTAAATACACCAGGGGCGAGGCAGATAATCACTACGGAGGGAAAAACAAACAGACAGGAAGTGGCATGAGAACAGAGACACAAGGGATATAACTACAAAATAAAACACTAAACAGAACCAAAGAAACCAAACCAAAGTCAACAAAAGAGCCACTGCCATACAACTGGCTACCTGTCTTTTCTAGATATGTGTGTGGCTAAGGCTGAGCTGTATTATCTTCTTGTGAGAACCTCTCCATCTCCTGCTTTACTTCACTTTTCATAGCAAAAATGTATTGACAATGACTCATGGAAGCAGAGTTTCGCCCACTGGCCACATACACTCAACAAGCATTCCCCACACCATCACACCACCACCACCACCAGCCTGGACTGGTTGGGTCCATGGATTCATGCAGTTGATGCCAAGTTCTGACCCTGCCATCTGCAGCCTCAGCAGAAATCCAGATCCATCAAATTAGACTACATTCTTCCAGTCTTCATCTGTCCAGTTTTGGTGGGCCTGTGTCCACTGCAGCCTCAGATCTTGGTTCTTGGCTGACAGGACTGGAACCTGACATGGTTTTCAGCTGTTGTCGCCCATCAGCTTCAGGGCTGGACACATTGTACAGTCTGAGATGCATTTCTGCTCTGCATTTAGATGAATACTAACCAGAAGATTGGGTTCAGACTAAATGACAGGCACAATTCAAACCGTAGCTTCTGAAGAACAATATTTTTGTTTTCCGCACGTTACAGGTTTAAACCCATCTTAGACTTTAAACTGAAGCTAACCAATAAGTCCTTTAATTGCACACACCTGTGCAGATGTGAATCAAGTGAGATACAACTATATTTGACCACAAGGGTAACATCATTAAATGATGAGTCAGACAAATGAACAAAATGCGTTGGTGAACTAAAATTAGGTTTCATTTTGAGTCACTTCAGTGTTTTAGGAAAGTCTTGCTGTGTAAAAAGATTTGATTTCTCAGAATTCTTACCCTAATCTTTGATGCAAAAAGATGCAATAGTAAACAGAATAATAAAATAGATATGATGGTAAAATGTTTCAGAAGGAGGAGGTGAAAGTCATTAACCTGTCCTCTTTGGTTTTAATCAACAAGTCCAGAGTGAACCTGTTGATGTGGTCCCCATCCACTCGATCCGTTTTAACCCTGCTTGAAATGTAAAAAGTTCTGGGTTCAGAGAAGAACCGTGGCTAGAGAGTTTCTATTATGTTCATCACAGATACTTTTATGTTTGATTTAATGCTGTTTTGTAATTCAAAGTCAGTGTCAGGGTGTTTGATGTGTGAACAAATGGGTGTTTTGTTGCCTTTGATCCTGCTTGCACATGCACTTCATGTGATACTGCTTTTAACCTCTCTCAATGGCAAATATGCTTTCAGTCTTTCTCATTTGCATATTCTAATTGTTTATAAGTGAGCACTTTTGTCTGCTAAGGGCACCCAGGGTTCATTACGCACTAAGAGGAATATTGGATTATATCCACAATGGTCAGCAACAGGCTTTCACAGGCTGATCTCTGCTGCCCACATGTTTAACCGGAGCATGTCGTACGTTAGATTTATGAATTCATCTGTATTTAGTCTGATGCAGCCAGAGGATGAATGACACATGTTGACATTTCACCACTGGTTTATGTTACATTCTAAAGACCAAGTGTGTCTTTTGCCTTAAAAACTTAACCTGTCAGGGTTGTTACAGAGTTCACTGCAGCTGAGATTAAAGGTGCATTTCACATGACATCCAGTGAAGCAGCAGCTCTGAGGACAGAAACACCTTGTTGATGAAAGAGATCAGAGGTCAGATGGTTGGAGCTGACAGAAAGGCTATGTTAACTCAGATAACCACTCTTTACAACTGTGCTAAGCAGAGAAGCATCTCAGAGTAAACAACACGTCCAACCCTGAGGAGGATGGAATACAACAGCAGAGACCACATCATGTTCCAGGGTCCTGTCAGAACTGTCCACAACTGGACAGCTGAAGACTGGGAAAATGTAGCTTGGTCTGATGGATCTAGATTTCTGCTGAGGCACAGAGGTGGTAGGTGCTCTGTGCTGGGGACTCTTCTGAAGAAGCCTGTTCATCATTGTCAGTGATGGGCCCACTACAGTCGTGTCATCTGCAAACCTGGCACACAGTCGTGGGTCAGCAGGGTGAAGAGCAGGGGGCAGGGCACACACCTTTGTGGGGCCCCCCATGCTCACCTTGATGGTCCTTGAGGTGTTGTTGCCAACCCGTACATTTTGCGGCCTCCCTGTTAAAAAGTCGAGCACCCAGTTGAAGAGAGAGGTTATTAAATATTATTGTATTATCTCACATTGGATCAAATAAAAACTGATCACAGAGGGTCTTGCTGAGCACACCATCTGAGTCTGACTTTTACATTCCAGGTTCACACCAATAGTGTTTGTTCAAATAGAGCGATATAGTGTAATAGATACAAATAGTGTAATATTGGTTGTTGAGGAATAACTGTAGTGGTTTTGTGTGTCAGTCGTGGAGTCAGTGCAGTATTTATGTGTGTATCTGATTGAGAGAATCAAAGGTTACACATTGTAGCCTGAGTTCTATGAACAGTTTGGTCCAGTTTGAATTTTACAATCAGACCACGAGCTGTAAGCTCACAGATGGACTGACAGGTAACTCATTCATGGGACAGTTTTGGTGACCGTTATCCTGCATCGTCATCTCTACATTGATCTCTGAGGAGAAACCACATTTTCCACTGATATCAAACAAAAAGGTCAAACAAAAGGAATAAAAAAAAAAAAGAAAAATTAGCAGCATTGTTATTCAAGACTGCACCTGGACCCCATTTATCATAAATAATGACTAACAGGTAGAAATAGGACACTACAGGAAGGACACTGTAATAAAGCAACAAAGCCTCTGTAGGCACGAAATCGGGCACGATAGATGAGACAACAAAATGTCAGACTGCTGTTTATTGCTTGTTGCTGTTATTTTTTTTTTTTTAAGCATTGCCACAATCATTCCTGAACTTTAACCATGTGTACCATTGTAACCATGGCGATGAAGAAACCCTAACCTTGACAAAGTGGTAATTTTAACCCAAAGCATGATCTTTCTCTGACTTCACAAAGTTCTTGTTTTGTGTCTGAACCTACTCAGATCTGTAATAATAATAGTTTTGGAGGACACAGACAAGTGGTGTCCTGCTGATAAGGGTCTTGATCAGAAACACTCCTATGTGTTGTTCTGGAGGACCAATGCACTTGTTGGACATAACAGGGAAAATCCTCATGTTCCTGTTCTGATGTGGTAATGTGTTACTATGACTACCAAATGATTATGCATGAATGAAAATGTGGCTCATACAAACGAGGAGCTTGTCTTTTAGAAAGTTCACCATCATTTGAATTTAAGCTAAAATCTAAAGTTTGCCATCATTTTTCATGGAAAGCGACCTGTCTATTCAGGACATTTCCTGTCTGTCTGTCTGTCTGTCTGTCTGTACTGGTATTAAGGTAAAAATGCATCCTAACCCCCAAAAAGATGGTTTTCTATTTGATAATGATACAAGCTTATCTGTCAACAACAAATTTGACACACAGCATGAAGGATTTGGTCAAATGCACTTTGTCCCACAAATGTTTCCAGTGACTGCTGATTCCAGTGAGATAAACTGAACTCTCTGCTCTGTCATAAACAAAATCTCAGTTACTGTGTCAAGATGACAACGGACCTCTGAATGTAATGCGGCACAGTACCTGGAAGGCCTGCTGAAGTCCACATTACATCTCTTTTTCAGTCTTATTTATCTGACATGTCATCAAACGTGCCCTAATAAACTGGACAAAATTCTCAGCCATCATGCTTACAACAACATGAATTTATTTTTTTTTATTAAGCTTAATCTCTTAATGCTTCTAAAGCATGTTAACAGTGGTCCATTATACCAGTGTGGGGACAGGTTTGCATCCTGCAGCACATTAACAGGTTGCATTAGCAGCCAGCAATGACCCTTCACCCTCCAACCTCCTCACTCACAGCACCTGTGGATTTCCCCAATACTTTGTTAACTCTGTGTTATACATTCCAGAGGATGGGGAAGGTGAAGGGGTTATGCTAAAGGAAATATCGTGGGCTTTGATAAGTACTGAAAAAACGTTTTGGCCCATGTCGTGCATAAAGTGTTCCATTTCAGCACTGAACCAAGTGTAGGAGCTTTCAGGAAGACAGAAAACCACCAGAAGAAAACGATCATACGATCTTTTACTGGTCAGAGTGAAGGATTGTGGTCAAGAAATAGTTACTGTTGGACAATGGTTTCCCTTAACAATGAAGTGGGACAAATAATGCTGAATTCTAATAGTTGTTGTTGTGTTTGTCCTGTCTTTTAGCGACATTTATACACCTCTTACACAACATATTTAAACTGCTGAACCAGAAATAGAAGGAGCTATTTTTACTGGGTAGTGTCAGTAATAGCTCTACAGACTCCCTGCACAGACATAATGGTGGGCACATCGAGGTCCAACCCACAGTCATTGCAGTGGTCTCTGAGCAGCAGTCACAGAAGATAACCTCCTGACTTAGCAGCAGGAGTGGACTCGGAATGAAGATCGTATCTTTTAATTAAACTTTCACTTAGCCGAAAGAGGGAGAGAAAGAGGGAAGAAAACACCTAAGGTCTTCATTTTGCATCCACCCCTGGTGTTTTACAATTTTAGGAATTTTATGGTTGGTCAGACCTGTAGAATTTACATCTGGTTGGCAGATTTAGAGCTGCTGGAGTATTTCATGGTGTCTCATAACATTACCAGGCATTTGTTTTGAGAAGCCTGAGAGCAAACTGAACTACTTTTTACAAGACAGTGCACACTTTTTAAAATTTTTTTCCCCCTTTATCATGTTTGACACATTGTCAGATTAGACGAGTCAAGCAACAGGTTTCATATCTCAATCACCTCTGAAACGTTAAATTCACTGTGTCTGCTTTGGGCTTCATTTTTGCAGCAGTGCACTACCTGTGGCTCTGCTGTTTGTGGTCGCTTTGATGATTCACAAGTTAGAATCCACGGCGTGCATGATGATGTTAAAACTTTAAAGTGCTGTTAAACTCTACCAGCCCCCCTTTTGTCACTTAATGCTCTTCGGTGTAATTCTGTCTGACAGCTAAGAAGACGTGCATTAACAATAATGAGGTCGAAGTACAGCAGAATGCTTCCTCTAGACTGCTCTGCTCTTCGTCCTCCACTTCCACTGACTCCATTAATCACAAGAAATTAGACAAGCACATTCTTTCCTTATTATTCATTTGATCACAGCAGCGTTCCCCTTCATTTAATAGGACTGGCTAAATTTAATACCTGCATTTCTTTTAAATAACCTTAAAATAGCTATTTATGAGCCATTTCATGTTTTTTCAAGATAAAGGAGATCATGTCTGTTGTATTTATAATTTTTCACAACTCAAAGCTCCTTCACCCAGTTGTTGTTACTGACATGTAGGTCAGCCATACAGTTGAAATCACAACCAAACTGCATTGATGTTTCTTTTTAGGTGTGGATGTAGCAGACTGTAGCAAATTGCAATCCAATTTGTATTATGTATGAACAACGGACTAGATATTCATGGTCTCCAGAGGATGAGTATTAATAATTTTAGTGATCCCCTCAACCTTTCTGTCAGCACCATAATCGGGTTAGGGTTACAACATCAGTAATCCAACAATTTGGTCCATAATGATGTATCCCCCAAAATTTTCCCCCAAGATTTTTATAACCTTCAGAGGATGAACCATATGGTTTTTGGTCATCTCCTGAACCCATTCCTTTAGCATCACCATCAGGCCTGAATTTCCACCTTGTTCATAGAACATATAATTGGAAGATTGCCCTCACAGTCTCTGAGCAATTTCATGCACCCCAGAGGATAAACATTTTCAGGATTTCATTCCAATTTACCAGCCATATCTTCAAACACATGTGACCAACCAGTCACTCTGTCCTGCTGTAGCCATTCGAAGCACCTACTTCACTTGTCAATAAAGACACATAGATGCTTGGACTTCATGTGTTCATGTGTTTCAGAGTAGAAAAAATGTTCACCATGTGTCCCACAAGAACTTGAGTGAATGATCACGAAGAAAAGCAAACCCCCAAAACAACTTTGAACCAAGAGGGGAACATATGCCCAAGACTGATTCAGTTCATACAAGAAAATTCAAATGATTAGCAGCAGTATTAGCAACAAGACAAACATGTGCTTGAACAAAACGAAAAAAAATTAGCTCATCTGCTACGTGAACTTCGTTTGAATAAAACCAGTGAAAATAAATAGGCTACACATACACAGCTAATGATTACATGTATGGTGGAAATGATTACACATTCATCACAAAGGAATACACAGGTTGCAAATGAATACACAGAGGTTCAGCAGCATAATAACAGACAGAGGAGCCTGCAGAACATCACATATGAGCATGCAGAAGCCATGAATACAATTAACTCATGCTCATCACAAATTGAATCAGAACAGCAACACCTCTGCAGCAAAGTAGGACCAAGAAATAGCCCAAAACAATGCAGCCATTCCAATGCAGCTATAGAAAACACTACCTGCACAGAGAAAAAACATGACATGGCAATAGCAATAAATGAAAGCACAGCAGAAGATACTTAACTTAGCTCTTGGTATAATGGTGAGTTGAAATCTGGACACAGTCCCACTCAGCTTCTGTCCGGCCAGCATCATGGGCCAAAAGCTGGTTGACAACCGACTGATAAGTTGAAGTGGGCAGCAGAAGATGTAGATATATAAGAATAACAGATGGCCGGGTGGGCTGCAGTAACATGAGTGTGATCGTTGGGAGTAACAATGAGGAAGAGTCAGGTTGTAATGTCTGCGTTGTACATCTGAAGGAATGTGATTGAATGTTACTAGTTACACAGCTGTGAATGAGCCAGTGATTGTAAAGCAAGCTACAAACAGCGTGAGCTAATCGGGCAGTACAAACTCCACTTCAGTTCTCTGCTTGAGCTAACACAATGCTTCATTGATTAGATAGTCTAGTAGTTTCCTTTAGTTGTGTCCTGAGTTTCACTTACACATGATTACATTGCAGCTGCTGAAGAAAAGAACAATTTTACAGTTACTGCACTTCCTACCAGTCAGCTATACAAATACCTGGCTGAGGACAAACTTTGCTGACAAGCATGACTCCATCTAAGAGGTGACTGTATCCCAGTAGAAAATACCAGATGAGTAGGTACTGAAAACAGCTGGAAACGCTGTACAGCTGTATATTCAGTCTCAGGCTTTTTCAAACTGTACTCATTGGTATTCCTGACTTGCTCACTGTTTGTGTCTTGTGGGAGGTCTGAAATTCGATTGTACCGTCTTCCAAAGTGGGCTTACTGCAAAGCTCCCAAGAGTCCAGTCCATACATAGTGTACTGTAAGTCACTGGAAATCAGGGGTGATGGGGAAAAATTCAGTTTTGGACTGACGGCTTTAAACGTCATTAAAAAAGTCTTTTGTTATCTGAAAAAGATCTGGGAGAGTCAGCTGCTTCTCTTTTCAGGCAGTCAACAACTTCCAGCTACATAATCTCGTAACAATTCCATAACCAGAGCAGAGAGTGGTGAGTGGGTAAATCCTCCCTGGCCAAGAATAGTATTTCACATGCCTGCTGGAGTCGATTTGTCCGTTTCTGTGAAAATGTCATTCAGTGCTTGAAGAAAGTTGATAAGTGTGTTCAAATATTTCATTTAAAAAAAAAAAAAAAAGGCAGGCGGAGTTTAAGTCTCAATACGGTGCTTCTGAAAATCACATATTGTGTTTAAGTCAAATGAAACAGGATTTTTGTGGATTGTGGAGAATATGCTTATTGAGCTGACTTTCATTCTAAAAACCTATTTGAATGCAAGCAAGCAATAGGAGAGTTAAAGTAAAGCAGAAAAAGAGGAAAAGGAGACAGAGGAAGAGAAGACAGACAGTAGCGGAAAAGACAGAGGGCGGCAGGATAGTTTATCATTTATTTGAATCCCCATTAGTCTTTACCTTAGCTAAGCCTGACTGCTCTTCCTGGAGAGCATATTAAATCCGCCATCATTTAAGCGAGTGGTTCCCAACCTCCCCAGCTGAACTGCTCAACACTACACATTCAACTTATGAAACCTATGAACAGGGGTCGCAAAATGACAGGTCCTCATACTAAGAGGTCGCTATCTACATAATATTCTAACATGATAATCACCACCCATTAAAGAATAGGTACTAATTATTTTCAAGTCCACTTTAATACAGGACTCACATACGAGTATATGAAGAGCTGTCATTCCATACTGACCATGAGGTGATCGCTGTCCTCAGGAAATGTGTTCTTCATCCTCTGATATCAGGATGAAGCTTTAGAAGTCTAATTTACAGAATCAGGTTGGTATCTTCACACGTTACTGTATGTTTGGTCAGAAATTCCCAATTTTTGTTTCCTAGGAGTGTTTCCCTGCTGAACAGTGGCTGATGGATACATCCTGCCCTGAATAAATCCAGTCAATCCACAACAGCCTTCGTCGTCTGTTAGTATATGGGGGAGTGCTTTTTGAGTCTGACCTCGGCTTTGATGCTTAAGTCACGAAAACGATAGTTACAGTACTGCCTCTCACCAAATGATGTATGAATAATATGCTAATTTCCTTAATATTTCATGTTATCACTGTGCATTTTTTTTTTTTTGCTTTTGTGTGTCATTTCACATCATGTCATTTCTCTCCTGACTAACCCCTGGACCTCCGTCTAACCCTAACCAAAGCAGCATTAAATGATTCCCTTCCTGCCTCCTACAATTAATCTATCATGTAACTGATAACATAACAGACAGGAAACAGGTACAAAAAGACCATTCTACCAGATCAGCAGACCAACATCTCAAAGGAATCAATGACCAGCTCATGGGTCAAATGGACAAAGCAAACAGGAATAAAGAAATTCCTCCACAGTAAGACTCGTCTCTGATTGAAATTTGTCTCTTATTCCCATCCAGGAAAACAACACAACAAGGACTGTAAGATGTGAATTCACTGTTCATTCATTTAGTCTTGACTAGGTCCAACTAAAAAAAAGATAATAAATGTTCTCAGTTGTGTTTCTGTTCTTATAGACCTCTTGCTCTATCTCCACACACTGATAGTACTGATAGGACATTACTGATCGGACTGATGGACAGACCTTTAAAAAAATATCCCATTCAGACCCAGTGTGCAGATGGACAGAAAGGCAGGTGAAATGATTTGATGTACTTATCAGGTTCATCAGTGAAGCGTTTGAAACTTCACTGCAGACTGGAGTGTCTGCTGACAGTGAGAAGCAGAGTGACAGCTGTTTCATGAAAGGGTCCAATGCAGGTCAAACATGAGCTGCTGAAAGTGGTATAAGACTGAAGTTGTAATAAACCAGATTTATCCATGAAAAGGAGAATTAACCAGTGAAATATTCAATAAAATTAAAAAAAATGAACTCACTGTAGAAAAGCTGTGAGTGGCTGCCTGGTGGATTTGTTTGTCTGTGTGAGAGGCCACAGCAGCAGTGCACCCGGCTGGCAGACAGATTGTGCTTCCATCGCTCATGGCCAAGATTGATCTTTGTCCAAGCCAAAAAAACATTCTCATTGTTTCTGAGAGAAGCAGTCCATTTATTCCAAGCCCTGCACATACCCGAGACCACAGAGAGCAGATTTAAAAGGCAACCTATAAACCCACTGATGACTGAAGTGTGTGTGTGTGTGTGTGTGTGTGTGTGTGTGTGTGTGTGTGTGTGTGTGATGAAATGGAGAGGAAATCAGTTATTGTTTTTTCTTTTTTTCTCCAGTTAAAGGTTTGCCTTTACCTTTTAGAACCAGTATGAAATTTTATGTAAAGTGGGACAGTGAGGTTTGCTGCTGCTGAGGTAAAAATGTTGTGTGTGAGCTAAAGTTTACCTGGTATATCATCAGATCCATAATGGTATGGTTTGTTAAAAGAAAAAAAAAGAAAGAAAGTTGTATTTAGAGCTTAAATGAGCTTCTTAATATGTCAAAAACTCAGTGTCATTAAAGGTGTGACGACAGCTGTCAGTATTATTTCCTGTGTAAATCCCCACAGCTTTACTGAGCCACAACAGCAACATACTAGTGTTCTACTTTCAAGCTTCAGTGACTCAGAAACAAGCAGCAATGTTTGCATATTCTTTTGGTTAGTGGAGCTGTTACAGTAGACCTGAAGAAAAATCTAAGTTGAAAAATACCCAGGTCCCTGCGGTCCACTGTCCGTATGTTAGAAATAAAATATTTCCTGGTGAGCCATAGCTCTTAAAGAGATATTCCTGTATTTTACAGTTGTGACAATCCTGACTGTGGTTCCTTATAAATTTGCATTTGTCACCTCTGTGATATAGATTGATATAGAACGCAACTCTAGAAAACCAGCGTGTAACAATTAGTGCCAGCCTTCTTAAACTTTACAGATAAAAGACAATTTTACATAAATCATGTAAAGTTTGAAGTGGAAGATCATGTGATATGATTGAAAGCTCCAGAAGAGTGGACTTTGTGATCAGTTTGTTTTTGTCAGCCACTTTTTCCAGTGTCAAGAAGGTCAGTCAGTCCTGGCTGAATCCCACTTCGTAAGCTTCTTTAGGCTGATGATGATGTGTGGTCCAAAACAGCAACACTCTTCAGAAGATATGAAGAATGCAGAATAAATGAACAGTGGTCTTTAAATGTTGCAAATAATTACATTTTACATTTTAGTATACAGTAAATTTGACATTTCTTTAAACAGAAAAAATAAATAAACAATAAACAACAATAAACAGAGTGGTATTGTAAAAGCCTGTTCTGTCCACATTTGTGATGAAAAGTGACAATAGTCCTTTCAGTCAGAAGAGACTTATGTCATAGAAGGAGGGTGTGATTGGAGAGGGTCAGCCATCCACAGCTGAGGTGGGTTATGAAAAGCCACGGTGCTGAAATGACAGCTGAATGACAGCCTACAGGTGATTGGCTAAAAGTGAGCGTGCCAGGTTGTGGTTGGATGAAGACAAGAATGAGCTGGTGGAGCTAAGAAATAGCAGGAAACTGCACTTGTGACTTAGAAGGCATGCAGATAGTCTTCCTGACTGAACTTTCACTGAGCGTCATTAAGTAAAACAGCAGGCCCTGACCTAAGATCAGGCCGCAACAATAACTGATACATTTGATTGTTAATGGACTGATGTTCTTAGAGTCAGTTACTGTTAATTTAAAATTGTGTGGCTTTCTTTGATTAAACCACACATAACAAATGTATTCAAATGTTGTGTAACATGTGAAATGACTCTCACCTCTAACAGTTTAAAGAGAAGCTGGTGAATTTCAGCAGTTGTATGTATTGTTGTTTGAGCTGTTGTTCTCTTTCTAGTCTGAATAAAACAGTTCCAGCCAGTCAGCAGCTGTGTTTCACTTTTCAAGTTACTACTGCAGTGCTCACAATTGACTAGAGGCAACACTGTGCCTTTCTCTGAGTGTGTGTGTGTGTGTGTGGTCAGCAGGTTGCCAATGATACCTGTGGTCTGGAATGACCCTTTGACCTTTCAGTCCCCTCTGGATGTTTTCAACCTTGATTTCTCTCTCTCTCTCTCTCTCTCTCTCTCTCTCTCTCTCTCTCTTTTTGAGTGCCCTCCAACGCTGTGACCTACTTACAGACCCTGTGAATACTGTTTTGGTAAAATGAATAGTGTCAAATGAGGAATATTTTTGGTTTTTCCAAATCACATGTGATGGACCTGCTTGTGGTGTTTTACTTCACAGAAATGATGTTTGTTTATTCCACAGAAATGAATAGATTCAAATGTTAATGCATAGGTGATGTTTGTTTTTCTGCTCGTTGGTAAAACTAATGAATGTAGTGCTAAGGTGATACGGAGAGTCCATATTTAAATCCAACTGAAAGAGCATGATTCGGGTTTCCATGACCTAATATTACTCCATCTGAGGAGGGGTTTTTTTTTGCATATATAAACAGGTCCAATAAATTTGTTTTGATGTTTATTAGTCTGTGCAGAGTGAGGGAACAGGGATGTTAAGCACAGGCTGTGTCTCTGTACTGGAACAGTCTGAGAGTCACCAGCTCAAATCGAAGCAGCATGAGACAATTCCAACATCCTGTTTGAGCAGAAACACTGTCACTGAGTGTGTCTGATTCACTGAAGCACAGACACCAAAAGAGAATGAGTTCATCCCATCTTCCAGGGGCTCATTGGTTTCAGTTCATTTCAGTACTCTATCCAAATCAACTTACAGAGACTTGAAACTTGCTCAGCATGGCTGATACATGATGATGGAGCACATATCTGCACTGGCTTTTGTAAAGTGACTTAATGTTGGAGTTTTCATGGTGTTTGAATCACAGAGTGATCTATGAGTCCTTCCTAATGGTGCATTCAGAAGCTGAAATGAAGGTCTGATGACAGTTGTGTAGAATGGGTTATATAAGTAATTCTGTTGACCTCAGAGTGGAGGACAATCGGATAGAACATAAATCCACCATTCTTCTACCTCAGACTCAGATGTGTGCTCTCATGAGATGGTCACAGCTGGAACATCTGCATACCAGTCAGCAAACAAACAAACAAACAAACACCAATTATCAAAGAAGTAACTGCAAAATAGTGACGCTTTCAAAAAGAAAAATGTCAGACCGCCAACACGATGACGTGGAGCAGAGAAAAGAGGACGATTAGACTTTCTACAGAAAGACTGTTGTACCATATCAGTTTGAGCCAGAGTGTGCTGAGGAGGAAGTGGTGCTGGGGTGAGCAGATAGACAGGGAAAGGGCAAGAAGAGGAGATACTGCAGCCTCATAATTGGATTAACCAGGCTCTGGAACGAACAGGCGGCAGCTGGTGGTGTAGTTGTAACACATGCCAAACCAGGCAGACCTGAATGAATGTATTTTCTGCCATGAATGGGACATTTTGGAACCGCTGTTGGAGGAGCTGGAGTGAAGCAGTGATGCTGAAATGAATTGACAGTCCCCACAAATCAGAGGGAAGAGGCTCTGATGGTACTACTCTCTCACGAGTTAGTTATTTTCCTTTCACCACAATAAACCTGTGATTGCTATCAGAAAAAGAATATAAAGCCACATGTGCCTGCTATTAATGACCTATAGAATTCTCCCTCTGTGCAAAGATGCAACTTAGTTTGTACATGTCCTGTTTTTGGAGTAAAAGCACACTTTTTAACATGTAATGTCATATTTTTCTCAGACTGCCATCAACAGAAAGATGAGAGCATATTCAATTCTCAGATGTTACTGATGACTTGAGATCTATTTTGTGTTGTGTGTAGAGTTTTGAATCCTACTTTGGTAGAATGTGGTGTTGTTTTTTTTTTTTTTTTTTTTTTTTTTTTTTCAGAAATGTGGCTTGTCTCATAGGGCATGGTCTGTCCAATCAGAACTACTGAAAGGTGAAGCTAAAATATGGCTGCATGTTTTGGGAAATGACTGGTATTATCCATCTATCCATTTTCTGCCACATGTCTGGTGCCAGGGCACAGTGGCAGCAGGTTAAGCTAGGTTGTCCAGGTGTCCAGGGGTCCCCTTCCAGTTGGAGGTAGGGGACCCCTGGACGAATCCTGATCACAGGCTCCTTTCATCATCATCCTGAGTTCCTTAACCATCCTCCCTTGAAACTCATTCCTGCTGTTTCATACTCATTTGTACACTATCCCAGTGCATGCTGTAGCTTATGGTCTGATGAAGCCAATAAGACCACATCATCTGCAAAAAGCATTCTGAGGTCCCCAAACCAGACACTCACAGCTGTGCCTTGAGATCCTGGCCATGTAAAAACAGGATCTGTGACAAGGGGAGGCCCTGATGGAAGCCCACACCAGCTGGAAACGTGCTTTACTTCCTGCAGAGAATACAGCCACATTTCTCACTCAAGTTGAATGAATTGCTCCGGGTCTGGCCCCTGTTCTGGGACCAATTTGCCTTGGGAGACCCTATCAGTGGCTGCTGCTCCTGACCCCACAGCTCCCAGGATCACTGGGTCGCACAAACCGCTCCACCATGATAAGCTGGTCATTCTCGGAGGGACACTAAGTGGTACTAACAAAGGTGCAAAGCGGATAGTAGTTATTTGGCTTAAATGGAAAATAAATCACTGCCAATACAACATGAAATGACAGAATAAACTGGCTGGTGTTTCATTTTTAAAATCCCATTTTTGAATAATGTTAACACACATACAAGCACACACACAAACCAAAATGGTGAACAAACTTTGAGGGAAAGGAAAAGAAACCTGGTGGAGCGGTGCAGGTGGACGAAGTGAAGCGATGATGTTCCTTCATGTCATTACAATTCACCACACATTCATCACACAAACAGATTGAGCCCCAAATTGACAGTGAACAGTCAGACACTGATTGTGACCAAAACATTAATGGAACCATTTAGCAAACTGTAACATACAATAAATTTACACAACCTGCGTTGTCACAGTCTAAAGTCCCTTGAGATGTATGATGGGAGGTGTAAAGACAGTCAGTCAGAGGAAAAAGACTTTTTCAGACAAAGGCCTCATTACATAACAGGCTCAGCATGTTTCCTTACTAACCCCCACATCAGCTCCCCTGTGATGGTGAACACTGTCTGCAACAATCAATGTGCGCATATTCACTCAAGTTGTTGATTTAGTTGCTATTGCTCTCCAACACTGTGATGGGAGGTTTGGAAAAATCTACAGCTAACACAAGATAAGGATGACAGTGCAGAAGAAGAAAGCATGACAAGAACTTTTCTTCTTCTTCATGGGAGTAAAACCCAGTGTCATATTAAATCACCAGTGGGCTTGGCTTCTCCCACTCTGTGCATTTTGTATTTATTAGTTAGAAATTATTCATTTCTTTGTGGATTCTTGTATAAGCATCGTTCTGTTTAGTAAGATGTGCCATGGATTTACATTTTATAATAACAGAGGCGTTCTAAAACTCCAGATTAAGGAACTTGATTTGGACTCACCCTCTTCGTCCGTCATGTGAGTGATGTCTGTGTGTTTCGGGCTCAAGCAGCATTGGTTGTTCTGCCAAATCAGCTAAAATTTAATTTGCGGACAGACCTAAATAAAGAAATCTTTATTTGTATATTCCTGATAAAGGTAACTGCAGTTCTATAGAGTGCTGAGAAAAAAAAGGAAAAAAAAGAAAAAAAAAGAAGAAGACGGCCCTCCTCAGACACACACGAAAGAAAAGTGTACTATGGTGTGAGTGTTGTGCTTGAAGGTGATTTATTTTTTTTTTAAATCAAACTACTGACCTTTTTCTGGGCCATCCACTGCAGAGGATCATCTGTTAAACAGTTAAAGCTCCCCCTGTCCCTCTGGCTGTACTCCGATAATGTACTGTCATAGTGTATATTGTCACAGAGGACACAGGCGAGAAAAAGCAAAGAAAAAAGAAAAACCACACACATATCCAGAGAGAGAGAAATGACAAGTTCTGGCGGAGACCTGACCACATGACGAGGAAATTGTGTCTGAATGAAAAGCCAGCATGCCCAACTGACATTTCAGTGACAATAAATCCCCAAACTCTAAGAAAAGTCACTGTCAAATGTCTTTCCATCAATTTCACTGGTGCAGAAAATGGGATGGGGATGTTTTAAAAAGATGTGACGGTTTATTACAGCGAGGATGACATGTCGCTTGCAGACTGGCTGTGGGATACCTCGACAAGAGCCAGGAATGTGTGACAGCATGACTAATCACATTTAATTAGAATGTGTCACCAACACAAATATGTAATTTGACTGTTTCAAATGTGAATGTTTAGGAGGAGCTGCTGCACAGCATCCAAATGACATCTGAAAGAAGTGCGTACTGATGTGAGGAAAGCAGCCGACAGCAGAGTTCATGGCAAGCTTGCGGAGTGATGTCGAGACTGTGTAGGACTAATATAGGCTAATGATGTTTTTTTGTTGTTGTTGTTTGGTTGTGTTGTTTAGTTTTTTTTGTTGTTAGAGCTACTGTTAGAGCTACAAGGACTCATCACCTAAGGAGGTCCTTGACCTGATTTGGCCCCTCAGACTACTACCTCTTCCCTAAGATGTAGGAGCTCAGTGGTGGGTGTCATCATTGCTGTGGACCACTCTCTGCAGGTCCAAGATTGAGCAAAGGGATCCCTATGCTCCATGACTGCTGGACTAAGTGAGGAAATGTAGGAGGTGATTATGTTGAAAAATGAACCTCCATGGGTTTTTTAAAGCCGACTCCTTCTACCTTGGGCCACCGACGCATCACTCTCCCTCACAGACTTGTTAAGATCAGACATGTTTGAAAATTGTCGTAGTGTCTGGAACACCCAGACTACACATTAATGGACTTTTCCTTTGTTAGACAGGCCACTCCAAATACACAGTGCAGCAAACCTTAAATCTCTGATCACCGAGGATGCTCTTTCTCTCATGTCTGAGCCTGAAGGGAACATGCTGTTCAACACAGCATCAAACAATATCATTATAAACAAAAAAAAAGTAAAGCACCCACTGCAAACCTTTTTGTTGCTCCCCCTGAAAACTCTAGCTGAGTTACTAACATTAGTTTCCTGCCGTATCAGCTCAGATGTTAAATGATGGCACCTCTTTCCCTGGAACAGTCACAAAGATAATGACAATAAAACAGAAAAGTACATTTAAGAAAGAGGAAAAGAGAAGAGAGATGGCGCAGCCACATGCTGGTCCCAGTGGTGAAAGATTTAACTTAAACTGTTATTTCATATTTTATGAATGAACACGTACTGAGAAAATATTTTCCTTTCCTTAAAAGTCCATAAAAATCCACTCAAGTCTTCAAAAAATATGAGCCTCCAGCAACACGATCAATAGGTGGAAGTGTGAAACTCTGTGAACTCAAAACCCCAAACTTCAAGCAAGTCAGTTACTAAATACTAACTAAAAGTTTCTGCATGATGGACTCGTTTTTTCTGTTTATGATACAGCCCTAATTTAATGACAGTGAGATAACAAATTCAAAAGGTGCTTTATTGGCACTTTATTTGCATGAACGTTTCAAAAACAGCAAAGAACAGCTTTGTCAGCAGCTACATATGAAACAATTAGCTGCATTCGAGAGGGTCACTGCAACAACCTGAAGTCTCCAAGCTCTTTGAAATGGAAACATTAGGCCACAGAACCTGAAGAGAGCCTAAAACGTACAGGAAAAAGCTGCCAAGTCCAAAATTCACCTTAAAGGATGTCACTTAAGAATTCAAGAAGAAGCTGTTGATATCAAGTCGATGTGTGTCTTTGCTAAAGTCAGTTGAGGAAATGCCAAAACAAATTGTGGAACAGCAGGGGAGAAAGTCATTTAAATACCCTGAAGAGCTGAAGCACTTTTACTCCCATAGCGCAAATGAGTATGTGCAGGACAATCTTCACAAAGCTCTGCCGCACAATTACATCACCTGCACTCAGTACAGCAGACCTCAATTAACCCAAAGAGGAAGAAGGTCTGTGACTTAGCAACGGACTAAATATAGCTCATTTACAATGGAGAAGACAAAATAAAATCCCACCTGGCAGTGCAGCTCTTCAGCAGCAGTGTGGCAAATGCGAGCTAAGGTTTAACACTGAGGCTGTACTGAGGCTGCCTGTACACTGTGCCTTGCAGAGCACCATGTCCTACTCCAAAAATGCTGCTGACATGCTGCAGACAGAGTAGAGCTAATGGTACAGACTAAATTCATTTTGTTGACCTGTCAACAGCACGTGTGAAAGCATAGCAGGACAACAGCAATAACAATCACACAACAAGCCAGTAGAATGTAGAAAGTATCAACTGAGTCATTACTGGTTATAAAAGAGCTATATAGAAGAAGTGATGTCAACAGGTTCACACTGTCTGAGTAATGTTGCTGCCAAAGTGTGTGTGTAGTGTCAAAAAGTCATATTCATACTTATTTATGTTATGGTATGGTAAATGAGCTGCATTTGAATAGCACTTTTCTAGTCTAATCATCCAATCAAAGCTAAGTATCATTCATTCATTCATACACACGTTCATACACACATACTCATATTCTCACACACTGATGGTGCAACCACCCGGGGCAATTAGGGTTCAGTATCTTGCTCAAGGACACTGTGGACTGAAGGAGCTGGGAATCGAACCACCAAACTTCATATTAGTGGACGACCCTGGGCGGCTGTCGCTCAGGAGGTCGATCAGGTGGTAGATATCAGAGTGATACAGTGGTGGAAAAAAGTTTTCTCAAATATTATCATGAAATATTTGCAGAAAATCTTTTTTTTAATTTCACAAGGTGTGGCTGCATCAGACAGACACAAACAAAACAAATGATTTCTTTTGTTTATTGTTATCAAGAAAAAAAATAGCAAAGAATGTGTTCATAACTGAAAAAAAAAACCCATTACATAACAAAATTAATATTTAGTACTCCTGCCATTAGCACGCAGTAGCGCTTTAATCCTGGCATGTTCTCCACGAGCCTTTCACACTGTTGAGGGGTAATCTTCTCCCATTGTTCTTGAATTTTTTATTCTTCCAAATCTTTGCTTTCCGCATTGAAACAGACCTTTTGATAATCCACCAAAGATTTTCATTGGGGCTCATGTCCGGGGATTGAGCTGGCCACTCTAAGACCTGGATATTGTGCTCCTGCAGCCAAGTTCTACTTGACCTGGATGTGTGGCAAGGGGCATTATCTTGCTGAAACATCCAGTTTCGACCTCGACAGAACAGTGCATGTGCAGAAGGGAGCGTGTGGGTTTGGAGAATGGCACAATACTTAGCAGAGTTCAATGTGCCATCACAGACAGTGAGGTGACCAACGCCAGCTGCACTCATACATCCCCAAATCATGACACTGCCTCCACCATGCTTGACAGTAGGTACTGTACATGCTGGAGATAATGCCTCACCTGGCCTTCTGCGTACCCTCACATTAGCATGAGGAGCATTAAGCTGGAAACTGGACTCATCCGACCACAGAATCTTCTTCCAGTTCCTGGCTGTCCAGTCCTTGTGTGCTTGGGCCCAGTGGCGCAGAGCTAACCTCTGCCTCTCGTTGATCAGGGGCTTCTTAACAGCCTCACAGGACCTTAAGCCATGATGTAGGAGTCGGCCACGCACAGTGCGGGTGGAACAATGGACACCAGTTTGGTTTGACCACTGTTACTGAAGCTCACGTGATGTCACTCGGCGGTTTTCCCTGCACATTAGGATCAGGATGCGCACATTTCTCGCTGAAGACACTCTTGGACGCCCAGATCTTGGTTTGTTTTCCAAGCTGTTTGTTTGTTTATATTTCTGCAGTGTGTATCCAACTGCTGAAGGACTGCATCTGTGCTTTCTGGCTATCTGGCGGCAGCTGTGCCCTTCCTGGATGAGAAGTTTTATCTTTAGGCGTGTTTCTTGTGTTAAGTTCCTTGTTTTAGCCATTTTTGATCTGAAGAACTTTCAAAAGTGCTGGCTTTATTAGACACAAAGCACCCTAACAAAAATTGTCTTCAGTAAAAAGGATGATCTTCATTAGTGGGTCAGCGGTACCACTATACTCAAAATTTCTTAAGTATTTTTATGGAGCTAATCAATTTGTTTTTAATGGCTGATTTTAGGATTGGTTTAGTATTGTGGCTGTGACTGTACAAAAACAAATTGCACTTGGAAACTTAAGAGTGATTGTTAATGCAATATATCACAAATGCATGGGGTGTCCGAAAACTGTACTTGCTATCAGTGAATGATGATAGTAGTTACTCAATGAGTCCCTTCATAAAGACATTATATAGACAGACTCACAAAAATATCTGTATAAAAATATACAGAGACTGCTGACAGGTGTTCTGCAGAAATGAAGATGATCTTCTCTAGCCCTCTCTGCAGGTGTGTGTGTGTGGTCCATGGCAGTGCTGTGAGGGACTTTGACATGATGCTCTTTTAAGCCCTGTTCAGACTTGGCATTAAAATGTGTCTCCACATGTGTTTCGAGTCCAGATCAGTCCACACCACACACACAAAGCCATCATTATGTGGGGTTTACCTGGCACAGCCTCTTACATGGACCCTGCCAATACAAGCGCTTGTAATGGACATACTGTATTTTGATGCAGACAAATGCCTGTTTGATTGCACTGCTGCCCCCTACAAATAAATAAAAAGAGTGCACAGCAAACATCACTTAAAGTATAAAGTTCCGGGCCTCTGTTTTGCTGCCAAGACATTGGATTGGTCTTTCAGGCACAGGCCAGTATTTCATAAAAATGTATAATTTCTCCAAGGGGTAAAATAAGCTCTGTCACAAAAAAAAAAAAAAAAGAAATCTCTATGCTTTATCGGAGGATGATGTACAATACTTCCACCAGCAGACAAAACAAAGGTAGCCATCACAATGTTAATAAAGCACCAGGCTTCATCGGTCTTCATGGGGTGGGCAGATCTCCACAACCATCTCTGGGTGAAGGAACAGAAGATGTTTTCATCTGACGGAACTCCTGGTGGAGATCTTCAAAGTCCTGTCTGATCCCTGCAGTGAGATTCACACTCTCGATGCACTCGATCCAAACCATGCCACCCCAACCAAACCACTGGACCCAAACATCCAGGTCAAGTCTGGTTCTCATGGTATTTCCCCAACAGCGAATGTAGCTGCCGTTGGTTAGCATGTGCAAACCTAGGTAAAGAGAAGGGAAATACCTGGGGAAATACACCCTAAAAGGTTATGAGGTAGTCAGGATCACAAGGGGGAGAGGACTTCAATGCAGACACACAGGTGGACCGATGAACGAAGACACTTTAGTAACAAAAAATCACTGCCTTACAGGCAAACTGAAGGGTGTGACTAAAGCTTATACAGCGAGGAACAAAACTCAGGAAAGCCAAAACATCCATGTAGGGGCGGAAAAAAAAATCCCCCAAAAAAACACTGAAACAAGGTCAAAGGAAACTTAAGAATTTTTATGTGAGCAAAAACAGGGAAGGGTGCAAATCCATAAGAACACAGGGCAGTAGCACAGAAGCAAACACAAGAGAGCCAGTGCAGACATAAAGACAAGAACGCAGGCCAACACAGAAACTTAAATACACAAGACGTAATTGGAAACAGGTGAGACACATTAGGGTGGGACAGACAATCACAATGGGGGGGAGGGGGGCACAAAAACAGGAAGTAGAAAGCAACTTCAGAACACAGAGGCAAGTGATGTGATTACACAATAAAACAGGAAATACTAAACTGAACCAAAGAACCCAAAACTTGTTTTAACTAGCTTTCAGTTGTAGAACAGTCACCTGCAAAAACTGTCAAGATTGCAGCAGCCATGGTGAACAGACTCTGGTTCCAAATAACATCACCAGCCCTGTGATGGCACCACACATACCTGGGAAATTTTAGCTTGTTTTTTATTCAGTGGGAAGAAGAAGAGACATTTCAGTTCACTGAAATCCCATTTTCTCCCCACTGTGATGTTTGATATGAACATTAACTGAAGCTGAAACCTGTATCTGCAGGATTTTATGCATTGAAGTACTGTCACTGTAAAAGCCTGTGGACATGAGAACTGAACTATAACTCCCAGGATGCATGTTGGTGAAAAACATCAAAATCAAAGAGTGTAAAATTCTGCCACATTCATCGCAAACTATACAGGAACTTTTTGTAAGTTCAGCAAATATGGTGCCTTGTTGTGTTCACCACTGCAATGAGGGCTGAGGCTCATGGGTATTGTATTTATCTTGGCTTGACAGATGGCTCTACATTTTAATGACATGCTGAACTGAAGAAAAAAAAAAGAAAAAGTAAAAATAATTGAAACTGGTGGTGTGAACCTTTTTATAAACAGTCTAAGGTCTGAACATAAACCTGCAGCATAGCTTTGTTACAGCATTTATTTCTGTTTTGATCAACATTGGGGATATTATTAAAAGAAATAATGGAATCCAAATGGGAATTTGGAGTGAGAAAATACTTCTTGAATCAGCATCTCCTCCATCTTTGAAGCCACACAGCGCGGTCATGAGTGTTTGGAATTTATATACTCCCAACTCCTGAGTGTCAGATTCTCTGAGAGAATTCAGCTTCTGAAGCAGACACTGGACACAGCAGGAGTTTGTTTTGTAGATTTAGCTCTTCTCCTCCTAGCAGGACAATATTTGGTACAGGGGATCAGTTAACCCTGCAGCCCTTATAAAAAGGCACAGACATTTAATGAAAGAGCTTTAAAATATAACATGTTGTTGAGGTTGTCGCTGTCTAGAAAACACAAAGAGCTCATGGTGGTTTAACAAAGACAGATCTCATTAATATGGCTGAGCAGTCTGTAAAATCAATACAGCAGTTCATCACTATGAGCCCCCCTTTTTTTGTTTACCACTATCCACAATCTGATGATGATGCAAACAGTATAACAGACAATACAGCACTTCTAGGAAGTTTAAGATCCTATGAGACAAATAAAAAAAAACCAATATTGCAAGTGTGGTACTTGACAAAATAACAGGATACACCCCTTGGGGCAACTGGGGTAGTAATTTTGCTTTAACTATCCCGGCCAGGGACATTTGTGCATTGTCCTCTGAGGACAGGTTTCCTTAAGAGCGTGGTCATTGTTGTGCAGATGGCTCTGTCGCAAATAAAAGTTGGTAATCTAATAATCCTGGAGATCTAACATAAACAGATAAAGGCTGACTGCTGAAAATGTCCCTTAGTGACTCTTGACTGTCCTCCACAGGTCCACCTTGCAATCAAGCTCTTACAACCCAGGAGGAAACAGAAGGAAACTGCCTATTTGTCTGGGAGTATTTTCAGCTGCAGAGTGACAGATACACCAATGATCCAATGGGTTGTTTTCAAAGACAACGAGACACAGTATTTTTTTTTTTTTTTAGACTGGATGATAGTTTGGCACGGGGTATAGTGTTCAGTTTTACACCCTGATCTGGATTCAGCAAAACACAGCAGGAACTAGTTTGGGATAATTTGTTCATGTTTATTCTCTGCAGAATTCTTTGATTTAAAAAAAAAAAAAAAAAAAAGGTATATTTTGACACTTTGGCTCTGAGGATGTAACATCGTACTGACTGATGTGATTTTTTTTTAAACTCCAGCTCTCCTCCCACACAATCTGTTAAGATGACAGCTGTAACTTGTTTCCTTAGCATTTGTTTTTCTAACTCATCTCTTGATCTTTCAAACAGGGTGTCTGCAGGTTTGAACAAGTGAAATTTTAGACTTTTTTAGACCTTTTTTAGACCATCGTGGGTGAAATTTAAGACCTTCACGGAGTATTAAAAAAAAAAAAAAAAAAGAACAAGCCCAGATTGCAGTCAATTGACATTTATTGTAAATGAAACGAATATATATACAGCCATAATTTTCATCATTTACATCAGATTATGGAGGATGAGGGCCAATTTCAAAATCCCATATTGAACTGAGGGCCACTAACGAGGCAAAAGCAGAAAGAAAAGATTACAAAAAGATTACAAAGAAGATTAATTACATATTTCGGAGCGCTGCACTTTTGATTGCAATTTGGTCCTCAAGAGCCTTAATCTGGGCAAGTTTGTCTTTAGCAGCCCTCCTAAGAGCATTTGATTTTGAGAGGAGCTGTGCCATTTTGCTCCCAGTCTTGGCCTCTGCTTGCTCAGCCAAATCATCTGCGTCTCTGCCCAGGGTCTCCATGACTTTATGTAGACCGTCTCACTTCACTCTCAGGTCATTTAATTGCTCCTCAGCGAGTGCCCTTTCCTTCCCTTTTGCCTCGGCCTCCTTCCTCTTCCTCTCCTCTTCCAAATGTGCACGATACCTTGCCCTGGCAGCCATTACAGATTTAAGTAACTCCTGAGTAAGTGGCACCTTTGTAACGCCCCCATGTATGGCAATGTAATCGCAAACGAGCCTTTGTGCGACCAGTGTTTCCTCCTGCATGTTCTCTGTCTCGATCTCTTTATTGACAGAGAACCCTCTCTCCACAGACGCCTGCCCATGAGACAGTACAAGTAGTTTTTTGCAAAAGTCCCAAAGCTCTGGGTATGACTTGCAGATGATGCTGTGCAGGAAGATATCGAGCCTTTCTTGCATTGGCTTGAACAAGAGGAAGTCTTCATGCCTGCATTCCCCGGACAACAAAGCATCAAACTGCTGGAGAATGGTGTCCCCTGTGACAAAAAGATATAAAAAATAAATAAAAAAAAGTTACAAACAAGCATTGATGACTAATTTCACAAAAAGATTTGGCTAAATCTTCTTATGCCTTCAATTTAGTCATCACTATTATGGCTTTCCTTACAACTTTGTCAGGGTACAGTCTAAACCACACAAAACAGGGGTTAAAAATTGTTTGCTGGAGTAACCTAACTTAAGAGACCTACATTTGAATATATTGTGGTCATATTTTGACCAGGCATACAATACATACAGATCAGTTCTCATACTAAATTTACTGTACAAGATTATCTTAAAGTGGCACTCATAGCATTCCTATCTAGACATAATAGCCCTATCTAGAACTCTTCCTACCAGCACAAACTCCTCCAGCCAGCTGCCTGTTTTGCAGAAATGTCTGGACCAGTCTCTTCATTTTTGCCTTGCAGCCATCTGGATCTTTGCTCATGACTGTGGGGTCCAGACAATCCATGTCCCTAACTGTTCTGTACTTGAGAGGACTCTTCTCCTGCACTTTCTTGACAATGGCTCTGAGCCCTTGCATACACTCCCTTTTAAATTCGAGAACCTTGAGTTCTGAATTTTTGCTGTTCTGTACAGAGAAATGCAAAAGGAATATAAGCAAAAGTGCTGTACACATGTGCTCCCCCTGATATACATGAGCTGTACACATGTGCTCCCCCTTTGGCACTAAGCTACTAGTACCTTGAGGGCCTCCTCAGCACCCAGGCCGATATCCACGGAGTGCATGGCCATCAGGGTCTCCTTTTCCAGGTCCAGGTTGGTAAGTTGGACTGTAGTGATGTCCTGCAGGACCTCTCGTTTTACGAAACGACGCATCAGACTCTGTTGGATGATTACAAAGTAAACATTTTGATTATATGATCACTTTGCAAAATAATATGTACCATTTAGACTGCTGTTGATTTGCTGTTAATGTGTCTGTTTAAAACTGTATGCGTTTAATTGCAGCCCTACATAATGCTTTACTTTTGAGCTGACGTGTAATGGGGTGGGTGGGTGTGCTGGTATTATAACCACCATGGCTTTCAAAATAAACACTATAGGTTTTTGTTGTGACGTCATGGTAAATTTATGTATACATTATTCTGCTTATAGGAAAAGACCTTACCTTGATCAACTCTGCCAGATCTTTTCCCAGGTAAGGCATCACCGGTTCCTCAGTCTGGTACTTCTTTAAAAATGGGTCAAATAGCTGGGCGACACTCCTGAAAAACTGCAGCTTAGGTAGAGCCAGGGGATCTTTCTGGGCATCTTCAATGACATCAAAGCTTGCAGTGCCGGGATGTGGAAGCTCCTTGGTCCTCACAGCATTTGTGTACAACAGCATATATGGCCAGATTTCCAGAGCTCGTTCGACCACCGGCAGGTTCTCAAGCCATCGATGTCCACAGAACGCCAATGGAAACCGCGTAGACTTTGTGGTTTTGATGTAGTCTTCCCTTCTTGCGGGCACATTGTTGAATATTGTATGGAAGGCCCTGAGAAGCTTGTCCAGATTCCACGCTGAGAAGCCTGATTTAAATGCATTATGTAGGGTGTGTAACCCACAGCTTCCTACGGATATCAATCGAGACCCCCCATAGAGGTCAGCATATTCTGCCTGGAACAGGTCAAAGAATTTGAGGTTGACATTTGGCCCATCCATAGAAAATGACAGCAACTTGCTGAGGTCCAGGTTGCCTGCACATTCCTAAGGGAAGGAAACAAAATCAACCAATTAATTGAATTTGCATATATATAAAAGCACAACCTACTCTATTGTACACAACATTCATTAAATTATGAAAGTACACGTATCTGACATTTATCCAAAGTGACTTACAGATATAAGCAGAGGTGACAAAAGTACTCACATTCTTTACTCAAGTACAAGTATAGATACCTGTGTTTAAAAAGACTCTAGTAAAAGTTAAAGTATTGACTCAACTTTTTACTCAAGTTAAAGTAAAAAGTACAGGCTCTAAAAGATACTTAAAGTATAAAAGTATAAAGTACCATAACCTTGCAAAAGGACAAAACCACCATTTTAGGGAAGCTTACATGACCTCGTCTATCCAAGCAAAGAATGAACTGAAATTGAAAACACATTTAAAACAATGAAACCGCCGTACAAGAATGAGGTATTGCGAACTCAATGTGCAGGGTGTTTGCAAAACTTTGTATTGTATGTAAATATATATTAGCCTACAAAATCAATCAATCAATCAATCACATTGCCTGCATGGCGCGCTTTACTGATACGGAATAGATTAAATTTACTGTTTATTAATCTAAACTAGAGGTAAGATCTTAAACCCAAGTCCGAGTCCGAGCCCGAATGATTGACATTTTAGGCCCGGCCCGATTTGTTGGGTCGGGCCGGGTCGGGCCGTGCTCCTCTCTCGCTGACTTTAAAAAAATAAATAAATATGTTTGTAAAAATGTATACTATGCCTCTCTCTCTCTCTCTCTCTCAAGGTGCAGCGCTAGATTCTTAAGGACGTACTGCTGCTGTGGTTTATGGCCCAATTTTCAACCCGTCAAAATGACGGACGGCCTTAAATTTTCCGTCAAGTCTTAAAAAATCCGTCAATGATGGAAAATTGTCCCCGATCTTACCTCTAATCTAAACACAAGAGTAACGACCTTGATTTCAAAATGTAGGGAGTAGAAAGTACGGATACTTATGCTCAAATGTAAGAAGTAAAAGTCAAAAGTTGGCACAAAAAAAAAATACTGGAGTAAAGTATAGATACCCGAAAATTCTACTTAAGTACAGTAACGGAGTATTTGTACTTCGTTACTTCCCATCTCTGGATATAAGGCTACTTGTTACAGTCCATGGAGCAATCAAGTCAAGTAGCTTTATCTCTCTCGCTCTCTCACACACACACAACTGTAAAGCTATTAATGATATAGAATCTTACCAAACGTAATGCAAAGGCCGATTAACAACATTAATCTCGAATATGATGACTAATCAACTAGCACTATGGTTATGCTGCAGCATTAAGGCAATGTCGCGTTATGCAATAAAGCAATGAGGATTACGATGGGGGACAGCGTTACCAGAAAGGAGGTATGACCGCTTGTCTGGTTAGTGCTACACCATGAGACTGACAAGCAATTACTCATGATGTTAAAAATGCAGTGCTATGCCAAAACCAATTACATCATTTATAAACAACAATGACATTTTAAGAATAATCTCCGTTGTTTCAAACACCTGGGTCATACCGGCGTAAATGGATACATGTAATATAAAAACACTTACTTTGACCTCCTTCAGCAAGTCGTTTGCTGTAGCATGGCCCAGGAACTGAGAGCCTAGGTAACGGGACTGTACCTGGCCGCCATCCCAGTACCTCACGTGAAGGTCCAGTTGTTTTTTTTTTGATGCGCGGTTCAGACTTTCGTCGAACATTAAAATGAAAGGGCCGGTCACCTTTGAGATGAGCTCTTTTTTGACGAACTCCGCGATTCCCCATTTGATGATATAGGCGATTTTATCCTTCCCGCATTGGAAATTTCTGGCAATGTCCGAGTCAGGAAACATGAGGCGAAACAACTCACCGACGTCGGTGTTCGCTCTATACGATTGGTGTTTGGCCACAGTGTTTAGCGCCCACAACACTTCTGCTTTCGTTGTTTCAGAAGACACCATTGAGTCACGAACATCTCTTTGCGTGCTGCTTGAAGTTGTTGCCACAGCCGTGGCAAAGAATCGGGTGATTCCATGAGAACGGCGCGCAGCATTAGCTGCTTCTTGGTGCTTGCTAGCCTTCATATGGGACTCGAGAGCCCTAAAGCCCAGGGTCCCGAGTTTTAGCGTTCTTTTGCATAAGGTGCAATATGCCTCACTGTCGTCCTCTGGAACACGTTTTAGCCAGTCAGAAAACTCTTCCTTTACAAGCCAGGTGTCATTAAATTTACACTTTCCCATATTTGTGTGATTTCTCCAATCCCGCCTTTCTCGCACTCTACACAGCCCGCGAAGAACAATGCTTGATCATCCTGTGACGACAGTACATTTCCGTTTCACGTAGTCTGTAATTTGTAGTTTTTATCGTGCGTTCCGCCAACATCAACATGTACTCAGGACTACACAGACCATAACCGCCACCATTAGAGAAAAAAAAGAACGGCGTGGTAATGTACGTAAAATAATACTTTTTTAAAACATTAATCCTGTATCGATATTTCGCATTGAAACGTTTGGTCTTAAATTACTCAAACTCAATTTTAGACTTTGAGTGCAAAATAGCCTGTATTTTAGACTTTTTTAGGCCTAAAATTTAAAATGTCTAATTTTAGACTTTTTAAGACTTTTTAAGACCCCGCGGACACCCTGTTCAAAGGTTTTCAGAGAGCAAAACACTTACCACCAATATAAAAGGACAAATGTGGATGAGGAGAGACAAAGCACCACAGTGACACATTTTCCGAGGCCGTGCTGTTTGCCTCTGAATGCCCACATTAGGCTTCGATGATAGACAGTCAAAATCTCTCATGCTTATTCTCTTCCTGTCTTCTTTTTTTTTTTTTTGGCAGGGGCAGGACTGCTGAGCTATGGCCACTGTGTCCACAGGGGCTAACAGGGAAGGCAGCGTTAATGAACAGCATAGCCTCGCTTAACTCCACTCCAAATTACCCCGCCAGGCTGGGAGAAGGGTTGGGGAGGAGGAGGAGGAGGAAGAAGAAGACACCCCCAGGCAGAGTTATGCTTGTTGAACCATTCAATCACCTAACATTAACATCTTAAAACTCAGCGCTGGCCTCCAGACAACTAGGCACAAAAGCTGCTGGTCTACAATTAGAGGCATGCTTGTGGAGAGCTGACAAACTGCTGCCTCCTCTGATTTCTGTCTTCTTTTTTGTTTTTTTTCTTTGGACTTGCTGTCTTTTGCTCTAATTACCATGTCAGACATTCTTCTTTGGAAATCACAACAAGCAGGAAGTCCTGACAGCAAAACTTTCTTGTATTTTACCAACACACTATAAGTTTAGTTTTCTTCTTATACTGTGTTGCAGCATTATCCTATACATTCACACTACTGAGTACGTTCTGTTGCTTGGTAATATTCTATGATTGTCTTCTGCAGACCCAACAGTGTCTGCATTCTGTGTGTGAATCTGAAGCCTGTTATATCTTATTCCTCTGTGCCATGAAGCTCCACTGGTGCCCAGAACTATTAAAACACCTCAGTGAACCACACTGCTGCACTGGGTAACATGTTTGTTTATCACCATGAACACACACACACACACACACACACACAATGTCCTGCTGCCAGTTCAATCAGGAGAGACTTACAAGAAAGAGGGAAGGGAATGAGAACATTTGAAGAAACTTTATTGGGAATAGGTAGAATAGAATTTGGCGTTTGGACCCTAACAGGAAGTAGCTCACCATGGGAAGTGATCCTATGGATTAGATTAGAAGTGAAGGAAATCCCCTTGGAGCCTGTGGTGCCTGTGGTCTTGATGAGGAATGGAGCTCTAGGCTCTCTTAGAAGGAGGCTTCAGACTGGGGGGTTTGGTTGGAGAGGGTCAGCCATCCACAGCTGAGGTGGGTCAAGAATCGCCACGGTGCTGAAATGACAGCTGAATGACAGCAGAGAGAGAGAACACTTCTAAAGCTTGACAGCTTACGAGTGACGACAAGAATGTAGATGAGCTGGTGGAGCTTAGAAATAGCAGGAACAGAAAGAGAGAAGAGAGACTTGCTCAGAGTAATTTTTAAAGTTTTCAAGATAAGATTTGCCAAGATGTAAGATCATTGTTTAACACAGCCCCAGCATCAGCCTTTAACAGAAATTAGAGAGCTGTTGTGGAGTGATTTAGTGCTGTGTTCCAGAATGTTGACAATGTTCTTCTCACTTTTTCTGCTCAGTCCTGAAGTTTCTTTTCCTGTAACTTACAGTGATGATTTGACCAACGTTTTGTTGCTGAAAGATGAAAAAAATTCAAGTCTGAATGTGACTGTTGAAGACATATCTGTAACATCTGAGCATTCAATTCGACTATGTTGAACCAAGACATTTTCTGGTCATATTTGTAATATGCTGCAACAGTTTCACTGTTACTCAAAACAGAATTTGATCAAACAGAGAAATACAGCATTTTGTCAGCCCTCTGAGAGGACAGAGTGGACAGGAGAAGACGTTTGAAATTGATTACCCCAACGTTGAAAAATGTTCCAGGAGGATTCTTATTCATCTTTCTCACCAGTTGTCTCTTTACAAGATACAGTAAAAGCCCTTTAATAGTCTTATCCTGCTTTGTAGCAGGAAAAGGTCAAGACTAAAATTCTGCCCGACACCAGGGGTTTTTGTGGAGTAATTTAAAGACATGTCAAAAAAGACCTTTTACCTGGTGAGGGGTGAAACGTTCAATATTTATGACGCCTCTGTTCAAGATAAGATTAGATAATCTTTTTATTAATCCCACAGCCTGGATATTTGCAGGGTTTGAGGTGTGTTGAAGGAATATGCGAGAGGGTTGTCTCTAAAATGTTTAAAAAAAAAAAAAAAGTGTGCTTGTGCCTGGGAGACTCAGGAGAAGCTGAAGATCATGAAACCAGAGAGGATCCTGAATCATAGGCTGAAGGGAGCTCAGTATTCAAGACAAGACAGAGATCTGAATCAATATGGCATCATGCCTCCCTGATAAGAGCAAACATCTGTACTGTCAATTACCTCTGCTGTCAGCGAATGTGAGTTTGGCTCTGAGGAGCTTTGATCTGTTAGCAAGCTTTGTTGTCGTCAATCAGAAACTCTGCTGAAGGTTTGGGAAACTGTGTTTTCTGTAGCTGTCTGTATTGTGTCAGTCTTCAATTCTGTATCAGTGAAACATCTCGTTTGGGAGCGACATGTTCTGAAGTCCAATCTGACTTCCTGAAGAAAGAAATGAAATAAAATAAAAAATGAAAACATTTTGCCCCCCCCCCTCCTCCAATGCTTTGCAATTTCATATGTCACTGACAGCACTGCACAGGTCATAGTACTGCCAGAGGCCCTGTTCATACCTGGTATTAACAAGAGTCTCTTTAAAGTCAAAGTGAAAACAGATCTCTACAAACAATGAAAATTTTAAAATCTATTTTTTATAGGCACTATAAAGTCAGTTCATACGTCAGGATCTCATTTGTTACCTGAGAACTTTATTTAACAAAATAATTGAGCAACAACTGAAAGATTAAAAAAAGAAAACTACACGTCAAGCACTAAGGGATTAACTAATGTAAAACTAGCACTTGGGCCAAGGAGTGCAAACAGGGCGAGACCTTACCACAGCGGCAGGAGGGGTCCATAAAACTAACCACCCATGACACCACACACCAACAAAAGGGATCGACTGCCACCTCAGGCCCTCAGCACCTGTTTGAGAAAGAAAGAAAATGAAAAACAGGCCAAGTGCTACACATCCCTAGTGCTGACAGAATGATCCAAAGAAACCAATTCAATATAAATCCAAATAACAAAAGACAAAATACAACAAATGATACTAACAATTAACATTAATGAATACAAGCAAAACAACTAACTGCAACCTAAAACTCAATGAAAATGATGTTAAGAAAACAAATAAGAATTTAAAATATTGTGAAGGTCTCTGTAGAGTAGAACAGCTCAGGACTCTTCAACAACAAGCACAGCGCAGAGCAGGACAGTGCAAAAGAACAGCAGTCTACACAGACCAGCAGAACAAAAGAAGAGCAGTCCAAAAGAACAACAGAACAGCAGAACAACATCTACTCAGAGGATTAGAGGATTTGAGCCGCGGCTCGACCACGCTGCAGCACAAAATATTTATTACAAGCCAATCTGAAGCCAAGCCACAGACACACAAAGGGTAGTCAGACAACGGCGATTTACCAAACAGACACACAAATGCACCCAGAAGAAATCCAGCGGCGCAATCCGTCTCCCACAGCGCCAGCAGCCAGGCGCGCTACGCACATAAAAAAAAACCATATTAACCATGCGCTCATTATGCACGTGAATCAGAGGAGGAATAGCGGAGCACCCTACCTGGATAAGTGGAGACAGGTGCCTCGACGGCACAAACAACAACTCGTCCTGTCAAAGGAAGCGACGGCCACGCCAAAGAAAATGCTCCGCCACGCCAGGCCACAGCCACCACAGGGGGATGAGCGGAACAGAAGGAGGAACCGAGGAATGGGCACACCTGTATATATATAGGGTATGTATATGGACCAAAGCTGGCACAGTGCCATGTAGTGGCAGGAAGGGAGAAGGTCCTTCGGCTACACAAATGAACACCTACATAACTGCTGTTTGCAAAGACCAAATGTGTTGTTCTTAATGAGCACAAATAGTTTGTGTTTTGAATGATTTCCTGTTGAGCAAATGAAGCGTCACTGGAAACATCCATTCAGAGTCAGGCTCACCTAACAGGCTGGGAAAACGCAGCTCAGCAAACTTTCATCTCCAGCACAAAGAAAGAAACGACAGAAGAGTGAAGGATGAATAAAGGAGGTTTTACTGCCTTTTAATCTTTACTAGTTAACAATAACTAGGTTGAAAAAATATTTTACTTTACTGAGCTGCTCAAAGGCTACTAACAGCTACCAGCAACTTTTAAGGTGGAATGTTTTCTTACATATTACTCAATTCAGGAGTTGAAATTGTGAATCAGTTAATACACCTTAAATGTCAATATGACTGACTTTTGAAGAAGAACATCCCCAGAAAGGAAGACGATGAAGATCTATGAAGAAAGATCTCTCCTGAAGAGGCCATACAGTGCTGTTTCAAAGTGCAGCAGCAACAGATGTGAGGTCCCCTCCCCAGAAAGAAAGAGGAGGAAGATCTGACTCTGAATGGATGTTTCCAGTGAAAGAGCTCATCTAAAGAGGCCCTACAGTGAAATTTCTAAGGACAGCGAAGAAAACCAAGAGATTCGCTCTCCAGAAAGAAAGAGGAGGAGCTGCATCCAAAGACCTGTCCTGAAGAGGCTGCACAGTGAAGTTTCACAGTGCAGCAGAAGACAAGAGATCTCCTCCCCACCAAGAAAGAGGAGGAGGACGACCACAGCAGAGAAGGTGAAAGAGGAGGCGAAAGTGGAGGAGCAACCAAGCACCTCCAAACAACATCCTTCTCAAACCCAGTCACAGACACCGACAGGGAAGAACAATTTTATGAGTGGGATGTGGAAGGAGGACAGGAAGGAGGACAAGAAAGAGACCATAATATGGATCATTGGGTCCAGTTACATTGAGCGTGGAGAGGAAGCAGCGCTGAAGATGTTTGGGGAGAACTTTGGACTTAACGCCGGAGTGGAATGGTTTGGCAAAGGAGGCCTTCGCTGGTGTAAAGCCCTTCCCAGTTTCTATGCTGCCTTGTCCACACATAAGAATCCCCCTGACATTGTGGTTTTCCACGCCGGCGGCAACGATCTTGGGCTGATTCCTCCCAAGGAACTCGCCTTTAACATGAAGAGGAATTTGACACATCTTCATGGAGAGTTCCCCTCAATGCTCATTTTGTTTTCTTGCATCAATGAGCGGCAAGTGTGGAGATATGGACGGCCATGCAAGATCGACACTGAGAGGAAGTCTCTCTCTGGTTAAGCGGATTGTCTGCGACATCGGCGGTGAAGTGATTGAACATCCACTCCTGAGGTTTACGAACAAAAGACTATTTATGCCAGATGGAGTGCACTTCACCAGCAAAGGAAACAAGGTCTTTTTGTCGAGGACCCGTGCCGCCCTGCAGAAGACCCCTCAGCTGGCCCAATGTGACAACTGACTCCTTCCTGTGTTTTTATTCATGTATATATCTTTGTATATGTTTGTATATATCTTTGTAAATATCTTTGTATATATGTGAATTAATCTTTGAATGTCTTTGTAAATATCTTTGTAAATATGTTTGTATATATGTGTAAATATAAATGTTCAAAAAATGAACACCCCTACTCGTGATATGTCTCTTTGGGTTTTTCAGAAATTTCAGACGTTATGGACAAAATCAGTAAAATCACGCAATCTGTGCAAACTGCATTTGTTTATGACTCAGTATGTCATGTCCTCTTACACAGAGGATGTCAGGTGAGTAGTCAGTCCTTCAGTGTGGTCTAGGACACATTTAAGGCCATAGGAGGCACAGACCACCTCGGAATGTGGTCTAAGTGATCAGATCTCAAACGCTTCCTCAGTTGGTAACGTTCACACCTGAACTTAGAGCTGTCCACATGTGATTAGATCAACTGAGAGGCATGCTAAGACCAGGTCTCTGACATGGGTCAGAGAGCTGAGCCAGAACAAATGTTGAGACCAAGTCAGGTCAGAATTCATAGAGGAACACATTACTGTTCCAACACAAACTTCATCATGTTCTGATACTACTATACACAGTATTATTAAATACAGTATGTTTTACATCTCTCTCCTTCTTGACCTGTTGTGGATGAATCTAATGAAGGTGGGACACTGTCGTTGGCTGATTGAGATGCCACGATCTCAGTGAGCTCTCCTCTTGTTGCTTTTATTGAGACATTGCTTGTTGTACAAAGTCCTGTTTGCATTGTAAATTGTAAATAATCACAGAGTTACAGAGTATTCTTGATGTCAATCCTGACTGTGGGCGGGGTGGGCATGAGGTGTACATCTCCTTGTTGAAGAGTTAAGAACTGAACTCTCACATTAAAGAAAACTGTGGGAGCAACTTTTGAGACGTCTGTATTAGAAATCAGGGCTGAAAACTTCCAAATCTCTGCCTGACAGCTCTTAAATGTCATGGACTGATTAAATCCTTCGCTTTGTTTCATGCTTGCTGAATTGTTTTGCTGTCAGCGAACGTCCACACAATGAGCGAGCATCTGCTCAGGCACATTTCAGCTTTTCTGCTCACAGCTCAGGTTTCTCTTCTTATTTTTTTCTGGCACTACACTTCTCATGAATGTCTGACGGAATGGACGACTGAGGTTTCACCTAAAACCAGAGGCACACACAGGACGGCTCAGAGGGGACAAATTCCTTTCCATTAGTCTGATACCGATAGTGTAGATGGTGCTGCCTTTGTAAAAGTATATGTTTAAACTTTCAAAAATGAATAAAATGACTTCATCTGTAGAAATCTGCCCTTGACCATGCTGTACTTAGGTTTAACCCCATTGTTGTGTTTGGGTCTTCGTTGTAGGCCATCTAACACACACACACACTGCTTCATCAGCTTGATACTCCATGACTTTTCTTGGGTTTATGAGAATTGTGAATAAACCTGATTTTAAACAGGTGACATGTTTCAGAAGTTTGCGACAGAAAATGACACATTAGTTCTGTGTGGGTTCTCAGAGACCCCAGCAGCAAACTTTAATGGGTGTTCAAAAATTCTATTTGTTTGTTTGTGTTTAGACACATATGAAACACATTGAGTAGGTAGTGATAAAGGGGAAGAAAGAGAGAAAGAAAAGAGAGTGGAGGAAAAAAAATGTTTTCTTTTTCATCTCCTGTTTTGTCCTTGGTTTCTTTGCTTTCACCTGCTTCAGGCTCCCAGACCCAGAGGAACATGAACATGTGCATGTGTGTTGTTGTGCTTACAGTGTAGTTGAATGGAAACGAAATCATAAGCAAATAAAAGTCATACAGCGCCTCTCTGGACTACAGTGTGTGGTAAATGTCAGTCAGCTTGTGTGGTGGGAGACGGTGTCATGCTGCCGTTGACGGAGTGGCCTAATGTCAAGTCTGCAGAGGAGAAGTCAGATGAAGTCGATATCCTTCGACCAGTATCTTCATGCCACGGGGAAAAATATTTAAATTGCGTTATTAAACACTCTGTGTGTGATTTGGGATTGTTTATAGCCTGCCTGTGGTTTTTAGCTGTGCTGTATAATGAGCGTTTAGCTTTAGCAGGTGGGACATTCCGAAATTGGAGGACATTTTCTGTCCCTGTTAAGTATTGTCATACAGGAACGCCTTTACTCATTGTCTTATTATAAGCCATCATGCTTTTATTTTGTAATGTGTAATAGCTTCAGGATGTGATGTTATGTATGTGCCATGCCAGATTTACTATGGAGCTGTTAGCATCCATAAACAAGTGATGGTCATGGACTGAAGATGATGCTGAGAGTACTATGAGGCGGAACCCACTGAGAGCAAGAAAGAAACCAACTTACCTACAGGATTTTGAAACAGCAGAATTCTGGAATATTGTCCTACTAAGTAAATGCTTGCTGATGTAATGACAAAGCCGGCCACTAAAGTAAAACTAAAAAGGTTTGCTCAGGATATGTTTGGCACAGAAAAGGAAAATACTGTGTTTGTTGTATAGGCCTACATTAAGGTCAAGAGAGGAAGATGCATTTTTGTTATGCTTTCAGGTAACTCAATGAAATGTAAAAGCGAGTGGGGGTGTTAAGTATTGTCACACGAGAACGCCTTTACTCATTGTGTTATTACAAGCCGTTGTGCTTTAATTTTGTAAAGTGTGATAGATGCAGGATGTGACGTCACGTATGTGCCATATGTGACATATTTGTTATGATCTACAATCAAAAATAACATGTCCATTCAACCCTCTTACTGTAATTTCAACCCTGTTACCGTATCATTTGTATTAAAATAATCTTAAATGGTTTTCTAAACTCATGAGGGTTTGACCTCTTGACCTTTTAATAGTTTGAATGATTTGATGCATAATGGTTTTGAGCCAATATTTGAAAATCATAATAATACATTAAATTTATAAGCACCTTTGTGTATTTGTGTGTGTGATCTATTTATTCATCGGCTACATTACTTTTTTTTTTTCCAATTTGAACAAAAACCTTGCCTAAATTCTATCTTATGGTTGAAGAGTTGAAGAAAAAAATATTCAGTAGCCTCTGTGGTGTGTGTGAGTGACAGTATTTTAAATGTAAAAACGTTAACCTTGCTTGTAAGGCAGCACCAGCATGGACATGTCACAATTTTTGCCTTTTAGATGATAATTCCATGCTAATCATTGGTCTGAATAATAATGTCATGTTGTGTCAAATTTTGAATTTGAAATCAAAAGCAGAACTCAGATTAGCGGGGTTGGACAGGTAGACACACAGGTACAGAGCAGAACAAACAGTCTGCAGCTGCTGGCTGGGGGTTGATGGACTTGAGGCTCAGGGATGCAACCGAATTTAGGCAAACACGAGTCCGCTAACAGTCTGGGGCTAGAGCTGGTCGTAGAGTTAGAATCACATCAGCAAACTGAATGGTCTGGTGAAGAGCCGAGGTCTTTAGACTGCTGCTGTTAGTTAGTGGACGGGTTTCAGGTACGCAGGTGGAAAGACAGCAGGAGTGAACCAGGTCCCTACACCCAGACCAACACACACACATTCACACACACAGACAGGAACAGAGACAAACTGGGTCCAAGGTTTTATATCAGGGTCTGATGTTATTAGGGTGATGATGACACAGTCCAGTCACGGATCAGAATCAGAAGCACATTTGATGAAAGCTTTTCTCACAAAAGGAATTACTGAAAGCAGCTAATATATCTAAATATATCTATAACTCCTCAGCATCAAACACATTGACCAAACACTGCTGAAGTAGTTTTCTTATGTGCAAGTACAGCTTCCACACACATCTGTGTGCGTGCATAATAATGTGTGCAATATAACTGATCTCAGAACAGTGGAATCTGCTTGATGAGCACAATTGTTTTACAAGATGAATGCAAACAGATCAATGTCAGATCCTTTATGGGACAACAACAACACTGCTCTGAGATGTGAGGACAGATATCTCTTCTCTTGTCTTGCCTCCTGATGACATGCCATCCCTTTATTCTTTCTTTCATTACATCATATGTAGCACACATTTTAAAAATTTGAGCAGAGATAAAAGTTTGTCCTCTGACCAACTTTGGTAAATTTACAGTTCTCAAATTAGTTCTCAGGTTTTCAACTTAAAAGGCTTTTTGTATTAATCCAGCAGCCACCACAGAATGTACATAATATGGAGCCTGAAAAACTCCACTCAGCCTTCCATTTATGAAGCATTTTGCAGGTAACTTTAAAATGCAAAGCGTGGACTCGTAATCCCAAGCTGTCTTTTTGACTGACTGCTTCAGGGTGTTGTAATAGTCCTTGACAAGAGTTGCCACTTGATGGCAAGCAGGGCTAATGTTGGTTTGAGATGGAAGCGTCCTGACAGGCCTCGGGGCTCTGTAGGAGCACAGCTGACCCATTTGCAAAACAGCACTTTTCTGTTGCGAGGATGTGCTGTCCACCGCCTGACGAGAGCACATCCGCTCCCTGCGCCTCTTCTTCACACATCTGAAGGAAAAAGCCGTTTGATTTATACTCAGCTCTGTGCTCTGCTCTTCCAGCTTTTATTTTTAGATGTAATTTTTCTATACTCCAACTCCACAGCGCTACTGCCAACATATTGATTGGCTGCTCAGCAAACCATGGGGGAGGTGCGCCGAGTAGATGAGTTATGAAAAGATGGTGTGGAATGTAGATGGAGGTGTAGTCACAGACAGCAGTCACGGAGCTGCCTGTCAGGAGGTGGAGAAGTGTTGGTTAAGATCATATCTGAATCCTTAAGCTCACCCGCTCAAATAAAGTCCAGTTTCATTTCACACCTTATGCAAGAATGTTTTTGTTTTCTTGTCCTGAAGTTCTTACTTTTTTCTGCTTATTTGTATAATTCTTCGAAGTCAGATTCACCAAAATCCCGTACCTGAACAAACCTCTGTTATAAATTGCTCTTTTTAGACAGCTGAATATCAACGGTTGGTGAGGAGGTGTGCACGGGTGTTGCTCTTTGTTTATGGGATATTGGGAGGTCGTTTGCCAAAAATGAGTAAAAAGAATTTCACACAACAGAGCTTCAAGTCTGCTGTTAGAAATCAGCAAACAAAAACATGAATTCAGCGGAGTCGCTAACTAGACTGAGGAAATGACATGTGTCAGTGATGTGTCACCAAAGCAGCTCTGTGCGGTGACAGAAACAAAGAGGGACGGGTTTAAGCTACGTTAAGCAAGATAATAAAAATCTTTTTAAAACAAACCAATTCATAGCTAATTCAGGAGGCAGTCAAGGAGACAACAATCACTGAGACATTAGAAAAGAGAATATTACAGTGTATTAGAAGAGGGGATGATACTGGACAGCGACAAGTTGCACTGCAAGTTGAACATTGACAATTTTACTGCCTCACAAGAATTATTTGGCAATGTATAAAATAAGATACAAAAAAAACATAAAGCTCTTTCAAAAAAATAAATAAAAGTGCAAATAAAAGTGTTTCTTCTTCTTTGTTAAAGACAGAGTTCAGTCCTTCTGTCTTGAATGTGAGAAAATGTTCATGTGACTACCCGGGTAGGTTTTGAAGTGTTCTGTTCTTAACTGAATCAGAGAACGTGAAGTGAAATGATGGTCTGGTGTTCTCCGTTAAAATTTCTCAATTTTAACTGCAATATACATCTCTTTTTAAACATACTTTCAACCGTTAATTGTATTACTCTCTGCCTCATTCACTGACTACAGTGACGTTAAGCTATCTTAGCTAGCTTCACTGTTAGCATTCACACTAACACTAATGGCAATACCTGTGCTAGCGTAGCGGCCGGCGCCACTGACTAGTGTTAACATCTTTAGCGATCTCCGTAAAGTCATTTTACACAAATCACAATGACACAACTAGTACCTGGGTGGGCTTAAACATGAGACATTTCCATAACTCCGAATGGTTTTAGGAAAGTATCTCAAAGTCATTGTAACCACAAGCTAATATCAACAGGCTAACAACGAGGATTAGCCTCTTAGCAAGAAGTGACCACGGATACCGGAGTTCACACAAAGAGGGTTCACCTGACAAAGCGGCTCCTCACATCCAATATCATACACAAGACTCGTTCAAAATAAGCCAGCAACTTATTAGACAGTGATATGAGGGGATTAATCATTAATTTACAACCTCTAGGCTGTGCTCTCAGGACAGCCCCTCGGATTAGAGCGAGAACGTGTGATCATGATACTGAATACAGAGCTGCTGCACCACCTTGTGCCCTGGGCATGATAAACACTTTAAATTACATGGGTTTAGTAACCCTATATTTCACGTGGGTTATACATACATTTATTGAGTCGTGTCATTTTCTGTAAATATTTGTTGCGTAAATTCATCATTTTTAATCTTGCTTTTGGTTTCATGCTTTTTCTTATCCATATTTTTCATTTGTATAAACACTCGGCGTTATTTTCCTTACCTATAAATATGAATATCTGTACGTGAGGAATATACACACGCAGCCGACGCGAGTCTCATGTTTTACACATTTTCATGTCTGTGTTGATCATCTGTGATGTGAAGACGTCACATTTCCACATAAAAGTGTGCTTCCTGGCGTCATGTTGCCCTCTGTTTCCATCACCCACCACCCATTTTTGATTCTAATAATACCCTTTTATAAGAGTTTCCGGCTATAATGCAGAGCCCGAGAATTTATTCTCACACACGGAGAGAAGAACAACAGCATCACACCAAAGGAGGCAGCAGGCAGGACAGAGGCAGATGTTAGCCACTCAGCAGGCTAACATCTGATTTACAGCTTGATGTGTCTGCGCAGCACCTTGATCAAGTGCTATTGATTGAGTCATGAATGAAGCTGAATCAATGAGCAGCAGACCTTCAGCAGAACTTGATGTTAATAAATGTGTTGGAGCAGTGGGCGGCCAAGGTTTAGCTCTCCGCCGGTCACGTCCCTTCTGTCTCAACTCTTTGTGCTCCCGCTTTTCATTCTACTTAACCTTCTCCCACCCTTTCTCCGCGGTATACGAGAGCAAGTAGGCGGCAGGAGAAAAGAAAGGCTGTGGGTGTTTGCGGTGTCACAGTGTGGGTGTTTTTCTCCTCAGCGAGGGGAGGGAAAGAAATAAAGGAAGAATAAACAGTCAGAATCGGTAGACCTGTAATGTCAGCAACTCACAACTTTTGGAGAGGCTCTGTAAAACCGACACATAATGTATTGTTACAACTAACATAACGTAGCTGTGGTCCAGCTGACTGTGCCTCACACTGTCAGGGACACTGTGAATAGACTTTATGAAGAAATTCTCCTTGTATAACTTATTCAAACAGGTAAAAAGGTTTTTAAGTGCTTGGGTTTAAAGCTGAATGAAAGCTGATTCTCTGCCATCACAGTGGCGGTTTCCACTCCCTGGTCTAAATGGACCGCATTTCACTTAATGCTTTTCTAGTTTATTGACCACTCAAGGCGCTTCACAAACGGAAGGTGTATCAGCCAGGAACCATACGCTGTCCCTCCTGAGCCAAGGAAGTCGCGCTATTGTCAAGGTATTGTTGCTATAAACAGTAACGCACCACTGTGATGCAATATTTTTGTTCTCCATAAGGATTTTGATCATTTACTAGCTTTATTAATTATGCTGCTCAGGCGATATGTTAATTATGTGTGATGTGACTAAACAATAGTCAGTCGTTTTAGAAATTAAATGACAAACGTTACATAACTTGACTGTGATGTGTGAAGCATCTTTTTTTTTTTTTATCAGACAATTATAGTAACTTGCAACTTTCCCCTGTGGTGTGCTGGATGGATATGGCATTTGAATGAAAAAGAACACTTTTTGGTATTGAGTCATCTTAATACATAAAAATAAATAAATAAATAAATAAATAAATAAATAAAATACAGTATTACATGCACGTAGATGTTAGGAGGGAGTATCTTTCTTTCTGCCATTCCAGTGCAGCCCCTCCACTCAGCCAGAGTTGTACTGGCTGTGGCCTGGGTGGCAGGGGTCCCCTCCCTCTGACTCTGTCTCTGTGTCAGTGTCAGCTGGGCCATGCCTGCAGTGTTAGGGGCCAGAACAAAGATGTGGATTTGCCACAGGCATACAAGGTCTGCCTTTCCTCTCAGCTGCAGGAGGCAGGCTCTGTGGACTCACAGTGGCGGTATCTGGAGAAGTAGAAATGTCTTGCCCCATCACACTCTTTCTGCTTTCTTTCACATTTTCAGTACCTAAAAGTATCCCTAGTATTTTTCTTTTTTTTTTTTTTTGCACACCATAGTGTATTATAAGAGTACAATATATCTACACAGAAAATAGTAGGTACTAGATTGTTACACCACTAGGTTAAGTATTTATCAGGGGTGGTGCGGTGGCGCAGTGGTTGGCACTGTCGCCTCATGGCAGGAGTCCTCCGGGTTTGGCCCCGGTCTGGGCACTTGTGTGCGGGGTTTGTATGCTCTCCCTGTGCTTGTGTGGTTTTTCTGCGGGTGCTCCATCTCCATCCCACTGTCCCAGCATCTAGCCACAGGGGTTTCCAGCCAGTGACTTCTGTGCTGGTCCCAACCCCAGATTAAAATATAGGGTTGCGTCAGGAAGGGCAGTAAAACAACGTGCCAAATTTGAAACATGGGAATTGTCAGTTTCCGATGATTCGTAAGGAGCTGGCAGTGGTGGTAGTGGCTGTTTGGCTCTGGCTTTTGGAGGATCTTGCCTCTATCTTGACCTGAATGGCTGTATCCTCAGCTTTTCAGTTCTTTCAGCTCAGCTGTTTCCCTTCCACAGCTCATACTACTCACTTCAAGATCCAGATGAAAATGCTTTTCTTTTGCTTTTGTTTTTCCAGCTCTCTTTTGAAGGTGTCTTAGTTCTCTGTTTGGCAGCTTGCTTTTTAAGTGCATTTTGCATGCGGTCTATGTTTGCATTGCGCAACTGCAGTTCATACATTAATACAGAATTTGTGCTGCACAAGTGTTGCAGATGAGTTCTGTTTTCCATCCATCGTTACTGAAGAAGAAAATTTAAAAAGAAAACAAGTAAAATAAAGCTGAAGCTTTTCCAGGTAACAGTGAAGTTACAGCTGTAATCAGTCCAACAATACTCATAATCCTCTCATTTCTCTCTCCAGAACTTCTTTCATTTCTTTCATTTTCACTTGCCAGCCACCTTACATGTCGAGCCAGCATCTGCTTTGAAGGAGTTTGAAAGAAAATCAAAGAGCAGTTAAAGCCAAACTCAAATTTCTCATTCACCTTAGTTCAAGAACATTTATTATACCAAATTTCATGGAAGCCTACGGCCGACTCAAGCGAATGAGATATTTTTGGAAAAGTGAAGGTCAAAGAGAACCGTCTTTAAAAAGCTGTATGTGTATTGTAGCAGACATGGACACTGGTAGACCAAAACTCCCTTGAGTCAAACTTTGATATAGTGAAAAAGAACAGGTGTCTTTGTTCCTAGAATAAAAAGGAAAAAGGAGTCGAACTTCCCAAACGGATTTTAGCAGACAGGAATCTTGAGATACACTCTATCCGTCAGGGCATTATCCCAAAGAGCTGACGCGACAGTATTGTTTCCTGACTGTGTCTCAGAGACAGAGTTTTTGCATGTTTTAACATTAATGAGATTGGTGGAAGGATACAGATCCTCAAAAGTGTCACTTCAGGGAAAAAAAGCCGATTTACTCCCCTCCGGCTCATAATGCTTTCTTTTTTCCTGGAAGAAGTTCACCTTCAAATCTGATCTGCTGCTGCAGCACATTTGACAATTGAAAGAATGGGATTGGGAGTACAATAGCTAGCAGCAGACAAAGGAGGGTGATAAAAGCACATATTTCCCCCTCATGGCTGTGAAATGAAGAACGCAAGCAGGTATTCTCACCAAAACACAAGAGGGTTTTAGGAGCTGTCAGATTGCTAATGTTATAAGCCGTGTAGACACACTGAAGTCCTGATCCGAGAAGGCTCCGCTCCAGTCAGCCAGCATGCTCATTCATGAACACGACCGTAAAACCTCCAACCACCATCCAAGCTACTTTACGACCCCAATAAAACACGTATTTACTGTAGCAGAAATGCAGGGAATGAGGCCCCGCTATAACTCCAGGTGCTGAACTCTTCTAATCACGTGCCCTCTAATTTGTGCCTCATTAAACATACAGCTCGGTGTCACGGCCACGAACCGTGATATTCAAGGGGACTGAGAGTAACATTTGACTTTACACAGGGAGTCGAAGCTCATTAAAAAGGTCTGTGATGCACAGACAGCAGCGTGTTCCGAACACATTTTCAGAATTGAATTAGTCGAGAGGGCATTTAAACATCAGAATGCCTCTGCTCATTTTTCCGTGATCGTATCGTAAGTTGTAAGTGAGGCATGAACTCGTTTTCTTGACCACTGAGTCTGAATCACTTCGGGGGGGAAGGATCCATGGAGATATGTGCTGGAGTTTTAGTGTAAAGCTCTTTTAGTATAAGACCAGAAAAGCACTATATAAATCCAGTCCATTTCCCATTTACTCTGTTGTGCTGCTCTTACTTTATCATTGTTGGGGTGGGAAAGTTAAAGACTAGACAAATATTAACTCTATTCACATTCTGTGCATTCAGATGAAAATGGATTTCTTTTCCTACCTTTATATGCTACTAATTTGCAACAGCAAACACATTTAAAAGAAAGAAGTAGAAGGAAGTATAATGCTGATTGTGATTTCTATTAAAATGAAATGTTGTAAATTAACATATTTAAAAAAAAAGTTTATTTTAACCACTTATATTTTAGTCGTTTTACATTTGCCAAGGGCGGTCCACAGTTTTATGATGAGGAAATGTGCTTACACACGTTAGCACATAATAAGACTCCACAAAGTCATTACTTTACGCCAAGAAATAGTCTGAACTCCAGTTTCATATCTGGATTCAATCTTCTCATCTGGCTCTCATCAAGAAAGCAAATAAGTGCACATCCCCGTCCCAAACTTTAGTTTGAGTTAAACATGCTTTCAGAACAATAGAAACTCTGAGACTGATGAAGTATATCATGATGTAGCATATTAGTAGATCCACATTTTGTTATAGAGTTGTATTCACACTAACCTCAAATTGTGAAGCTGTTTTGAGCACCACTGGTTCCAGAGGTGAAAGTCCTACTCATTTTCCTGTAGACAACAGCTGGGATTAGCAACTCTCTCAAATAAATTAGTACGAAGGAGCAACAACTGCAAATCAGATTCTTCGATACAAAGTCAAAGGTGCGAGTCTGTGCTGATAAGAACTTTAAAAACTGTACACCTCATTATACAAATAATATGTATGTAAAAATATGTACATAATAAATGGATAAATTGTGAAATAGAAGATGCACGGTAGTTATTAGACCGGTTATAGGTTCAGTTAAAAGTTTAGAAGATGAGAGGGGATTTACTTACTGAGCAGCTAATTGCAGCAACTCTGTTTTCCACAAGGTGGAGCAGTGTGCTGGAAGAACAGAGGAAGCAAAACAGTATCTTTATTAATACAGTGTTTACAATATTTATATTTTGATTCATTCATTGTGATATGGTAGATGAGAAATGATGCATTTACACTGGACATACTATATAATTAAATCATAATTTGCATCTGCAACTTTCACTGCTACAGTGAAAGTTGTTCTTGATTAAAAGTACAAGCACAGACTGCAACACTGCTCTCACCGGTCAGCTGAGTTTGATTCTCAGAGTCCTCACAGAGAGACTTTGGCTCATTGGCACTGGTTGTGTGGGTGTTGTGTTGTGTTGACAGGCAGCGTTCCTTTGCCATTTAGCATATTTATTCATTCAACTGACATTTACTGTTGAGGAAAGCAGATGGTCTGAGTCTTGGTTACAAGTTTCTGACACCCCGAGGATTTGCAAGCATTGATTACACCGGTCTGTTTGGCAGAGCCTGTAAGCGCGCTCCCTTTCAATCAATGACAAATGAACACTATTAAAGCAGACGTATTAAAAGCTAAATCACTCTTTAATCAGGGCATTTCTATGTGTGTATGCACTTGCGTACTATCCCCAGCATTTACTTTTAAGTGCAGTCACAGATGGTTGGAGTTTACAGCATCCAGAGGGTTCATATAATCAATAAGAAGTCCTGCATGCAGAATTACATTTCACAACTTTGTAGAGCGTCTCCAAACTTCCTGTAGTGATCAGTAAGTTTTAATGGACAGACATCAAGCGTCTAGTTGGTGATGGGCAATGTCATTGCAGGTTTTGATATGTCAAAGGCACATTATGTCCACAAATCCAGCCTTAATATAACTAGATCTGGTATCAACCAAAAAAATTCACCACCTCTATCTCAGCCCTCTTCCATTATGCCTTCCTGATCCCTCCAAAGCAGGCTGATGAACGCAAACCACAAACACAGGGTGTGGACGGGAAGTGACCTCTTTACTTGCCCTCTTATGACAACACTTATCACATGCATCCGCACATTTCATGTGTACTGCTGTGATACGACAACAGGGTGGTCAGCCAAACAACACCAGCCCCGTCTTTTAATAAATGAGAACTCGTGTTGTTATGCGCTGTGTGCTTCATCAGATCAGAGTGTGCACCAGCTCCAAATTATAACTGTTTATCCTCAAAGTATCAACAACTCTGAAGTGATAAACCTCCTGAAAACCTCACTCATGTTACAAATTGTCTTGGCATGCATAAAAAACTGAACTCTGGTTTCCACAGTTTGTTTCCCCCAGGCACAGCACACAGCTACACACACACACATACTTTTCCTGCTCTTTGAACTTTATATGCATATTAAGTCGTCATTCTAATTTCATCAAATCCCACAGGCCTGGGCTGATTGGCTTCAGCTTCATGGTAAATGTGTGTTTTTGTTTTTTTTTTGAGTGATTTTCCTTCCAGGACACCATGACTGTAAACAGTGATCATAGACAAACTCTTTTTTTTTTTTTTACACAATTACTATCAAATTAACATCTTCAGTCAAATGACATTATCATATCAGAATCAGCTGGAGTTATTCAAACAGCATGCTGTAACACGTAGACAACTGCCGCTGTACTCTGCTGTTGCTTTTTTTTTTTTTTTTTTAATGTATCAGGGCTTATTTGCACATGCAATACATTACGTTCATTGGAGCAGTCGGGGGGGCTCACCGGAGAGATTAATAGGACACTTTATTTTAAATGAAAATGCTTATTAGTGCTGATACTTCCCAGGGTGCCCCGGCAACAGTCATTTTTCATCTGATGAGCCCCCCACCCCTGCTAAACACACACAGTCTTAAAGAGGAAGCTATTTTTTAAAAAGTTCACTCACAGTCAGACTAACAATTAAATGATAAACTAAAGCTTAGTGAGGCAGAAAACAAACAAATGCTGTTGTGTTTTGTTTTTTTTTTTGTTTTTTTTCCTGGAAGTGTTTCCTCTGTTCATTGTCTGTTGATGTACTGTGCAGCTCATCACACTTGACGTGCTGACCTTTTATAGCGATGTCTTGGTGACATTTTGAATGTTGTTCAGCTTTTAAAACTTGTTAGGTCGACACTTTGCAGGGCTGTGACACTGTTTCACCTTTAACCACAAAGAAATTGATTTGGGGGAAATGGGCAGACAGACGCTACTGCTTTTTAACGGCCGCTTTTTCCAAGCAATGGCTGTCAACACAACGTCATCTCTTACTCTTCGGTCGCACGGACTCGTGCAGTCACGTTTTAAACACAGCAGTGAGAGAGGTGAGACTAAAAGAAAGATGAAGATGCTAAAACACAGCAGAGCCAACAACACACTGATCATTTCAATACTTTTAGTCTTAGTGGTGTAAAATTAGCAATTTCTGATGGGAACTGATTACATCGTCTATCCCTACTCTCTGATACATAGGAGCAGAATTAATGACCCCATCAGCTGCACTGATACTTATATTTAAACAGTATTTCTTTCAGGAGAGTGTGAGTCTGTGTGTCCCGGCCTGGGTGTGGATGATCAAGTTTGTGGTTCCCGCCAGATCTCCGTTCTCCGATCATCAGTTCACCTCAGTTCACTTACACTGTGAGCCCCGAACATTCTAGACAACAATAAAAGAAATTAAAGCTTGAAACTTAAACTGCGATTTCATAAAAACCACACTAGGTAGTCTGGGAGTCTAATGACCCATTTAAAGTTTATGGCTCCAAAAAGGGAGTGGATTCGATCATTTTCTCGACATCTTCCCATTGTTTTTCTATGGGAAATTTTTTTAATCAAAAGTCATGGCACACTATTCCAGATCGAACAGCATGTGCTGATGTATATTTTGCCTGAGTTTTCCCAAAGCTGTGGGACGCATTACGCTCCCCAAATTTGTACAGAAGAAGTGGAATAAGTAGAAGAATAAAAGACGTGTGGTGAATAATAAAATATGGCTTCTGTGCTTTGCACAGAAATTTCAACTACAACAAATGAAAAAAAATATGCTTCAGGTTGCGTTTACTCAGGCTCTGCAGTGCAACATTTCTCTGTATATGTGAATAAAAAAAACTGTGTGTGTGAATGGAAAAAAATGGTTGGACACACTATAGTGAATGACTGTGAGTTCTAATGGCAAAATTGGCAAAAAACATTAAAAACAATAAAGCTTATAAAGTTCATAGTTTTCTCCCAGCACCTTCAGTTTTCAGTGTTTACTCAATACTTGAGTATTTCTTTTTGTAAGTATCACAAAAAAAAAAAAAAATTGGTTTTCAAAATTTAACATCTACAGTTACGGAGATGTTTCAGTGTGTCAGATCCATATTTATTCATCATTTAGATAAAGTTTAGTGGTTCAGTTCCAGGTTTCTGTTTGTCATACTGGGAAATCAAATGTCATTCCTCAAGAACCTCAGTGCAACATAGAATAGACATACAAAGCCCACACAGCCTTCAGGGTAATAGGGAGCGCTCTTGGCAGCAACATGTTGGATGTAAACTAGGTCCAGTGTATTTTCTAGTCTCTCAGCAAACTTGACTTGTGTTAATGTGAATGACTGAAGTCACCAGCTATGATGGATATGGCCGAATACGCAGAAACGCGCTGCCATGGCAACCAAACTGTGCGTCCATCACTGATACAGTGATGGAAACTGTGTCAACAGATACCCAGCACTGGTACTGGGGTTAAGCCAAAAAGCATGATTACTAGATAAATAATGACAAATAGATGAATGAGAGAAACTGCATAAGAGAACTGTTACAGACACACGTCAGCAGAGGCTGGTCAGGAGGAGGCTCTTTAGTTCTCTTTGGCTCCTTTGCTTGTAAATGAGCTCAATCTCAAACCATCCAAAACTATCTAGTGGACCCGAAAGACTTAATGAATTAAACAAAATACCATTCCTCTGTGGTTATTGCTGTCATGTCCCTGGACTAGTCTCTAAAAGTAAGTAAAAGTTGGTGAAATGCTCTGGCTGAGGCCTGTGCCAGACTCTTCTGCTGTTTCTCAAGGACCTGTCTTTGTTGTTGAAGGTGAGCTGTCAGAGCCAGAGACCGGGCTGTCAGAAGCTCAGTCTGGCAGGCCGGGCTGCATAGAGTCCCTGGTCTGATGTGTCTTTACTTTGATACCCCAACTCACTGCTGGCATAAAACTGCCTGGCAGAAAGACTTTGTGGGACCAGATGGTTGATGAGAACCAGCTTTTTCTTGTCTTTCAGAGATACAGGCACGCTGCCTGGAGGATTTGACTTCTTGATTGTGCTGGAACAGAGACAGTTTTAAGTCCAGCTCTTCATGCAGAGTAATTAAAGAAAGTCTACAACCTGCAGTAAAGATGGCACTCTATTGATTCTTGTGTTTAATGCATGTGGTTTCTATATGAAATGGGACAACTACCAGCATTTAATCAGAACTGAATCTCTCCAGCAATTTTTACACAATAAAGGCGAGTTTACTCACCATCAGGAGAACCACTCAACAGGTTGTATGTTGTGTTTCGGAGATTAATAGGACTAAAATTAGAAACCCCAGCCTCTGTGGCACAGATTTGGACTATCTACTAAATCACTGAAGCGACCTTTAAATGTACAGGTGTAAAGAAATGTATCTATGTAAGTTACACTAAAAATAAAGCTGCACTCAGGGTGAAAGATGTACACTGAGTTTGCAAAAAACCGAGTCGACCTAATCCAACAATCATCCTCCCTTCATGAAGGTCTCATGTTCAGTTTCTGTTGAAATTGTTCAGAGAGGTGTCGATTCACCTGTTTGAGGATGGGTTACACAGTATCAGCAACAGTACTCAGCCCATCTTACATTAACAATGGATCAAATGACAAAGTGTGATGTGAAAAATGTATAACAACAAACCCACAGAGTCATAAGCAGCTCTACAGATGCCCTCAACAGTATACAGCTTTTTAGCCTCTCTTAGCTCATTGTTTTGGTTTCACAGCCCTGAAACATTGATGTTATTGACCTTATTTCCACATACAGCAGGCTTTTTTTTTTTTTTTTGACGAGAAGCTATGAAGAGCTGTGATAAAACCACCATACTCTACCTGCTCAGCACTGAACAGCAGACAGACAGTTATAGGGCAGCTGGTGAATATAGGTGAGCATTTAGCAGCTAAAGAGCCAGAGATTCTTCTCAGGAGAGACCAAAAACAGAGCTAACCTGAGAGTGAACACTGGACTTGCTGTAATGCTGCTCTGTTTGCTAACATACACACCAAAACAGCTTCATGAGATGATAATATTTCACGTGCAAGCGTTTTCCATTTCCGCTGCCCCCAAGTGGCCAATATATGCAGCTTTGAATGTCAGTTTTATTAAAAAGAGACATCGTGATTTGAAGGTGCAGGAACAGGGTGAAGGTGAATCAATGCTGAATTTTGATTTAAAAAAAAAAAAATCCATAACTTTTGACAAATGAGATCTAAGAACCCATGAAGAAGGAGCAGAATGTGAGCACGAGAGACAACTTTTTTATTCAGTCAAAATACAATTTCACCACAGGCTCCCTGCGTGAGCTGGTTTTACACAAAAGCTACATCTGATTGATTCCTGGCCCTATGTGGCTCACAGATACAAATACAAAGAATCGTGAGGCAACCCTGTTGGTTGTTCAGCCACATCCCAGTGGGTACAGGGTCTCACATACTCCACCACAGCCAATAATGAACACAGCCTCATCACCACAGACTGCCCTAAGCCTCTCAGACACACAGCTCCAGCGAGAAGACAGCAGACATGATCCCGAATGTTAGTATGCATGTCAGTGTGATCAGTGTGGTGCAAGGCTGCTTCAAGGTCTGATTGATCCACAGACCAATCTATGAAAAAAAAAAAGTTTGAGTCACTCAGCATTACTTTTATTTCTGTTTGTTTGACAAGACAAATTAAGGACTTGTCTGTGTGAGGATGCTTCACTGCTCTTGAGCACACTATGAGCTCCCTGTTAGATCAATCATAGAACACTCATGTCATTTAAGCTCAGAGAGGATTTTATTTGTGGACGATCTGTAGGTTCCCTTTATTCTGTCCTCCAAAAGCAATTAAACATACAAAGAATCCCCTGCTGCTTAGTGGTGAAACAGAAAGCCACTGTGCAGCAACTGGAATAAAAAGAGTGGTACACTGTTGAGTTGGAGGATTGTGGGTGGTACAGTACTGACTGTGGGCAGTGAGTTTTATCTCTACAGCGCTGCTGCTTGCGCTGAATCCAGCAGTACAGTAGGCTGTAGATAGTTTCCAGCCTGAGGCAGTTGCTGTGCTGACTCCCCCCCCACAACCCTACAGCTGATGAGACAGCAGCCCAGCTGGTTTCCGCGCTGCACTTTCAGTCGTCTAACAATCATCGGTCCTGTGCAGGCATGGATTTTAATCTTAAGCCTCAACAATAGCAGGTTTCTGTGTGTATACACAGCAAATTCCAGACTTTGTTGATTCACGAAGTGAAAAGAAGTAAATACAACCTCTGCACAAATGGACTTTAAAAAAAAATTAGCTGCTATTACTTTTTATTTCATTGTTTTCACTAATTGTGGCCTGTGCAAAAGTGTGGGCTTGATTGTAGTTGTCTGAGAACATCATTAACTCTGATGATTCCAGAGCTGATCCTTTCTCTGACTCTTCAAACCCTGTGGTGACATTCAACAACCATGGGCTCCTCTGAACAACTGACTGAGGATGTGAAAAACAAAAGCTAAATGATGGCTACAAAGCAGAGGAGGCTGTGGAAAGTGCTTCCAACCTGAACTTTCCACTGTCTGAAATGTAATGTAAAAGAAATGGCACAAAAGGGGAAACTGTTGAAGTCAAGACAGGATCAGGAAGTCCAAGAACCCTTTTGGACAGAAAAGCAAAGCCAAAACCCCCCAAATGACTGCAGAGGAGCTGCAGGAAGGTTTAGTTTGGTGATGCTACCTCATCACAAATATCAGCATCTGAATTCTGCATAGCAACATCTGAGTGAACCTGAGTCACTTTGGAAACACGTGCTGTGGACAGATGAAGTTCAAACTGAGCAATTTGGAGAAAAGGTGTGTTTAAACAAAAAAAAAAAAAAAAAAAAAAATACACATGGATTCCACTAAATATCAGCAAATTCTGGATTCATATGTTCTGTTTTCAGTCAGAAGAGGGAAAATTGGCTGGGCAAAGCATAAAACAACACAAAGTACTTCAAGAAATACAAGCTGAAGTGTCTGGAATGGTTGTCACAGTAAGCTGTGACACTGTGACATCTGTCAAAAGCTCTTCTAACCTTTTGTTGAAAATGATATGTATTAAATGTACCACTTAGCTAATATAACAGGATGAGGACAATCTTGAGTCTTGGATCTTAAAGATTTAACATTTCCTGTCAAATGAAAATATAAATTCAGTAATCTGATGTCAAAATAGAGTGACATATAGGAATGATGAGACCTTACAAGACTCTGAAGAATTGACTCAAACCAAATTACTTAAAAAAAAAAAAAAAAACATTTTAAAAATGTTCTAAAAGCTCTGGGCACACGGAAAAGTGTGTTAACAAAATGATTTCAAATACTCAGCCTGTTTATGAATCTCTCAGTGCTTTGAGGCTAAAATACATCTTTCATATGATAATATAATACAAATCCCTCCAGAGCTCTGAGGGCAACTGGAACAGGTCTGCTAATTCTTACTCAGATAAAAGCATAACACAGAGAGTCAGCATTCATGTTCCTCCTGATCTGTGCCCCTTTAAAAGGGATAGATTCACATGTTGCAGTTTTTTTTCCCTGATTTTAATTTTATATTTTACCTGTTTGCATGTTATTTAAGTCAATGTATTTTTATTCTCTCGTTATCATAAAACTTTGTGATCTGGGTGATTTTCATGTCCTGTGCCTGTAAAGCACTCACTGAAGGATATAATCTTCACAAAGTAAAGACTAAAAGTTAGTTGTGTCAGTCCCTACACACTGCAGCCATCACCTGTCAGGTGCTGTCGGACTCTCATTTCTTTAAGAAAGAAAAAAAAAAGCTGAAATAGCTAGAAATGATATAACATGTCAGTAAACCACCACCAAATTTTACTGAAAGCTACATTACTGAGTCTAATTCATAAAGTGTGGCTGCAGAAGAGAAGAGATATCTTTGGTTTGATCAGCAGTACACATCCACAGGAAATGTGATATTAAAACTAAGGAAATGCAGTTCAAATATCAAGATTAGTGTGTTCCTCAAAGCCCTGTAGGGTATGTCACGTGGAAGCCCCGTGCTCTAAAGTAAAAGCACATGTACTACACACATACATACTTCAGTAGCCTCCTTTTCATGTAACTTTTATCAAAATGTTGATTGTTCTAGTGCGGGGGTCGGCAACCGGCAGCTCCAGAGCCACATGTGGCTCTTTCATCCCTCTGCTCTGGCTCCCTGTGACTTTGGAAAATAAATAATGAGTATTTAATTTAAATGTATTTTTTATTTTAGTCCATTGGTTTTTTAAATGTAATGTTAAATTTGAAGATGATGGTGATCTTGTAACATTAAAATAAAACATTTTTAACATTTAAGATTTATTGAGCTTTTCGACCTCTTTTCTTGGTAAGCGATGTGATCCAAGAAAAGAAAAGTTTCACAGACGACAGCTTACAGTCCTGATGTGCAGACGCTGTGCAGCGTTGAGTTGGAGAGGCTCAGGAGCAAAAATCACATTAACCAGGTAAAATAAATATTTTAATTATAGGCTATTATTTTGCAAATATATATTTAAGGTAAGATAAGATAAGACTTGATCCCTGGAGGGAAACGTAGTTGTTACAGCAGCATAAACATAAATACGACATTTCACGAGAAACTAGAAAAATATAAAGTAAGTAACAAATAAGCTAAAAATTAAATATAGAATATACAGAATAACCATAAAATGAAATGAAATGCACAGCGGTGTAATTATGTCCTACATCATGAATATCATGAAAAAGAAATACTAACAACTCCAACAGGAGTATTACACTGTTTCTATTACTATTGCACAAGAAAAAAAAACTATTTACTAGAATACTATTGTTATTATTGCACCAAAATACTGTTGATATTTATTGCACACGAGAAAACTGTTAATATTGCACAAGAGAATCTGTACTGTTCAATACAAGTGGTCGTATGGGAGCATGGGAAAAAGAAACAGCAGCAGTGAGCAGTTCTATGTGGCGTTGTTGTTATACAGTCTGACTACTGTCGGGACAAAGGACCTCCGGTTTTTTGCACTGAGGGTGCAGCAGTCTATGACTGAAGGAGCTCCCCAACGTCCCCACTGTCCCATACAGGGGGTGAGAGGAATTGCTCTGGATGCTTGCCAGCTTGGCCAACATCCTCCTCTCTCCCACTGAGTCCAGGGGGCAGCCCAGGACAGAGCTAGCCCTCTTTACCAGTTTGTCCAGCTTCCGCTTGTCTTTGTCTGTTATTCCGCCACCACAGCAGACCACTGCATAGAAAGTTGCTGATCCAACTACAGTGTCATAAAAAGCCCTTAGTAGTGTCCTACACACTCCAAAAGACCTCAGTCTCCTCAGGAGGTGGAGGCGACTCTGGCCCTTCTTGTATTTTTGTGGCTCCAAGTGTTTTCTTTTCTATGGGAAACAGTCCAAATGGCTCTTTGAGTATTTAAGTTTGCCGACCCCTATTCTAGTGTGTAACTGCTGATAGGGATGTGTGTAATACAAACATTTGGAGTGGGGGAAGAGATATTGTAGTTGTGTATTTGATTCATTGGATTTAAATTGTGTTCACCTGTCTCCTTGGTTGCATTTTGTTAAACAAAGGGGATCACAGGGGAAGAGACCAAGTGAGGTAGAGTGGGAGGGGTGTTTTGTCTCTTTTTGGGGAAATGAGCTGTAAAAGTACTTTATTTAAAAATAAAAATGTAAGTGAGTTTGTATTTGATAATATGTTATTTGATATTTTCATTCTTGTAAATGTTTTGAAAGAGACAATTGACATAGATCTATTGAGCAGGTGCAGTACACTGGTATAAAAGTGGGGAGGTTGTGATGGCTCTAGGGCTAGAGAGACGGGGGGGGGGACAGCTCCAGATCGTTGCCCCTCGCCCAGGGCCTAGTGATGGCCAAATGAGGCTCCATACAGCTTTGAACCCTTTTGGACCATTGTATTGAAAACTGGATCACTACTCAAAGCCTCATTCATTGAGCACGTGGGTGGGTAGTTGTTGTACAGCCTTGCAAAGGTAATAGTTTCTCCACAGTAGATGGTTTTGGTCGATTTTTTTTTTTTTGAGACAACGTCCCCAGTTTTGGAGAAGACCCTTTCACACGGCCAAGAAGTTGCTAATGTCATCAGGAACTTGGCCAGGTTGAACAAGTTTGGGTATAGGGATTTGTGCATCATCTAGTAACCTATCTTGTGATCTGTCCAGAGGAAGAGCAGATAGATATCGCTGAACCTCCACAATGGCATCTGCAGTAGCGTTCTGGGATTTGTTTGGTGAGGTCAGTGCAATTACAGAAACATTCTTACAGTCATAAATCATAAATACTCACACACCCACTGACATTAGTAATGACATTGACAGGAGGTAAGAGACAAAGCACTCTTTCATCCGTCTTAAATACTTTTGTTTCGTGCCAATGTTTCGAAGCTCCGCCTATCGAACCAAACCAGTCAGCTGATTCAGTCTGAATGAAGCAGGGAAGTGGTTTGAACGTCATCAGTCACGTGGATTTTCCCGATTTGAAGCAAGCTACGGCACAGCGCTTCAGAAAAATACCCTGTAGAGTTTGAAGCGTGCTTGCGGAGCCTTGGCATCAGAGGGAACATCACTACTTGGGCCCAGACTCCAGGGACAGTGGCCCAATATTCACCATTTACTATGACATTTTTGAACCCATCTCTATTTTTGTCAAAGAACAAAAAATACTTTGGTATGAGGGTCTGTTATTGTTCAGTGAAAAAAAACCCCATTCACGGTGATGAAGAAACATGTCATCCAGTGCAACAGTGTGGCTCTCTGATGTGCTTTTAATAGTTTCCAGGTAACAGTGAAGCTCTATGGCACAGAGGAATAAGTAAGATATATCAGGCTTTGTGTGTTAGAGTTAAAGTAGGGTCTTCCTCTTTCTCCTCTTGTTTTTTTTTTATGTCCCACAAGAAATACAGGGGACAAACAACACACCCTAGGCCATAATGTGTGCTGCTGGGTGTGGGTATGCACCTGTTTTTGTCAGGACAAAGCATGGGGACATCACGTTTCCCACCAACACACCTGCACATCATCATCATCATTCCAGCCACCTCCAGGATGTATTTAAAGCCGGTTCTTCAGTTCACTCATCACCAGTTCATCTCACTTCACTCATGGTAGACATGTTGGCTGACCTAGCTGTTAAATTACTTATCTGTGTTGAAGAATGTTTATCTGTTGGTTTGGATCACTCGTGTCTGTTGTCTTACCTGTGCCCTAGGACCTTAGGTCATTTGCCTCCTCTGACTATTCACGCATGTACTCACCTGGTTTCTGGAAACGTGCTCCCCTACTCTGTCCTAATTCGCCTTCTTAGGAAGGGATTGGGACTTACCTCTTCCTCCTGCAGACCCCAGACAAGAGCAACCTGACTCTGTAGCTCTACTCTTTGCAGCTGTTCTGCATGTCAGCAGTAATCCTGGAGAGGCAGTGTGATCTCTTTGACTGTACACACACAGCTGGATGATAAACAGTGCTGTACAATCAGACCAATAAATTTAAGTACAGCTTTCACAATACCACCTTGACTCATTTCCATCTATCACCTCAGTTGGCAGTAAGACATGCAATCCAGATCATTTTCATTTTTATGTGGCACAACTGCCCCTGTTCTCTTTCAGCAGCTGGGATGTTGTGTCCAGAGCACAGAGGTCATATTGTCATATTTATACCCACGCCGGGCAGGCAAAGCGAGATAGTGAGTTTAATGAGAAAGATCATTGGAATGATGTATGCTGGCATTTCCCCCATGAGCTGGAGGCACCAGCTTTTTGACCTCCAAAGCAATTGAGATCTCTGGAGTCTTTCAGTTTGTACTTTTCTCATCCTCCTTATCAGCAGACTCATCCCTGCCCTCCTGCCTCAATTCTTCTGCTTCATATCTCACCAGTTATCGAAAATTACATCCTCAAGGATGACTGAACACCTAACCAACTGTTTGACCGCCCGCCTGGTTTTCTCACTTATTCAATCCAAAAGTCAGGCAAAGATTTTTGACTCACCTGGCGCTGATTACAGGTCAGAACACAGGCTGATACTTTAATTTCTTCATTCCTTAAGGTACTTTTGAATGTTATTAGTTACACTTATGCTTTTCCTGCCATGACAGGTCAGAGTTTCTGCTGTGAAAAAGACTGCTGAAAAGTTCACAGAAGTGAACGTTACATTTCCCGAGCCAGTATTTGGTACTTATCCTTTCAGAGAGCGTTCCATACATGTAGCATTAAACTCCTGTAACTCTGCTGGGCCCTCGATGAACAGTATAATGAAAAGGTTCAATTTCAAAATTGCTGAAAGAGAACCAGAAATATTCTCTTTACTTCATCCATTCTTCTTCCTTGTCAAAACCTGGCAGTTTCTAATAATTAGTCTCTCAGGATTACACAAAACAGTTTAACGGCACCACAAACTACACCTTCTAAAATGGCTGTGATTGTAATTTTTTGTAAGTTTTCCAACAATTACTAAACTATATAACTATAACTTTTATGATGGTAAGATTTATTGATTTCTGGATTAGACTACAATGGTTTAGGATTAGAGTGGGGCCCTAATAAACTGGAAAGACTATGCATTTTAAATTATGATAAAAAATTTGCTCTATTTCTGTTGGATGTGTGTGGGTGAGTTGAACTTCCATTTGTTTGTCTCTCTTTCTCTAGTGAATGTGGCAGTGTAAAGGGTGTTCAGTCGCAGTGCAAAGTAGGTCTGACTTACTTCACCATTATAAACTCAAACACCCACATTTTGGACGCACCATAAATTATCCATGTGCGTATTCTAAATGTCCCTGTACATTTAAGACATGGAATGCTTTAATCATCCATCAAAGTAGAGTGCATTCCACACAAGATGGTCAGACTCTAAAAGAGTTGTCTATTTTCAGCTGTCACTTATGTGCATGCAAAATGAAATGAAATGTATGAAAGGGAGTTTTTTGTTCCTATCAACACACATCTGAAGAGAAATGAAAATGTATGTTGCATGTTTGTTGGCTGTAGTTTTCAAACAAGTATTTATGGAACCTTTAAGTCTCATAAGAGTCGCCGACACACACCTCACATATTAGCTGATTTTCTACCAGGTATTGTAAAAACAACAACAATAGCATCTCCACCATCAGATGATTCGTTTGCTGGTAGCCAGGGCGAGGAGTGTGTGTTAGAGGAAGTTTCTGATTCTTCACAAGATCAACACAAAGCACTTCCAAGTGCAATTGAACAGCAGCTTGCAGCAGCCTTACTAAAGTTGGAATATTTAGTTCATGTGCCAGGCACGGCAATTGATGATTTTTTGCAAGAACTTTACTACTTGATAAACACAGCATCAGTCACACTATCTAGAGGTGTTGTGACAGATATCCTTAAGCATCACAACCTACAAGTTGATGACTCTGTAGTTACAGAAATCACCACAGCACTATGTCCATCTAACCCTGTTCTAAAAGCAATTGAAAAAGGTGGCCCTCTTATTACTTCATATCAATGTAAACAATTTTATAAGGAAAAATTCTGTGTTGTGGAACCAGTTAGTTACAAACTTGATCATAAAATGAAACACACCTTTCAGTATATCCCACTGTTGAAATCTTTGCAGCAAATTTTAAATAATAAGGCAATTCTTGATAAGATAATTGAAAATCATAGAGGGCAGCAGGACATTGAACTTGACCCATCTCTTGAATTCAGGTCCCCTGAAGATGGTTTGCATTTTAAGGAAAACAGCTTCCTAAATGCAGAGGAGTTACGGATATCACTGCGTCTCTATGTGGATGATTTTGAGACCCGCAATCCCCTCGGCACCTCTCGGAAAAAACACAAACTTTGAGGTGTTTACTGGATACTAGGTAACCTGCCATCAGGCTCCCACTGTATCTTTATCTTGCAGTGCTTTGCAAAAGTGGTGATATAAAAGCATATGGTTATAAAACAGTCTTGGAACCACTTCTTCAAGATCTTAAAATTCTTGAGGACCATGGCGTGTATGTACCTTTATTAGGTAAATCTCTTGAAGGTACAGTACTGAGTATTGTGGCTGACAACCTGGGTGCACATGGTATTGCAGGGTTCAACGTGGATCTGGGAAGAGAATGTGTCATAAAGGCACCCTGTGTTTACCTGAACGAGGACCCGGAGAACCTATTGAGAGAGTATGTGGTAAGCATTACTTAGTATGTTGAGATGTTATCTTTCATATTTTGTATACGTTTTAAAGCATCTACCCATTGTAAGTTGTAAGATAAAATGGTAGTGATCTTAATAACAAAGTGTGTGACTTTGAGCCTCTGTGAGGCACTTTGTGTTACTTTTCTGTATGAAAATAGAATAGAATAGAATAGAGTTTTGCCATTTGCACAGATACACTGCAGTACATGTGCATTGGAATTCTTGTGCATCCCTCCCCAGAGTCAAGCTTAAGGTTTAAATAATACAATAAAATAAGAAATAAAATAAAATAACCAAGAAATAAATAATACAAAAGAAGAGCAAGATAGTGCACTTAAAATACTGGGAAGATTCTTAAGAAAATTAGGTGCCTAATATAGGCACACTGTCACTTCCTGTATGTGATGTTTCACATGATGATCTTAACAGGCATATTGCACATGGTGATATTGCAAATATTTTAGAATATTTTTGAATTGTTTCACATGGTGAATATAAGGACATATTGCACATAGTGATAACAGATTGTTTTTGACGTTTTTTGCACATTGACAGGCTTATGCTATGTAGTAGCTTCTTCCCTCCTTAATGTCCTGTGCCACTGTTCTGACAGTGGCTGGGAAGAAGCTGTTGTGGAGGCGGGCTCTGTGGGCACTGATGCTCACCGGCCTCCGATGCCTCCGGTTGTAGCCTGAGTCCACCCATTGAAACAAAGCACGATGCCCTATAAATAAAGTTTGATTTGATTATCTTAATAAATTACTCAATACATATATGCAGTATGTAGGCATGTAGGGTAATCACACTTTGATTCTTTTTGTGCATTGTACAGGCAGCAGATGATTCCCTTAACTTAATAGTGTCCAATTTACCTGTGGAAGTTAGGTTAGCTTCATGCAAAAAAATATGTTGGTCCAACAGATAATAATTAAATACAGTATACACATTAAAGAATAGCATTCATTTAACATAAAAAAAATCAGTCAGTTTAGCAGAAGATAATCTAATATACTTAACATAAAAGAAATTTTAAATTTATGAAAAAAAGTCATGTTGGTTTAACAAATAATAATTGAATGTACAGAACATAAATATATCAATTTCAGTAAACATAACTTTAATATGTGCAACCGATGTCCATAATATTTTTATGTAAATCCAAAAGACTTTTTTTTTCAGTGTAGTATGTTTTTGTGACTGCAGAGGTCTCATTGGTGCTGCTTGTCCATGAGGGTATTAAAAACATCCATTACAACTGTGGTTGTCACCAAGGCTGCATTCACGCTGACAAAAAAACACAGAGTTTTGACCCAAAGGTTTTGACCAAAACAAGTGAACCTGGCACAGCTTCTGCCACAATGCAACACCAGCATCATCCAGCAAGGTGCTGCTGTAGCCAATCATATGCAAGAGCAAACTCCTGATGAATTACATTACAACTTAAACAAAAAGGAATAAATGTTGGCAACAAAATGTTGTCGATGTGCAACTCTCCAGAGCTGCTAATCATGTACATCGAGTGGTACATGGCACAAACACAAACTGCGTAGTTACAAATCACATCTGATTGTCAGCTAAACTAAATCTAAAATTCTAATCAGTCTCCCTGGGTTGTATTCAGTGTTGCCAGGCAACATTTTCTTTAATGGGCTGGGTAAGAAATGTGTCTGTGCAGGTTGTTATGATTAGGGATAGCTACTTTTGTGTTGATTTCTGATTTCCACCTACAAAATGTTTGGGAGGCACAGATCTGACGAGTCGTGAGGCAAAGACGCTGTGTGAGGTGAAAGGGACAGATCCATGCAGTGGTTCTGAAACAACAGGAAGCTAATTATCATGGTTTAGCTGCTTATCAAAACAATCAGTGGTTAGAGCAGCATCACTCACAGCTCTGGGCAATTAAGGTGGACTACTTTAAAACCCTCAGAGCCCAATTGCCACAGTTTGTGTCAAAATCAGAGTCATAACTCACAGACACAATGCACCTATTTTTAGATCCTGTGTGACAAACACTTATGATTATCCTCAATAGCCATCACACATAAATGACCACGAAGCATAGCATTATTATGCTTCCAATTTATTTTTCAATTTTTTTAATGTGCTCACTTGTTATTCATTAATTAATTCACTGATGGTACTGTGGGGTGAATAAGAGGTTCTGGGTTCTGATTGGGCTGTTTTCTGTCAGTCAAATCTGTCAGAACCGATTGAATTTCATTGTTTCACTAGTACCTGAAACAGCATGGTCTAAAGACACATACAGCGGCAAAAAATAAAAAATAAAAATCTGTATTTATGTGTACATTTGTCTTGATATATAGTCTCAGTTAGAAAAACTATAGATGGTTAGTGGGTATGTTCAATGGGTCTGTTGCCACTCCATGCTACCAGTCTACTGTTCTAATACTTCATGCACTGATATACACTATATTTACTTTAATTTTATGCTCTTCCTGCCCCCATCCTGTCCTGTTTTGCATATGTTGTTTACCTCTGTCATACTGAATATATATCATGTTTGTCACATAGTCTCAGTCTGTTTTCTTCATTTCTATCTCCATATCCTTTACATATTTTCATTTTTTCCCCCACCTTGCATATTTACATATTCTGGATAAAGAAAGACATGAATGGATTACAGTCTTGTTTTTCCACAGCTGCCATGCATTCTACATTTTAAATTCTTGTTTTTATTGTATTTTTCCTGTTGAAACACAAAAAAACCTCACAAAAAAAAAATAAAATAAAAAAAGAGATGAAACTTCAATCAATTGAGACAGACTAATGCAGGAACTGTACAGTGCCCTATAATGGAAGTTTAGCATTGTTAATGATATTGTATTGTACTCTTGTTGTACTTCACTCCAGAGAAAAGGACATGCTTCCCTGTTTGTCACAAAGCTAAAGGCATAAAGCCTGGAGACTGCTATGAATTCAAATGAGCTTTTTATGAGAGTAGTTCAGTCCCAAACACAAAACATACCCTTATCTTCCAGAAATCTGTGTATTGCCTTGTGGTAGTTGCATGGAAACATCAAGTCAAACTGCACTTTCTTTCCATAATTCAGCACATTTTTGCAGCTTTGGGATGATATAAAACACAGCAAGAGACTGTTCATAAGGCTGGACCCAAACAAACACCCACTGCATATTTCTTGTAGCTTGTGAGAGAATCCAAGAGTGTAGGTTTGGTTTCATCTGAATGAAGAATGTGCTGCCAAAATTCAAGTCAAGTCAGTTTAATTATATAGTCCCAAATCATAAATAATAGGGCTAATAAGACTAACTAAAAAAAAAACCACTATAGGGGGTGCTAAAGAGCTTATGTACCCTGCACCTGCCCAATTATGATGTCAAATTTAAATACAGGAGTGTACATTTTTGTGAGTTTTTGAGCATCCTAATCCCTAATCCCCTAATCTCAAAAACATTTTTCCACTGAATAATAATAGTTAGTTCTGACCTTAGCCAGCTTTAAGCTTTAATCCAGATACAACTATTGGAATTCCACTTGCTGTCCATGCCAAAGAAGGCTGTTCAGTGCAGTATTCTACTAAAACAAACCACTGGTGAAGCTGGAGTCAGTGGTTCTCTTGTTGGGTTCAGAAGGACTGTTAAAAGACTTGCCACTATAGCCCATAACAGAGCAGATGAACTATCTGAAGAGTCATCAAATCAACAGCAGTTATGAATGAGACATGCAACATCATCATCTCACATCGTTCCTTTCCCACCCCGTAATTTGACCTTGCAGTAAAATGTTGGCTCTTTGGGATGGGAAGTTGAACACGGAGTTGACCATGCTGCAGCACAACTGAGAGCTTCACACGAAGAAGACGGCCCTGTTTCAAGATGCATCCATCCATGAAAGCAACTTGGATGAGGCTTTTGCTGTCAGGCTGCTAAAAATCATCAGAACAACTCCCATGACAACATGTGAGTCAGAAAGGGTCTTCTCCACTGTGAAGTAAATACAACCTTTCACTCAAAACACCATGGGACAGCAATGACTCAGTGTGCTGGCCATGCTCTCAACCAAGAATGAGGTGATTGAGCAGCTCAAGGAGTTAAAAGGGAGAGGTCTGTCTCTGTCCTTTATTAAACTCAAACCCACTGGCATAGAGTGGGTGGGAAACTAGATAAAGACAGGAAATAGATAAAGAGCAGATACACTTGGGTCAGGGTAAAAAAGTAAAACACAACATAACTTTCAACTCAAACAGGAAACTAGTAAACCAAAACTCAAGAAGCTAAACAAAAGTCCACAAGAGTTACCAAAGAAACCAAAAGAGTTCAGAAAACAGTCTCAGAACAGTCAAAATTAGTTCATATTTTCCACCTAAACACCACTGCGTTCACTACAGCAGAGCTGGTATTGGTAATAATATTACATGCAATAGCTGAAGAAAAATGGTCCAAGGTGCACTGACAAGACAAACATGATGTGGATGACAGAAAGGGGAAGTGGGAGGAGGTGAAATGCAAACCTCATCATCGCTCGCCATGAAGAGCAAGACATTAAGGTATCCTCCTTCCCAGGTCAGCATCACATTCTTTAATGCTTGATAAACTTCAGCTAATCTTGACCTGGCCCTTGTTTGGGCACTGATTAATTTAATGTATCAACACAATTTAATTTAATTTAATTTAATTTAATGTATTTTATTTGGGCACAAATCAAATAAATGTAGTTTTTAATTACAGAGGTTCAGGCAATTTCCACAAATTGTGCTTCTGATATTTTAAATAATGAACATTAAGGGCGCTGTACAACCAATTTCATGCTACATGAGAAAGAAGCCCCTTAGCTTATTAGTGAGGTGAAACAAACCGCAACCTTCCTGTAATACAAATCTAATGATTTATCACACTATTATTAAAGATTAAAGGCACACAAGTCTCCTATTACATACATACAGTGAGCTGTGAGAAATGAAGTGGGATTGAGTAAAAAAATTGGAAAGTATTCACACATTTACGCTTATGTGCTGTGTGCATGTGTTACAACCTTGAGCTGACTGATTCTATCTTTGCTTAGGGCCCTTGGCTCTGGAAAGACTGGTACCAGCAGGTTAACTTTGTTAACCTAACAGCCAATTGCAGACGGCAGGGGATCACCAGACAATGAACCAAGTCCTCCTCTCTTAGTCTTAGGGTCGGTGCACACCTTTTGCAACCTTATACTCATCACATTTAAGCTCACCAGATGATGAACCCTTTCCATTTTCCCTGTATCTCCACCTTCTGGACAAATGGTCAACTTGGCCCGCAAGATGTCTCATCATCATTACGGTAGATTGCAATGAAATCAGCTTAGTACATTCATGCTGGCAAGGTGGTCCTTTTCCTCTTTGTCCTTCCTCTGAACCAGGTTGTGACAACTGAATGCTGAGTGTCTTATTTTAAGTATGATCTTCTCTAATCTAAACATACTACAGGTGCCCTTCACAGATATTGTAGAAAGTAAAAGTTGTTCAAATTAAATCAGGAGTTTTCCAGAAACTTCCAATATCGACATTCCTGTCTGGTGCATGATGTAAATCTTGTGCCTTCATATATGTTAATCTTTGTTCCCAGCACTACCACTGTGTATCTGCAAAGGAAAACAATTCCATGATGACAGCTTTCAAGTGTTCAACTCATCTTATGAATGTAATCTGCACTCTGCACTGAGCTCCAGCTGTGATGCAGGAAGACTAAAAAATGAATACGGTAAAATAGTGTGATAATCAAAACAGCATTAAAATAAAGTTCAGTTACTTTCAGTGATCTGTGTTTAATTTGAAGAATCTGTGTTTAAGTGCTTTTTAAACTCCTCTGTATTACTCGTACGTTTGATACATTAAAGTTTCCAGAAACATCTGTAATCCCAGTTTACATTTACCACTTGGATATGGATGTGAACTACATCTGCATCCTACTATACATCCATCCGTGTGTCACACCATGAGGCCTGATAGTTTCTTTTTACCTGAGGCATTCAGCGCCTCATCAGAATCCACACCTTAGACGCTACTTTCTCAGACTTTATACAAGCAGTAAGGAGGCTCTAAGAGTATCTCATCTTGTGCAGATCACATTACTGTACAGTTGGAAAAAAAGCACTCCACAGGGGCTAGTCACTTCCCTCACGTCCTCCCAGGGGGAACAATAGATCACTGTCCAGCAGACCTGCTCCTTCCCACAGAGCCGCAGCCCTCCCCAGCCCTCCCCAGAGCAGCACAGCAGCTAATCTGTCATTCCTCTCTGCAGGACTTCTCTCTTATTATGGGTTAGACTATTTCAAGAGTATAGTCATCACATATGGGACTCACCTTGCAGTTGTAGTGACACATTCCCACACAGCACTGTCAGTCACAAACTGCGCCCCCCCTCCCCCATTTATCACTGACATTAGGGCTGTTCTGTCGGACACATTTCTATTACTCAGTAATAATGTGCGGCAGAATCATCTGGAACTCAACAGCACAACAGGACTGATGATATCACTAAATGGGAAATATCTCAGCGGTTCACTCTGGTTTAAATTAGGGGTTACGTACTAGTTTGATGCAGTGGATTGCTTTAATAGAACATAATAGGTTCACATTTTTATATTATTAGCTTAAGCAAAGAAGTGTTTATAATATTAAGTCTGTACAACATTGGAAAAATGCATCTAACAGAGTAAGATCTATTTATGAAAACAATAGCCTCCAAAATGGCTGTAAAATCAACATCTCTCCAAAAGGCTAGTTTTATGTTAAACTAGCAATAACTGACTTTTTATTTATCTATTTATTTATGTTTTGTCTTGCAGGAAGGCAGAACAAGTAGTCAACACAACATGGGCATCACCTTTTTACTTGATATGGTGAACATGTCAGCAAACAGCTGCTCACTGACACGCCCATCAGTTAGAGAGCAACATGATCATTCATTTGGAGTGGTGTATGAGTCCATGTGATGAATCTAAGTCCACTATTCCGGCTCTTTTAGCTCTGTTTTTGGTCTCCACCAACTCCTGAGAAAAAATATCTGGCTCCTTAGCTGCTAAATGTTCACCAACTGTTCTCTGATTGTATCTGTCTGCTGTTTGCTGCTGAGCAGGTAGTGTACAGTGCATTTATACGGCTTTTTCTCTGAAAACAGCTGCTGTTGGAGCCAAAAACAACACTGTGATAGAGGAGCGAGTGAACCAGAACAGTAAAGTGGTGGTCTGGACAGATTAGCAGTGCTTTGAGGGTCACTATAAAGGTTTGTAAAGTCAAGCGGAAGTTCAGATTCAGGTGAAAATTCCCTTTACAAAAAAAAAACAAACAAACAAAAAAAAAAAAACAACCCGGTTGCTGCTTGTTACAGTAGAAAAAACATCTATGCTTAACCTGTCAGTTTCTATTAAATCCTAAAATCAAATGTTGTAATGATCACAAATGTGCCAGTGGTTTAAAATTTGTTTGCATTTTTCAAATATAAATGAACTTGTCACAGAACACAGAGATACGATTTCCTCAGTTCCTCTGAGCAGCTCTTCCTCACTTCCAGTAGCTGATACTTGTTTCTGAGAAACTATTTAACACAGGAAATGCACTGGGTAAAGCGGAGGGATCTCACACTATTAGTAGACTTAAAATGTCTTAACAACCTCATCAGATATATAGATTGAATCTTTTTATAGTACAGTGTTGCATCAGTATTTCCAACACCTTTTGGACTATGTCATTCAAAAGTAAGACAAAAGTGAAAGGAGAAGCAAAAGAAATCCAAAGCTGCTCAGCTATGTTTGACTCTGTGAATAAAACTTCAGTCACTTATCTCATTAAACCTTTGACAAGACACACTCTGAAACAGAATTTAAATATGCGGATGTAACTCCATCATAACCTGCTGAAAGATTCAGTCTTTAATGTGAAAAGTTAAGATGGAGTCAAAGACACTTCATCTTGTGAATGTCTAAAAATACAACCAGTGTTAAACCAAATCACAGTGATGGGGTGACTTTAGTTGTAAATACAGGGAGCAAGGCTACAGACTTTAGTCCCCCCCCACACACACACACAGACTGTACCACTTCTGAAATCTCAGATTTATGTAAAGGTATTAGGCTCAAGTGCTGCCTGCATTAAATTTGTTTCAAGACTCAAGACACACAGCCGCAAAGTAAATGATTCAGCAATCAGTGAGTCTGAAAATTAATTTGGGATCCAGTGGGTGACACTTGTTGAAACAGAGACTGGCTGGAGAGCCAATCAGTCTCACAAAGACAATTACTAAATGTAAATAGTGGACACTTAACTCATGAATGGACACTGTGTACGTGTGTGTGTATATAGAGATGAAAAAGTGAGTTCAGGGACTGGTGCCTCTTTTTGAAATCCTCAGACAGTACTGACATCAAATGGCTGCTTGTAGGAATCTCACCATGTAGGAGCTGAGTTGCCTCATATAGTCAGCAAATGGCTCATTAGGAGTTGTTGTGTAGTTTATTTTGCACCCCTTATCTTCAGCATGTACAGTTCCCATGCCAAATCTGAGAGAGTTGTCTGATGGTTTGCCAGAACTTCTTCAAGGCCAACCAAATGTCCTTCTCCGTGGCCTCTCTGAACTCCTTCCACACCCTGGTTTTTTGTGTCCACAACCACCATAGCCACAGCCCTTCTTGCCCTCCAGTACCCATTTGCTGCTTCAGGAGACACCTGGGGCCACCATGCCCAAAAGGCCTCCTCCTTCAGCTTGATGACCTCCATTACACCCTATGCTCAAAATGATGTTTGCTATGGTCAATCCATGATGAGCACATGAGTTCAATAACCAAACACCACATGGGTTCAGATCAGGCATCCTATTCCTCTCAGTCATCCCCCCCTCCAGGTTTCTCCAGCTTGGGAACTAAGGTGGTGCCCTTTCCAAGGCCCTACCTTGAGACTCCAAGAAGGCTAGATTCTCTGAGCTGTTGTTCATGTGCAAAAGCACAAACGACAGTCAGAGCCTTCCTCCTAGCAACTTGTAACTGAGTGAAGATGAAGTCTTTTGTTCTCTGTGAGTATCCCCACACCTGCCTGAAAGCTCACACCATGGGCAACTCCAAAAAAAGAAGGGCTGAAAGGAAAAATCTCAGGCTTTATCACCTGTACAGTCTGGTTAACTTAGCCCACTCTCTAAACAAAAGTAGGTTACAGGAAATAGGAGAGTAAAAAAGACAGAGAGTTTTGGAGATGTCACAAAGATAAGCTAATGTTCTTCTCTTTAGTATAACAGTAGCTGCCTGCAGTCACTAAACATCCTGTATGCTAAAGTGTGGCATACAAACCTGCCCGAACTGGAATTTCGTGCTTACATGTGTTGGCTGCTCTTTCAAACGTTAGGAATGTTTGTCTCTCAACTATGCAGACTTGAAGGGTGATGAGTGTGATGAGCTCCAGATCTCTCATAATATAGGACAGGCCAGTCTGCTCTTTAAACATTAGTTATTATAAGGCACTGAACTAGGTGTTACAAAACAGGGGAAGAAAAGATACTTTATTCAACTTTTCTGTTAAAAGTGGATGCATAGTTGGGTTCATTATAAAACAAGAAATGGCCTCTGTGTGATGGAATGCTTCATATTTTTGAAGTGGTGTGAGCTGATTTCCATACATGAAACTTCAACCTTAAATTCCAGCATTTAAATGGGACATTCCACATGCCGTGTGACTTCAGAGTGTAGATTTAAAAACAAAAAACATCCTGCACTTCCTGGTGCAATGAAATTCCAGTTGAGCAGAGAGAGGAGGAACGCCCACGTGAAGTTGATAAAGGTAAAGAAATGTCAGGTGTCAGGAAGAAAAAAATCACAACGACAGGATCCTTTCAGCTTTTCAACATGAGTGGGTTAAACTACCAAGGTAAGAGTCAGGTGTCTTTCTGTACTTTTCAGTTTCGATTCCAACCACATATTTTACTTTATTAACACATCCTTCTGGATCATTATAATATAGATTGATTAATTTTTTTCAGTGTTGACTTGAAACAGCTTCTGAGGATGAATTTGTGTTTGAGTGAGATGTGAAATTTTTAGAGGGGTTAAAATATGAGGTGAACTTTTTTTCTTATCTCTTATGATTTTTCTTCTCTTCCTCCTCTATTAGTGTGTAATCTATGAGTGTTGAGAACTTGTTAACATGTAACCACTTGGTGCAGGGACTGCAGTGGGGAGCCTCAACTGGTGACTCCACTGGTCATAATATACTCCATATTATGACCAGTGAACTGGTTTGCTAATTTTAGCCACTGGGAAACCAGCCCTTTAGGAATAGCCTCACTCTGCTGAGTCATTACACTTTGGTCAGTTCAGTTCAAAACTTCTGTCACTGACTGTAGTTCATTCACTTTCTTGTCTGGTTGCATGACCATTCAAATGCACTTAGTATGTACAGCAGTTTTGAAGGTTTTTGATTTTGTTGAAGTTTCTGTAGCTTTCACTGTCTTTTGCTGAGGTTTAAAAAGGAAGTAACGTGCTGTGAACCACAGCCAAGCTGACAACAGAGCTGTCAGTCAGCAGTGAGAAGTTCCACTGCTAAAACCCTTTAGTTCAGTCAGTAACAGTGGTGACTCAGCAAGTTCTCTTTGAAAATACGCTGGTGGTAACAACACCTGATTACACCACTCAGAGGTCACAGAAATTAATGTGGAGAACACATGCAAATACAAGATTCAGATTCTGTAATTTTCTCTGGGCCCCTGTCTAATCTGAGCAGTGATCACCTCTAGAGCCACATCACTCAGCCGTTGAGATGGTGTCCAGCAAACGACGTGGGCTTTGTAGACTGGTGGACTTTCTGGGGAGGACCTGGTCTGATTAGGAGAGACAGCATACATCCCTCTTTGGATGGAGCAGCTCCCAGATCTAGAAATTCTGGCTGAGCTTATGAGTAGACCAAAACCATGAGAACCCAGAGTTAAGACCAGAAGGCAGAGTCCCAGTCCTACACACTTCTCTGTGCTTCCATTAGAGCCCATAGAAGCATGTAGGAGACTGAGACCTGATAAAAATAAAGACCACAACTGCAAAGTACAACAAAACAGGAGAATTAAATTAGATCTCTGTCATCCAAACATGTACTATTGGTAAACCATTTAATTTCAATTATCATATTGATTTATTTTGACTTACTGAAATCTGCCTGAGTCATGATGACTATGTTAGTCTAAATGAATCCACCCTGAGTCATATTAATGCTCACACCTGCTGAGGAGGTGTGTCTCATAGTGTAAACTATTTTTTTAACCACACCTTCAACCTTGTTCTGTCATATGGCATCAAAACTGAACATTCTTTCCACAGAATCCTCTTCTATTAGACCACTAATAACTTTTTTAACTTATAATAACTAAATTTAAGAAACTGATTCCATCAGTGGGTGGCACGGTGGTGAAGTGGTAAGCACAGTCGCCTCACAGCAAGAGGTTCAGAACCCAGCTCTTCCGTGTGGAGTTTGTATGTTCTCCCTGTGCTTGCGTGGGTTTTCTCCGGATACTCCGGCTTCCTCCCACAATCCCAAAAACATTCACATTAGGTTAATTGGCTACTCTACATTTCCCCTAGGTGTGTGTGTGTGGTTGTCTGTCTTTGTGTGTCAGCCCTGCGATTGACTGGAGACCAGTCCAAGGTGTTCCCCGCCTCTCACCCGTAGTCAGCTGGGATAGGCTCCAGCTCCCCTGTGACCCTGACGGATCAAGCAATATATAGAAAATGGATGGATGGATGATTCCATCAGTGCTTAACTCAGTGTCATGACTCATATCACAGGACTCTTGTGCTAACTTTAGTCCCTCACAAACTGACCACCTTCTTGATGGTGCTGCAGGCTTAATGGGAATGGCACTCAAATCTATCGCTTCTCTAAAAAAGAAGACAACAAAACAAAAGAGGTTTTCTCCGTGGTTTAGCTCCCAATCTCACATATTAAAGCAAATGACGTGAAAGCGTGAAAGCATGGTGTTCCACCAAACAAACCGCTTAACCTGGCAAGATACACATAGTTCAGCCCTGTGTAATGCCAGAGCAGCCTGTTACTCTTCATTAATAGAAGAAAATAAAAACAACCCCATGTTTCTTTACAGCTTATAATATATCATTTATATTGGACTAACTTGGAGTGGAAACAGCTGTTTGACTTGTTGGAAATCAAAGACTTTACAAACTGTTGGATAACAATATAAAATGCACTGTCATCACACTAAACAAAGGCTGCTTGCTTTTTTCACAGCCTTACTTTTAGATCGAAGGATAAGTGCACTCTGATATTGTCTCGTGAGAGGCTTTTTTCCACCTGTAGTACGCACACAGCCTCTAACAGCGCAGTACTGTATGATGTTGTGTACTTCTGTTCGACAGGGTTCACAGGAGCCACAGTTTCAAACGAAAGGAGGATCGTTCTAGTTGGGAAGACTGGCGTGGGGAAGAGTGCAGCGGGAAACACCATCCTGGGGAGAGAAGCATTTGAGTCTGAACTATCTCCATCTTCCCTGACGTCTGAATGTCAGAAAGCGAAGGGGGGCGTTGGAGGTCGAAAGGTCGCTGTCATCGATACTCCGGGTCTGTTTGACACTAACCTGACCCAAGAAGAAGTGTTGAAGAGGATTAAGATGTGCATCTCTTTCTCTGCTCCCGGCCCTCATGCCTTCCTGGTGGTCCTTCAGCTGGGCAGGTTCACCCAGGAGGAGAAGGAAACCGTCTCGATGATTCAGACCACTTTTGGTGAAGATGTCGCTAAATACACAATGGTGTTGTTCACGCATGGAGACCAGCTAAGGAAGCAAACCATTGAGGGCTATATTTCAGAGAGTGCTGACCTGAAAGCCATCATTCGGCAGTGCTATGGTCGATACCATGTCTTTAACAACGAAATCAAAGATCCAGATCAAACCAGTCAACTCCTGGACAAAATTGACAAGATGACTATGGCTAACAATGGAACCTGCTACACCAATGAAATGTTCATGAAAGCAGAGGTAGCCATAGAGAAGGAGAAACAGCGACTCCTGACGGAGATGGAAGCACAGAAGAAGAGAGAGCTGGATCAACTGAGAGTCAAATATGCAGGGAGGGTCTACCGCAGGGAGGAGCACCGGGTACATATGAGATATGAGTGTGAAGCCAGAGCTCGAGCTGAAAGATCAAATGACTTCATAGCTGCTCCAGCCATAGCTGTAGGAGCAGCCTGTGGTGCTGCTGTTGGAGGTCTGCTTGGATTGGCAGCAGGTCCAATTGGTGTAGCAATTGGAGTTGCAGCTGGAGCAGCTGTTGGATCTGCTGTTGGTGCTTTATCAGTGACAGTCTCACAGCAGTGCCGTATGCAGTAAAGGCAGTGTAACATACAGTTATATAATGATGTGTATATGCTTCTAGTTGCAGATTACGAAGTAAACTCTGTGTAAATAATTTATTCTCATAATCATTTGTTAATAACTGAAATACTTCTATCTGAAATAGACCGAGCTAATCAGCTTGTCTTATGCTGCATCTATAGCAGTGACACGTCTGTATAATACTTGTGTAATTTAATTTAAGTCATTAATGTACTTTATGATGGATTGTAATGGAATGACTATACATTTGTAGCATCTAAATAAAATTATGTTAAGCAGCATGTGAGGTACAATGGTATCTTAAACTGATGCACAGATACATGCAAGTTAGGAGAAACTCTCATGACTCAGGAAAACAGGTTTGGAGGATTCAGCAGGTCACTTTTACTGGAAGTTTTGCAGGCAAAACCAAACAAAGCGGGAGGCAGGCCAGGGGGGAAGTCTATGGACAGACTGGAGCTGGCAGCAGTTAAAGCAGGACTTAAGGTGAACAGACCAAAGGGGGCCAGGCAAAGGCAAAACCCAAATTTGGCAGGGACTTTAAACAAGCTGGTTATCAGGCAGAAAAAAAAGGCTGGAAAACTACAGCAGGTAAGAAATGGCAGAGGATCTAACAGGAAATACATGAAGGAGTGTGAGACTAATAAAGGAAACGGGACCAGGTGAGCAGGTGGGTGTGGGAATCAGGTGACTGGAAATGGTGAAAAAGGCTGGGGTTACTGCAGGGGCAGACGAGAGTGGCAGGATCTGGACTGACAGGAGAAAACCGGCAGACATGGATGAAATAAACTGAAGACTGAACAGGAACTGTGACAAGAAACTCTTTTTATTTTCGGGTTTTAGTTCCACCACACCTCCCTGTATCAAAGGCTACTTTAGACTCTTCTTACTGTCCAAAAGCAAAATCCAAAAAGACAAACCGACAATATCTTTCAATACTTTCTGACCTTGCTACTCACTCTGTGGCCCTCAGCTCCAAACCTATTGGTTCTCACTGATGACACACCTCAAGTGCATGGTTTCATTTTTAAAATGGTTCAGTAATTTCCTAAATCAGCTGCTCACTGTTTTTTTTTTAATCAAAAATCATTGAAACAAAGGGAAATAGTGCATTTGTTGGTGAGTATCTGGGGCAGCAGGACAGTGTGTGTGGGACTGAGTCACAATAAACTACAGTGAGTGTTTATGGTAATGAAGGAACCTGACACCCAGTGCAACATGTGTTTTAATAGGTTTTGGAAACAATGCAGCTCTATGGCTCAGAGGAATAAGAATGACTGGATACACACACAAGACTTGTTAGCGGGATGCATTCATTCATTCATTCACATTCAGCAGCAAAAGAACAAAGACGTTGCTGTGTTTTATCTCAACAGGAACTCAGAAGCAGAAGAAGAGCGATGAACTCCGGATCGTTTTGGTGGGGAAGACAGGAGCGGGTAAGAGCGCCGCAGGAAACACTATCTTAGGAAGAGAAGCGTTTCAGTCTGAACTGTCCTCTTCTTCTTGGACATTTCAATGCAAGAGAGCTGAGGGAGAGGTCAGAGGTCAAAAGGTTGCTGTCATTGACACCCCGGGGCTGTTTGACACTAATTTACCCCACGAAGAAGTGTTGAAGAAGATCAAGACGGGTATCTCTCTGTCTGCTCCCGGCCCTCATGCCTTCCTAGTGGTTCTTCAGCTGGGCAGGTTCACCCAGGAGGAGAAGGAAACCATCAAGATGATTCACAGCACTTTTGGTGAGGAAGCAGTTAAATACTCACTAGTATTGTTTACGCACGGAGACAAACTGAAGAAACAAACTATTGAGCGCTTCATTTCAAAGAGCGAAGAACTCCAAGAGCTCGTTGAGGTTTGCTACGGGCGATATCATGTCTTCAACAACCAGGTGACAGACCAGGAACAGACTGATCAGCTCCTGGAGAAAATTAACAGAATGATTCTTGAGAATGATGGAGGGCACTACACCACAAAGATGTTCAGGAAAGCACAAAAGGTCTTAAAGAAAGAGAAACAAAGGAATTTAAAGCAGCTGAAGGCAGCAGAGAAGCAGAGGAGGAACGCCCTGAAGGCTGAAGTGGAGAGAGAACTGAATGAAAGAGGAGAGTCAGTCAAACACAGCAAATGTCTTGTGCAGTAGGGAGATGGAGACGCTCTGGAACAGTGAATAGATGCTGAATAGATGTGGCTGCACCTCAAGGCTCAAGGTTCTTTTAATCACTGGATACAGCATTTTACAATTACTTCAGCTCTGGTTTTACAAATTCTTATCATCATGTACAAAGAGCAAAACCCTAAATCACATGCTCATTCTACCTAACATACCGATGCCAGAATTAATGCAACATGTGTTTCCTGTGCATTCTCTTTCAATACCATGTCCTTGGTGAGCAACACAGAAACAGAAATGCTAATGAACCCACGGACAGAAAATGTCCTTCCTTTTATTTATTTTCAAAATGATGTATACGTTTCTGTTACAGTAGTGTAAATTGAGGTTTAGTATAGTACAATGTATATTAACATACATGATATATAAATGATAATATTACTGTTACTTAATGTATTATGGATTACTGCCTTAAACTTAGAAGAGAAAGGGATGTTCCCTGTGTGTGTGTGTGTTGGTGCATCTCTCCATTTCACAAAAGGCACGTGGTGTAAAATGTCAAATCAAACATGTGGATAGTGCTCTGCTGTGGCCTGTATTATGTGCTATTGCCTAATATGAGAGATAGACGTGATTTTGTTTTCCCTTCATTTGAGGTGTGGTCTGCTGTATATTCTATATGTTTTACTCAGTGTTATATGCTGGGTTTTCATGTAGATCTGTATTGTATAGATTTTCAGGAATAAAACTTTTATCATGTTAAATTGGAAAGTGATGCATTGTTCATATGAAATAAGTGTGTGTGAGCTGATGTGAGTGTAGGTCGCTTTTCAATTTATAAATTCATGACATGTATTTTATAACGTGTTGGGCAATTTGTTCATTCTCAGATGTTGTTTAGAAATGTTGGGATACATTTCATCCCTTTGTGGCCCTGAACAGGAGCTCCAGGTATAGAGAATGAACCGATATGATGACTGGAGAAAGTCTGTTAAATCGGACAAATGTAAATGTATGTAAATGTATTTTATGTTTGACATGGTATTGTTGGAATGACTTGGACGTGCTCTGTAGGTTTGTATAGACAAGGAAAACTGACAGTATTAGAGCATGTTCAAAGAATAATATTTGATGTGGATATTTCATATTTCTCGCTTTATTGACTTATATAGAGAGACCATAACAAATACAGAAAAATCAAGCATATGAACATGAACACATTCTAAACATGAGGTGAAACTAAATCCATGGGGAATTATATGGAGAGAAAATAAAACACACAGAAATCAAAAGCGGGAGACTAAGAATGACACTGGAAGACAAAGGCTGATCCGAAGGATGAGCAACTAATGTAAACAAATGTTTCCTCTTGGCTCTTAAGATAAAAGCAATTCTTTCCATTTCTTGAGCAATCAGCAGGATTCTCAACAAATATGTATCTTTCTCCCTCCATTCACGTTGCCCTAACTTCATCAGGTAGATCAGCTCAAAACTAACTGTTTCCAGGATGTTGTGATGATACTTTACATCCTAAGATTATAGATTTAACCAGTTCAACTTTATAATCATTCTGCTTGTATTTCCTGTCAGGGATGTAATGAACAAGATGATGGTTTAGTCTGAAAGCAAACAGAAGCAGAGTAAAGTCAGTCTGCTGCTCAAACTGCAGCCACACGTTGTTTAGGTGGACAACAGTGACTCCTGGTGGTTATGTCCTTTATTGCACGTCGTGGAAATTTGGTCACAGGTTGGGGTCACAGCAACCAGAATCAGAATCAGAAAAAACTTTATTAATCCCAGCAGATAGACTGGTAAAGTTTTGTCTGAATCTTGAAAATGAGCAATCATTTTCTGTATACACATTTTGCCCAATGTGCATATATACAATATTGCTTGAATGATGGTAAAATCTGATATCAGAGACAGGCATTTGATATAATTCCATCATAAGTTACAATATTTATCTGAAGCCACAAATGGCTTTAACACACATAGGGCAAGCTGTCAGTGTAACTGACAACTGACATTAGGTGAAAATTTAAAGTTCTCCATTTTTTTGACATCTTCAGAGAAACTTAAGAATATTTATCAAATATTTTTGATAAATATTCAAATAAACCAAAAGCTTGATAAATGATGAAAAAAGATGATGATGAAAAAAAGCTGAAAGTTGGATAGCTCAATGCAGTTTATGTCAAAATACACATTTTTCAATCTCCAAAACATGAATAGCTTGTTGTATTTTGTTACCTAGAAAAATGTTTTACAGTAAAAACATTTGAAATTATATGTGCTTCATTTACATTTTTGTGTTTTGTATTAGAAAACAAAAGTGCAGCGGTGGAGAGTGAGTCAACCCATTCACTCAAGTGCTGTGAACTTGAACTTTACTTTTCACTCTCTGCTTCTTTATGCATCTTCCCCATATTTCAGAAGGAAATATTGTACTTTTCCCTACTATATCTATTTGATTGCAGAATGTCACATATCACGTATATCTTGATCCTAATATTTAGGAACGAACTTTAAAGCAGGCGGAACTTTTATTTGTTTTTAACACAGTTTTCCTGCCTCACTCTGCCTCCCTCCTGATTTGAAAGCACGTGACCGCTCGGCAGTGGTCATGTGACATGCAGAACTCGTGAGCTTGCAGCAACAGTCCCACACAGCTCCAGGCGGCCGGTGTGGCAGGATGGAAATGAGTGTGTCGGCGGTGGTTGTTTTATTTATCGCTTTGTCTGTGGATTTTTCTGCCGCTCAGACGTATGTCCTAGACGATAAGTTTGGACTGGGCCGAGTTTTTGACGGAATTGGGGGTCTGAGTGGTGGCGGGGTGAGTTCAGCCTGTTATTTTTCCACTTACTTCCTGGTTAGGGTCTGTTCACAGGACGGATAGCAGCCTGAATATTTCTGTTATCAGTTGTTTACTAATGGAACATTGCATCTCACGGCCTTATTCAGGCGACGTCCCGGTTACTGATCAACTATGCAGAGCCGTACCGCAGCCAGATACTGGACTACCTTTTCAAAGTAAGTATGACCCGAGTCCTTCAGACAGGTGAGCTGAAAGTAAGTGGAAACTCACTGCTGTGTTTTTTTTTTTTTTTTACTGTCTTCAGCCAAACTTTGGAGCCTCTTTGCAAATACTGAAGGTGGAGATTGGAGGAGATGCTCAAACTACTGGTGAGTGACACTAAGTAACTTTTTCAAACGACTAATTCATTCATAATTCTGACTATTCATTATCAGAAAATAGTGGGAAAAGCCCAATACACGTTCCAAGAAACCAAGCTGACACCTTCAAATGACTATGATATTTCATTTAATTTTCTGAAAAATAAAATATGCATAAAGTATTGTAATAAAATAATAAAACTCACTGTAAACAATTTGGGGTTAGATCAGTATGCTGTTGAGAATGTCACTGATTGACAGGTCAGACACATAATTATGTATTTTAGGTTTGTATAATCGGAATACTTGCGGTTATAAGTAAATATTCTTACACTGAGTTGTGCTAAGTGTAAACATACGCTCATATTCACGGCTGAGTCTCATGATTCTGATATCACAGTGGATTATTATTATCATTTCCAGATGGAACAGAGCCGTCACACATGCACTACGAGAATGACGAGAACTACTTCCGGGGCTATGAGTGGTGGCTGATGAAAGAAGCCAAGAAGAGGAACCCAAACATCACGCTCATAGGTAAGAAAGTTAACCATCATTTCTTCCTTTGTTCTACACACAGCAGGGAAACAAACAGCTGATAAAGTAGAGATCCAACAGAAAGACGAAATCAGAATGTAAGAAACTAAGCTCAGTCTTTAATCAAGATGTGACTCTACTCTGGGATAGTACTTCCCTAAATGGATATGAAGAACTCCTGTGGGTTGATGGAAAATATGGTCTTATTGGGCATTCAGCCTGGAAACATCAGGCAGCATTAGTTTGATGTATACAAAACATCTTTAGCCTTGCATCCTGGTGTGTGTGTGTCTTCATGCAGGTTTACCCTGGGCTTTTCCTGGTTGGGTGGGCCATGGTAAGAACTGGCCCTATGACTTCCCAGACATCACTGCAGCGTACGTGGTGAACTGGATCCTCGGTGCTAAGCAATACCATGACCTGGACATTCAGTATGTTGGGGTATGTACTCATTTATTTGAAATCTCACTCCTCTTCATGTAAAGTGGAACTGCACTTTTACAGGGGTTGCATTTACACGTCATACTTACCATGTTGTGGTTACCATGGAAGCTTTCTTGAGAAGTGCTCATCCAAAAAACTTAAGTCAACACTGCACTTCCTCTTTAGCAATACATCTGCAAAGTTTGAAGTCGACCGGATGAGTGGTTATGATAACTAAACGATAACATCCCTATGAACACTCATTTTACATGTGATGTGTCATATAGCAGCAGTATTTAAGTAGACTGTCAGACATAGTTGCATTTGTAAGAATGTAGATTTCATCAGTTACCTATATTTGAACCAGAGAGGGCTGAAGGCAGGATGGACAGGACAGAGGTTTAACAGCTGTGTACCACTGTGGTGCAGCAGCTTGGGAATGACAGTTCAGCCTCAATTAAATCACGAGGCTCTTGTGACACAAGTTGAAATAAATGGGAATTCATTTTAATTGCAACTAACTTAGTGACAACATTTCAGGTAAATGTATGAGCTGGTACACAGATCAGAGTTCAGTTGCATGTAAAAGTTGAACATGTCACCTAAACAGCAGATTACAAACAAACCTGGACACATTCACTAAAATTCACTTTCATCTATTTAGATCTGGAATGAGCGAAACTTCGACAGCAAGTACATCAAGGTAACCCTAACCTCTTATCTTTCAATGTCCTTTCACTGATTTGACTGATAAACGTTGGTGCATCAAGGGTAAGCTTATTCTCAACTGTGAATTAAAGAGAAAAACAGCCACAGACATTGAGTTGTGTCCCATGTGAGAGATTGTTTGAAGTACTAGCTGGGTTCCTCTGAGAGCATGTCTTTGTTGCCAAGGTGCTCCGGGACATGCTGGACAAAGTTGGTCTAACTGGTGTTGGCATCATTGCAGCAGACGGTGATTGGAGCATCGCTAATTCTATGAACGTTGACCCGTTCCTTAATGATTCTGTTGATGTGATTGGGTAAGTACACTTGCCTTGAAGTCACATTCACAAGTGGCGTGAAGTTACACACTGAAAACCACTACTGCTCATTTGACTGAATGGTACATCAGTTACAGTCTGAAGGCTTGATAACTGACTGACTAAACATGTGATGCACAGTGAAACGTCAGGTGCATTTGGGTGTGTCTTTCCTTAGAGCACAGGGTGAATTAGACTTGTCAAGCCAGTTTCATTTATGTAGCGAAGTTACCTTGGGGCACTTTTCAGGGCAGGCGTAGACCATACTTTCAGGACCGGTTGGGGAAGGGGGGCAGTTGAGCGGTTTGAGGTGTACATCAAAGTATAAAACATCATGTCATTTTCTGCTGCCAGTTTGGTGACACTATGACTGTAACTGAATATTTGCATGTGAATGATCAAGATGTAGAGGCTTTGGGCAGATTGGACCGTGTATATTTGAGATGTGGTCATTTCTTGATTCATGGCGAAACATCACACAGACATACTGATGAACAAAAACAGCTTTTTATTATTAAAGTCTTTAGATTACAGTGACCCACTTTGAAGTTGATCTGATTAATTCTTTTCCCCGTTAAGGGCAAAACTGCACCAAAATTGCACAGTAAATTCTAAACAGCTGGCTTCCTCTTTGGCTTAGGGTAAGGCTCTAAGAGACGTTTTTATACTTCTTTGATATCAAGCCATTTAACCACACCCATGCACATCATCCATAAAATCTAAATTTAGCAGATTTTTTGTTTCAGGAGTTTTTGAGATCATGTAGCTCCTTAAAAATACAACTAATGTTTGATAAAAATAATAATGCTAATAATAATAACTGGACCAAGTCCACCAAGGTTTAAATGTTTCTGAGAGGTATTCTAGGACCCGGGACTTGGGATCTGACTACCATGAGGGTCCTTAGCTGCCATGTGCAGCAATTTACACAGATTTGACTTTAACATGAGATTCAAAAAAGTATGTTTTGCATGTTCTTTGACTTTGTGTAAGAGCGCCTCCCAATGGCCAATATGCACCAAATTTGTACAGAACCTCTGTGTGGTAAGGCAGACTACTGGCCCAAGTTTTGTGTTAACAGCCCTCTTTACTTTTCTATATAGCATTTTTTTTTTAAGTATAAAAACTTTTAATAACTTGTGATCACGAGAGTACATAGACGATACATGCAATTTTTCATGCAGATTGCAATTCTAGCGGAAAAGTAGCCGGGAAAAACTAGTTTAGCATGTTTTATGATTTTGTAACAACAGTGCCACTTAGTGGCCAATTGGTGCCAGAATTTGTACAGAGCCTCCGTGGGTCATTAGTAACTACTGGACCAAGTTTGATGTTAATGGGAGAGGTTGTTGTCAAATTGAAGCAAGGACATGCAAAACTGGGGCATTTTGGGTAAAAAACTTAATTTTTTTTTTTTTAGATATAAATGTTAACTGATTTTGTATATTTTGAAAAACATACATTTAGATATTTTTGTAATAAGCCACACCAATTGTAATCAGTCATCAACACAATTTTTTTGTGGCTTAGTCACAAGCCAATGTAGCCAAGAGCTGAAGCAGAATGTGCTTTGATACGTAAGCTTCATGAGAACTCCTGATCAGGTTGATATATCCGTGCCTTCATGAGTTGTTGCAAAGTTTTGAAAAAGAGACCTATTTTGATAAAAAGAATTGATTGGCTTGTAAAAATGAAACAGGTTGATGTTGGTTGGATGGAGTTTGTAGGTTTTACATATTTAGCAATTTTGCATAGGCAGAAATGGGCATGACTGAAATCATGAGATGTACAGTGTGGGAGTTACTGGCCAAAACTCCCTTATCTTGATTGTAATGTTACCTGCTGGTGGTCATGTTTCAGTTTTGATGTCTAACGTGTTGTTTACATCCTCCGAAGGTTTCACTTGCATCACTTTTACGGCGTATGCTGCAGAAAAAAAATAGAGTTAAAGGCAAAATCTCATTACACTATATGTTTCCATGCTGCTTTGCATGAGTGGTCCCTAAGCCCCCTAATAATCAGTGAGTTGGTTTATCTACAGAGAAGCCAGTTCACAAAAATCTCTTACTATGATTACTTTATTTGTATCAAGGACTTGATTTGATAAGAACTTCAAAAATTCAGAATATGGGACAGGAACACGGTGCAGTGTGTCAAAAAGAATTAGCTTTTGTGTTTTAAAGTAAAAGTTTCAGTATGACAGATAATCTGAAATTAAATGGTTTATTAATGCAGATTCAGATGACAGATCTAATGTTTAGTAGTTCACATTTAATTCTTCTATTTTCTTGTACGTTTGCAGTGGTGGTCTTGAATAACTCCTCTGGTGGTGGTTTGGGGGCAGACACCTTATAAACCTTATAAACCCCTATGGGGTTTTGGATGGATGACTGCTATGTTGGAAGCACAGAGAAGCATATAAAACTGCAACTGTGCTTCCTGGTCTGAACTCTGGGTCTACTAATAAACTCGGCCAGATTTCTAGACATGAGAGCTGCTCTGTCCAAAGTGGGATGTATGCTATGTGTCCCAATCGGACTAGGTCTTCCTTAGAAAAGTGACATGCATCTGTTCATGGTAAACATGTACAGCTGCATGTCATTGCGGCTTGTGTTGCTCTTGCGATTCCTTCTTCTCTGTAAATCTAAGTGGGAGCTGGGTGTTTGTGGCTGTTTTTCTGTCAGACTTACCGTGAAAAGTGACAGTCCAGTCATAGACTAACATGACAAGCTGCATATGTTCATGCTCCTCTATGGTACACCCACGTGCAAAGTCTGTTGCACTGTATGACATTTTACTGTCTCGTTTCCTGTCATAAGAGGCAGCTGTCCATTACCTGCCCAGCAGCCCCAGACACAGTTAAAGAGCACCTGGTGAACATAGTGGAGCATTTAGCAGTTTAAGAGCCTGATATTTTTTTTTTCCTCTGGAGTTGGTGGAGACCAAAAACAGAGCTAAAAACTGTCACAGCTAATCAGTGTCTTCTCTGCTTTTTGTCCACCTGTGACTGGCTGTACCAGCTGCTGCGGTACACTCTGGATAAAAATGGTCTGGAGGGAGTCAGGATCATAGCCAGTGACAATCTGTGGGAGCCCATTGCCCTGTGTATGCTGCTAGACCCTGAGCTCAGCACAGCTGTAGACGTGATAGGGTAGGATCCTTTTCTGACCATGACATTTCCTTGCACAGCGCCTATTGCCAGCTGTAACATCAGTGTGTTGTTGTGACAGTCTCTCTGTCACTGCTAATATAGCACTAACCACAGCAGTATGAAGTAGTAAGTATCGTAGAAGAATTTGTTGATTTGTGTGTGTATGTGTGTATTATTTTATGTGTTGTTATTTGTATCTGTAGCTGGTTGTGATTGATTTGTGATCTGTCAAATTTGCTCTGTAAAAATCTTGACCTGTTTTTTGAAACCAAAAGGGAACAATTTCTATTCTCTATATAGATTTATGGTACACATATTAAGTACCATTAAGCTAGGGGTGTGTCCGATTCATCGATTCATAGATTAATCGTGACGCGACACTTGACAAGAATCCCCCTTGACACATCGATTCATAAATGTTCACAAATCGATTCTTTTAATAACGGAAGGAAAGTGCAACTTTACTTTGCCCTTTGCAGGGCAGTAAAGTTCACAGTGAACTGTTTTGTCTGTTAGTATGTGACAGATCCATTTACTGTACTAATAATTATACATTTGAACACTGTTTTGTCCCTACAGACACTGCACCACTCTACACAGTCACTTTTCATTTTTTGAACATTTATATTAACACATATATACAAAGATATTTACAAAGACATTCAAAGATTAATACACTTATATACAAAGATATTTACAGAGATATATACAAAGATATATGCATGAATTAAAAACACAGGAAGGAGTCAGTTGTCACATTGGGCCAGCTGAGGGGTCTTCTGCAGGGCGGCACGGATCCTCGACAAAAAGACCTTGTTTCCTTTGCTGGTGAAGTGCACTCCATCTGGCATAAATAGTCTTTTGTTCGTAAACCTCAGGAGTGGATGTTCAATCACTTCACCGCCGATGTCGCAGACAATCCGCTTAACGAGAGAGTTGACAGTCTTCCTCTCAGTGTCGATCTTGCATGGCCGTCCATATCTCCACACTTGCCGCTCATTGATGCAAGAAAACAAAATGAGCATTGAGGGGAACTCTCCATGAAGATGTGTCAAATTCTTCTTCATGTTACATGCGAGTTCCTTGGGAGGAATCAGCCCAAGATCGTTGCCGCCGGCGTGGAAAACCACAATGTCAGGGGGATTCTTATGTGTGGACAAAGCAGCATAGAAACTGGGAAGGGCTTTACACCAGCGAAGGCCTCCTTTGCCAAACCATTCCACTCTGGCGTTAAGTCCAAGGTTCTCCCCAAACATCTTCAGCGCGTCTTCCTCTCCACGCTCAATGTAACTGGACCCAATGATCCATATTATGGTCTCTTTCTTGTTCTCCTTCCTGTCCTCCTTCCACATCCCACTCATAAAATTGTCCTTCCCTGTCGGTGTCTGTGACTGGGCTTGAGAAGGATGTTGTTTGGAGGTGCTTGGTTGCTCCTCTTCTTTCTCCTCTCCTCTCTCCTCCTCTTTCTCCTCCACTTTCGCCTCCTCTTTCACCTTCTCTGCTGTGGTCGTCCTCCTCCTCTTTCTTGGTGGGGAGGAGATCTCTTGTCTACTGCTGCACTGTGAAACTTCACTGTGCAGCCTCTTCAGGACAGGTCTTTGGATGCAGATCCTCCTCCTCTTTCTTTCTGGAGAGCGAAACTCTTGGTTTTCTTCGCTGTCCTTGGAAATTTCACTGTAGGGCCTCTTTAGGTGAGCTCTTTCCCTACAGATCTTCCTCCTCTTTCTTTCTGGGGAGGGGACCTCACATCTGTTGCTGCTGCACTTTGAAACAGCACTGTATGGCCTCTTCAGGAGAGATCTTTCTTCATAGATCTTCATCGTCTTCCTTTCTGGGGACGTTCTTCCTGGGCCTTCTTGGGTTTCCTGTCTGTAGCGACTTGATGTGAGCCTGGAGTTCTCCCTCTCAGACTTCACGTCTTCTTTTCGCCTTCTTTTGAAGAGCTGGTGGATGCCAGGCTCTCTGACAGTGGGATAAGATAAGATAAGATAAGATCTTTATTGATCCCACAGCAGGGAAATTTACTTGTTAGGCAGCTCACAAGCAAAACAGGAAAAAAGAATAAAGTGCAGAAAAACAAGAAGTGTGCAAGTACAAGAAACTGTGCAAAAAGTAGTGTACTTACAATGTTAGAAAGCTCTTGGTCTTGTTCTTCTACTCTTCAGATGTTCTTGAAAAGTTGTTTTGGTCACAGGTTTTTCTTCAAAATCTCTCAGTTAAGACTGTTGGAAATTCTCACAACTAATGCCAAACTGATGTGTCTTTGGTTCTGCAAGCAAGAACGAAAGTGAGCTGACAAAGTAAAGAGTGTGGAATTTAAAGACCTGGGTGAGTTCCGGAATGTCCTGTGACCTCTATGCTTTATGACATCACTCAGTCATAGGGACGAATCAGCGAATGAAATCTGTGGCACAAACTCACCTAAACAGTACATGAAACAAGACTTTTCTCTTTGGTCCACAAAGGTGGACACAGCAGAGGCCAGTGAAAGCCTGCCCCTAACACTAACAGGTCATTTTAAGTATAACACAGCCGTCACCATATTTAATGATATATGATTACACGTGAACTCTCTCACCGTGTTCATGTGTCCGTTTGCAAATAAATATTAATACTTAATATTTCTTGCCCACATAAAACATCTATCTTATATGATTAACTGTGCAGTATTATATTGTTAGTCACTCATTTTAATTTACAGATGCTTGCTAGAAGTGCACAGCATGTGTCCATCAACACACCCTCAGTGAGCTATAGAAGTGATCCACTGTATGTAATTATGCGAGATAATTTGGTAACAGAAGATGTAGGTGCTAAAACTGCGATGACAAAAATTACAGCGAGACTAACAACATCTTTCTGGACATGTAAATCAAGATATCAAATTGTAATAGAAGTGGAAATATTGTCAATTTCCTTTCCTTATTTTTGTGGATGTTTTCATTGATAGATGCAACTACTCAACAGTTAAATTCTATTTAATTTGTGTACATTTTAGTCATTTACATTAAAAACACACTGTTTTTGGGCAGATTCCCAAAAACTATAATGGAAAAAACATAATTCCCAAAAATTAAAATGGAAAAAACTGAATTTGGGAAAAAATAAAAAGGAATTTATAGGGCCCTAACATTAGGGGATGGACCTCAGTCCAAGAGATGGCGGCGTGTAATGTGTCACAGTGTGCAGTTCACACTTCGGGTTTAAAAGTGTGGACAGTGTGGAGACATTTTGTTTAAAAGAAGTTTTGTATTTTCTAAATGCTGGGAAATTGCTAAAGTTAATAATAAAGAAAAGATAGAGATAAACGTGTTTTCCTTCAATGGATATTTCAAAATATACATTTTACAAGTAACTACAGAGTGAGAAAAGAAACATTATGTGGGAAAAAAATGATTAATCGAGATGCATCGATAATCGGTGAATCATCGAATCGTAGCACTGTGAATCGTAATCGTATTCGAATCGTGAGGTGACTTAGATGGCACACCCCTACATTAAGCGTTAAGTATCTGGCTTTGTAGTTGAAGACCTTACCAATTGGATGCAGTGAGTCAAATCTTTCACAGGCAGAGTAGAGTTTGTTTGAGTTGTCTCTCGGTCCCTACGGTGTAACACCGGAGCTCTGACTCTGACAGCCTGCCAGTTACTGTCAATCAAATACAGACATTGACACACCCCCTCCAACTGCTGTCAGTCAAGCAGACAGGTACCTGCGGCTGGCTGAGATAAAAAGGAGTGTTTCTGATATTTTCCTTAAGACCTTTTTTTTCTTTCTTTCTTCCTTTTAATAATATAAAACTATTAACAACACATTTAGAAAACATGTTGAGAGGATTTTTGCTAAAGGCAAGAATCAGACAAAATATCCACAGTATTACCAAGAATAGATGTTTGTTTTTGTTATTTATTTATTTATTTATTATTTATTTATGGGGGGTCAAAACTACTGTACTGCACTTTATAAGAAATGTAAGTTAAAAGATGAGGCACATAGTAGCCTAACGAATAGACTTATTAGCAGGGCTGGGTATCACTGAAATTTCCAGATATTAGCACAACTAATGCAGTGCCTGTTAAACATGTGCCTGTCAGCTTATTGCTTGGCCTGTGTTAATCCAGCGTGAAGCATCATCCAAACAACTTCACACTGCGCTTCCTTCAGTTCTCAGCAATACACCTGCACAGACAGACAGAGACATTTTGCCATTTACAGTTAGAGATGATTCATATTTAAGGTACCAATACCACAACGGGATATGTTTTAGAATGTGATTATTAGCTGAATCTCCTGAGCTTTATCTGCACTGCTGCCACATGATTGGCTGACTGACATATTTAGATCACAATTTTGAAACTAGCATCCTTATTGCAAATGCTTGTTTATGTTAAGAGACAATTGTGGGCAAATATATTGTTATCTGACTTTTTTTTTTGTACAAAAAATTCAACTATTAAATGTAACTATTAAAGTGGTTATGATTTATATTCACAGGCTGTAAAATCACAAACACAATGTAAAACATGAATCTACAGGGCCAAGTGTTTTCTGGAATTTGAACATAAATCCTACTTTTTATAACATGAATCTTTCTTTATCTGGCAGTTCAGACCTTAGTTTATTGATTTGACCTGTTTGATGATTTGATGTATCTTCTTATCATTTTACTTTACCTTTTGTCCAGGGCCCACTACCCAGGCACCAACACAGTGATGGACGCCCTGAAGACAGAGAAGAAGCTGTGGTCGTCAGAGGACTACAGCACCTTCAATGATGAGGTTGGGGGAGGCTGCTGGGCTCGCATCCTCAACCAGAACTACGTCAACGGACGCATGACTGCGTAAGTAAATACACAAACTGCTTGTGGGAAGATCAATAAATATTCTTTTCAAATGATCTATTTATGTTTAAGTTCTACAGCAGAAAAGATTTTAAAAAAAGTCATTTCATTTCCGGCTGCTGATCATGAATATTCTTCCAGCACCATCTCCTGGAACCTGGTGGCCAGCTACTATGAGGAGCTGCCCTTTGGCAGAGATGGGCTGATGACTGCTGAGGAGCCCTGGAGTGGCAACTATGTTGTGGAATCTCCTATCTGGATCACAGGTGCGCAATACATCCTGCAAATAGAGGAAGGTGCTGTGATGAGAATATGAGATTTCTTTTTTTTTTTTTCTTTTTTTTTAATCTTAACAGCCCAGGAGAACGTCAACTAGGACATTGCACTTAAGAAGTTGCTACTGAAAACAATGTAGGTGAATGTAGGAATGAAGGAGGAGTTCCAGCTTGAAAAGCTTAGTTCTGTAACATGGCACAGAGACACATTTATTTGAAAAGTTGCAAAAAGACATAATTTGTTTAAATTTTTTTGTTTTTTCACCCAGAGCAGTTATTAGAGAGGGGACACTGTGCAAAGTCAGCAGTCATAAGAATAACCTTCATGTACAGCTCATTACCAAGATAAAGGAAGACTGTGCTGTGCAGAGAAATAAAAAAACAAAGTATATTAAAAAGAAATATTAAAAGCTGTGCTGTGCTGTGCAAGGTCAAGAAGTTTACCCAGTCATTTCTCTGCTGTACTGGTAGCCAGTGCAGAGAGGCAAACAGTAAAATAAAGTTTTGGTTGGTTGTGTGTAGTGTGGTTTGATAGCATAGAAGACACCATTCAGACTTGTGTTGGGTTCAGGCATGTTAAAACCGGATGGTGTGACAATCTGGAGGAAGGAAGTGAACCCAGAAACATGTCAGTGAGAACAGCTTTACTGTGAATTCAGCTGAATGAAATGACTGTATATGTGAGCACAGAGAGGAGGAGAGAAGCTAACAGATAAAGAGCTGAAACCAACTGAAACTAGGCAGGATGCAACTATGTCAAGATGGTATCAGGAATATGCTAATTAGAGTGATATTGGATAATTAGAAGACTTCTGTGGCCGAATGTTGAAGAAATGACTTGTTATGGTATGAAATAAATATCTGTGTATCAGGTTTCCTTAATCTTGGTCTCTAGAAATGCTTTAATAAGTGTTTGGAACAATATTCTGCTGTATTGTTTTCTTTGTAGCCCACACCACACAGTTCACCCAGCCAGGATGGACCTACCTGCAGACAGTCGGACCTCTGGCACAAGGGGGAAGTTATGTTGCCCTCACCGACGGGAAGGGAAACCTCACTGTTGTCATTGAAACCATGGCAAGTTCAGCTTTCGTACCCTACACTTTTTTACTGGTTCTGTAATTAGAAAAAAAAGTCTGAAAGTTTTGAAGTGTGTAGCTGCTCAGAAGACGACGACAACAGAACTACATGTAAGTGTTAAAATGAAGCTTAGCTGTCAGGTTTTCAACTTGCTGTGCAGTCTCCTGTATTACGTTTGTTATATACTAACTCCTATACTATATTTCCTTGATAGACTCATGATCATTCAGTCTGCATAAGACCTCCACTCCTTCCGTTCAATGTGACATCCCAGAATGCAACTTTCCAGCTGAAGGGATCCTTTGTAAGTTCCTCTGAGGTTTTCATCAAACCGCGAAAAGTTCATCAACGATTCTTCTCTTATTCAAGGTCATTTATTTTTCCCAGGCCTCCATAAAGGAACTCCAAGTATGGCGGTCACAGTTTAACTTCAAGACCAAAAAGCCCTCCTTCTTTGAGAAACTAACGCCACTGAAGGTAAAGGGACAGTTCAGAATCATCGAGAAGAAAGATTCGTCCTCCAGGAAATGTTGACCCCAAGCTAAGACTTTAACAAGGTCTAATCTGGTTGCTTTTATGTGTTTGATGATTTTAGCTTTTAGATGGATTGTTCACCTTAAATCTGGGTGAGGACGAAGTTTACACATTAACTACAATTACAGCAGGACAGAAAGGCAGTTACCCAGACCCACCTCCTTCAGCTCGCTTCCCTAAAGTCTACAAGGATGACTTTAATGTTCGTAAGTATCATCACCCAGATGATTCATCTGTTAAAATACACGTTCTTTCATGCAGTTCTAATAGGTTCAGGAAACAAACTTCATTATAGCTTAGATTTAGTTATGAAAAGTCATTTAAAAGTTAGGTTTGGATAGTTTGGAAATGGTAGTGTCCCGGAGAACACATGGAAAATGAGAGAAATAGTACAGTGTCCTGAAAAACATTGTGTTGCCCTGCAGAATAATTCAGACATTCTGTTCTGAGAGTTCACTGACAGATCCCTGCAACAGCTGGCAGCTGAAATGAGGGCTCTCTACAGGGACCAGATGAAATTAGAACTGCAAGGGCAAGAGTACAGGGCTGCTCTTGGTCACGTCTTATGTCTTGAAAAAAAGCTCACAATGTCCCACAGATTTGTGCATTTGAATGCATTCACGCTGAATGAGTGGTCGATGTGATTTAAAGCAACAGAGGGATTCAGGTTAGCCCTGGAGTCAACAGTTGTTGTCCTCTAATTACAGAGCCATAGATCAGCACATTTTCCAAAGGAGAGTTCCATAGAGAGGAACATGTTACTGAAGGATGTGATCCCCATGCACCTACCATCAATGTTCTGGAAACTAAATTTTTTTTTAAAGATTGGGAATCATAACATGAAGATTTATGTCCAACCTCCTGCAGGAAACCCACCCTTCTCTGAAGCTCCAGACTTTGCCGACCAGACAGGGGTGTTTGAGTACTACATCAACCTGACCGACCCTGGACCTCACGTGTTCACCTTCCGACAAGTTCTGACTGAGAGACCTGTCACATGGGTAGCAGACGCTGACCAGACCATCAGCGTCATAGGAGACTATCAGTGGTGAGATGATTGGGCTTTAAAATACACTTTAAGTGCACTTGCAAAACTTTGCAAACACAGCACCAAAAAAAAAAAGAAAAATCCTAAAAGCCAGAACTCAGGACCAGTTTTCTGTCCCTGTGAGTGTGTTGTTATGTTGCTATGTTGTTGTGTTTCAGGCAGAACCTGACGGTTACATGCGATGTCTTCATGGAGAGTGTAAAGACTGGTGTTTTCATAGCAGCTAGGGTGGACAAAGGAGGCCAGTCAGTCCGCAGCGCTAAGGGAGTCTTCTACTGGGTGTTTGCTGATGGCACCTACAAAGTCACCAATGATCTTGGTCAGTATGATCACTCTCTTCTTCATTATACATTTTACTATTAACTGAAAAAAACAAAGCCATGAGTTCTGGTTTTAGTCGAGGTTATATTTTTTTAATATTTAAAAAATGTTTTTGTACATATTAAAAAGAAATGTCCAAATGCATTTTCAGCCTTCCAAACCATCCTACATTAGAAGATTGAATTGCTTCTGTTTTGATGTACCTCGTGTAAATGTGTGGTCTGTTGTTTTGTTCTTTTGTGTTGTCAACAGCCGGTCAGACTGTTCTTGCAGAAGGTCAGTCTGGTACCCGAGCATATGGCTGGCACACCTTATCACTCCACGTGAACGTAAGTCAAGATTTTAGATCCTTGTTTTGGAAAACACAAGGATCCCATTCATCTTAATTTTATATTGCGTGAAATTGTATATGGATAATTAGGTGTTTCTTAGTCTTTTTTCCTCAATAAGTACTTCAGTTTTTCAAAAAAAAAAAAAAAAATTTTGAAGCTAACACAGTGACATCTGGTGGTTTGCAGAAATTACAGCAGCCCTTCACGACTCAGGACTAAGCACTCACTCTATTGTATATCTATAGTAGTCTTCATCAGAGTGGTTGTATTACAGCTGAAATTCAAATATCACATATAAGTACACAATCTGAGACGGTAAAGTTATTGATAAATGTTTTGTTCAAATAGCCTACATATCAAATAAAAAAAAAAATAACTTTGTCTTTGAGCAAACGGTCTCATATAATGTTCACAACATTGTCGTTCATAATGTTGACCTTTCAGCCCCATCTGCATGCTGTATGGTAACAACCATGCGACCTACTGTCACTTACTGCATCTAAAAAAGCAGATAAGTGTGTGTAGTAAAACTTTCCACTGCGGCTTGTCACTGTGATCCCTCTGTCCTGCAGGGCCAGACTGCGTCAGGGCTGCTGAATGGCTACCCACTGTGGAAGAACGCTGTGGTACTGACTCCAGAGCATGGCTGGGCTGCCATAGGAACACATTCATTTCAGTTAGCTCAGTTTGACAACTTTGCTGTGGTGGCAGAATAATGACTGTGAAGTAATGCATTACACTATACTGTTAATATTCTAATTAATTTATGGACTAGATGAATGCATTGATTTAATACTTCATCTCTGAATGTCGATTTTTTGTTTTTCTCTTTATAAAGATTTAAAAGGTTTTACACAAGAATTAAGGGAACAAGAGGGCACATAATGTAACCTAACAACTGCTGTTTGAGGTAAATGGAATTTTGCACAGTTTTAATCCTTTTATTCCATTTTTAATGGAATATATGTGAATTTCAGCTTTATTCCATTTTTAATGGAATAAAAGGATTTTTTTTATTAAACTGCTTTTAATGTTTTAAAAGCATTTGTATAGTAAGGGACAACATTTGTTTACCCCACTGGAGTGAGAAAATAGGTATATGGATATCTGTGGATGAAATAACGTGTTTCCAGATCACTGACTGTATATAAAGTTTATGTTTAAAGTTAATAATAAAGGACTTGGAACCTGTGTGCAGGGCTCGTGCTGGGATATAAAGTCTTTAGCATTTAGATCTTGGTCAGGTGCTGCTTTTCAGTTCATACTGTAAGAATTTTGACGTTTACCAAGCTCATTGCTTTTCAGTGTGATTGAAAACATTTATAATTTTTAGTAAAACAATAAAAAAACACTGCTTTGTTTTTTTGTTTTTTTCTGTGAGGTCGATAGATTATTTAGCCTTTTTCCGAAGTCAGCAAGGTATAAAATATTGGAATTAAAAAAAAAAAAAAAAAAAAAAACAAACTGAAGCGGGGACGAGACACGCGACCCATTGCCATAGAGATGCGTGCTCGCGCGTCTGTGGCACACGGTGACGCGCTGGAAGCGAGCGAAAGACCGTAGTGCGCAGGTGCGAGAGAGCGTCTCTATGGCAACGGGGCACTAACAACTTATACCAACCGCTACCCCACTAAAATGACGGAGCAGGGGTTGGAGAAAGTTAAGCAGCCACTCAAACGAGTTTTTATCAACAACATAGACTCATACGCATCCAGAAACATTTCAAAGGTAAATAAATGTGTGTCGTGTCAGAATTTGGATATAAGGATGGAGTAGGTGAGCTGAATAGCTGTTAGCTGGTGTTACTGTGAGTTAGCAGTATTGGACTGCTTTGTTTGTAGCCGTTTTACCGCAGCATCTTACCAACTGAGCTGCTGCACATTGATGACACGTTCGTGGACAACTTTGTTGAGTTAGATCAACAGTCAGTTAACGTGTTGATGTGTGCAGTTTTTGTCTGAGTGTGTTGTCGGGGCACCCGTTGATCCTGATGGAGAGGTGGAGGCTGAGGAGGAGGAGGAGGAGGAGGAGGAGGAGGAGGAGGAGAGGATGATATCAACCCACAGCAGAGCAGGAGCTTTTCAGATTGTTGGAAGTGTTTCTGATCAGTCTGATGAGGACAGACCACACGTGTTGGAGGAGTATTTAGTAAGTAAGACAGGCTGTGTAGTAATACTTTGAGCTGTGAGAAACATTAAGCTACTCGAGAGTCTGAGAGCAGATCTGTGTTTGTTTGTTTGTTTAAAAGCACCTGGACAGAGATGAACTTCTTGCTAAACTGCTGAACTGTGACGTCGTCATCTACAACATCAGCCAACATGCTGATCAGGTGGAGGAAGCCTCCTGGGCTGTTTCAGGTAAGCACCTCTCAGGCTAGTTCATTGTCTGTGAAGTTTTCTTCAAACTCAGTTCTCTCTGTCTGACTCTGTTTACTTTTTTGCTTACTTTTATTTTCTCATAATGCTGCTCACTGATACAGTATGTCCATTAATGTCATTAATGAAGCATTACAGCAGGGGTTCTTCATTTTTCTGTTCCAAGGATTATGTTGTGAATTTTGGTCCTTTATATTCAGTTACCAGGAGCAGGGAATGACTTTCCATCTACTACAACAGTCATCATTAATATTCAAACATCAGATCACAGCCACATCTGTGTCTACTTCAAGAAACTCACTTAAAATTCTGTCTACTGCTGCTTCCTGTTTATCACTAAAGTGTTGTAGCTGATGTCTTTGTTAAATCTTATCATCTGTAGACATGTTTGGACATAATATAAGACCTTTCAGTTATGTGTGAATTCATGCCATTTACCTTATATGGATGGATTTATGAATGAATAAATTCCAAAACAAGGAAACAAGAAAATCATCTCAATAAAGTGTGTTTATTTAGATGTCCTCATTTTTAGTTAAGCAGTATATGTGTCAGAGATCATCTGCAGCCAACACTGAGATACAAATCAGTCTCTCAGGTGATGACTTCTCGTGTGTTGTACTCTTAGCACTTCACAGTGAAATGGAAAATTTTTCTGGACCAAAGACGTTCATCCTCATCTCCACAGTGATGACCTGGGCCTGCAGCAAGCCAGTGGATCCTGTGAGTGGGTACACACAGTACCTCTGGCTAACCTAACATGTTACACAAATCCATGTTTGTTCCTCATTACATATTCAAATATAGGTCATAGGGCTGAAATGTAATCTTAAATTCATACATTTATTTCATATAATGTAGTATCTCTACTTTATGTAGGTATGTAATGTCACTAATGTCCAACAAAACAAACAAAAACAAAATGGGCCAACACATAATATTTGTCTTTCTGTGTCACTTAAAACCCCAAAATATTCACTTTATAATCACACAGTTTGAAACAGGGGACTACGCTACTATAATACTTTAATGTGATAGATCCATTATCAAAATTGTCAACTCAGCTAAATGATTAATTGGCTGATCCTTGCAGAAATCATTTGGCTTAATATTGGTCATGATTATTCTTTAATTCAAGTGGTGTGAAAATATTTCAAACAGCATTAACTTACTGGTCAACAGAAGCAAACACTTTAAAATCACAGCAGAAAGCAGTTTTCTATAATGGAATCAAATCTGATTACAAATATAAAGTATAAAATGTTCTATCAGTTGTTCGTAGAACAAATAAAGATCAAAGGTCCAACGTTTCATGAGTGATTATCGTAGCTAAACCTCACCATGACGTAGATTAGAGCCGGGAGGCTCGAGTCTTGTTTACCCTCTCTATATTTAGATCTGGACCTAAATATGCAGGTGGTCTGTACTGATGTGACATATGTATTTTTCAAAAACCTTATTTACAATCTGCCAAACCCAGTTGGATCATTACAGTGGCAGAAATAAGAAATTGACCTGAAATTTGTTAAAAGTATTTAAATCTTAATGCATCTGATGCTTGTGGGGTCTCTCTGCCTTTAGTCTGGTCTTCAGCAGGTGGACTGCAGCTCAGTCGGATTGAGATCAGGGGACTGACAGAGTTTTTCCTCACCCTGAGAAGCTCTGTGGTTGCTGCGGTTGTATGTTTAAGATTGTGGGCCTGCTGAATGATGAAATGTTGAATCTGAGCACAGAGTGCTCCTGTATACATCTGCATTCATCCTGTTGCTTTAGTCTGCAGCCATACATGTCCAACCCATAACAGAACCAGCACCATGTCAGAGAGATGAGGTGGTGAACTGTTGTTTTTGGCCTCTGCTTCTCTGTGCATGCGTAGAAAATGAGTGTTGCACCCATACTATATTGCTCAGGGTCTTCAGTATGTGTTCAGTTCAGGTACCTTAAGTCTGACTCTTACTTATGAAGGCTGATATAGATGAATGCTTCTCACAGGCTCCTCAGTGGTTCTCATTTGGATCCAGCTGTGGAATAAAATGTCAGAAACAAGACCATACCATAACTTTGCTGCTAATTTCTTCCCTGCTCCAATCGCCAGCACCCGTCAGCTCTCAGCCACCATCACCCTCTGTCCCTCACTCGACCACACACTCGCTGCACACTGAACTATGCCTGAAAGAAGCTTTGCTATTCTTAGAACAGTTTCACAATTTATTGTGTGTGTTTTGTTATTATTTCAATTTCTTAATTTGCAGTGTGTTGAGCTCTCAGGGCTGACCTGCTAATGGCAGGTCAACATCTGGATGGATATTTTCACTTTCCTCCATGACCCACATTCCAATACACCTCATTCTAATTTTACTTTCACACCTGATGGTGGCAAAGAGGAATGGTGAAGACCTGATGTGAACACATCGTTTTATTTATCTTAATTAACCTTCACTTAACCAGGCAAAATGTCATTGAATTGAATTAAATTAGCTAAATAAATTCAATCTGTTTTCACTTGGACAGTATGATCCAGTGTGGTAAAATAAGAAGATGTACAATGGGTGAATAGGTTCCACAGGTGTGGTACAGGTGAGTCACCTTTAAAGTTGAAAGGCCTTTTTTTAGTATCTGTGGTCTGTGGACCCATTTTTACAAGGGCTACAGGTTTGTTTACTCATCAACAACTGAACAGCAACTCTGACCGTCCACATCAGACAGATGTTGAAGTTGGATCCTTCTGTGTGTGTGTGTGTGTGTGTGTTGTGTAACAGAGTGATCCGGAGCTTCCTTTCACTGATGAGATTTTCTGGAGACGAAGAGCTCATCCCAACTTCAAACAGCACATTGACCTGGAGAAGAGGGTGGTCAAGATGGGCAAAACTGTGAGTTTCACATGCCTGAGTTTGTTGCATTCTGTTCAGGGAGACGCGTGATTGAGATGCGTCATCCTGTCCCATGGTTGTTGCTTGTAGAACAGGACACTGTTTTCGACATACGTGGTAGCGTCAGGACTTCAGTACGGGATGGGAGAGCAGGTCTTCCACTTCTTTTTCAAGGTGAGATTTGAAGACTAATATGTCTATAAGTCTAGTTTTTGTCATTGTCATGCACTTTTCATTTTTATGTCCTCTAAGCATTTTGAAGCTCCAGCTGTTGTGTATAATATTTCCAGAAATAAATATCATCTTATATTCAGGTCGGTGCAGTATTTTCTTCATACAGCACCACACCAGGGACAAAAGAGATCAATTAGTTGTGATATTAGTAGTTGATTAATCCATAACTTGTCCCCATCCTATTATTCACTAGGAGGAGAGTTTTGTTCAAAATTTTGTCCCTGCAGTAGTTTATAAAATGTCTCCAAAATCCATGTTACGGGCCAGTATGAATTTCAATATAAGACCTCATGGAAACCTGGACAGCGGCTGTGGAGATGTGGCTCTGGACAAAGTGTTGGATGGACCACCATCACCTTCCTCAGACCCCCATCACAAATTGTGAAAATGTTAATTAGCTTCACATGTGTGACTAATCAAAATGATATGTATTATTAGACATCATGGCTGGGACTGGAACAGAAAGTACCTGTCTTTGGAGGTGGCAACAATATCGTTCCCACGATTCACATCAATGACCTAGCAAGGTTTGACACACACACACACTATAAACTATTGCTATAAACTGTATCCTTATACACTGTTAACAGTGTGATTTCACTGTGTAAATTCAGTGTGATTCAAAACGTGATCGAACATCAGCCCAAGCCATATTACCTGCTAGCTGTGGACAATTCCAACAATACCATGGAGGACATTGTGAAGGTATGTGTCACAGAATAGAAGAATATACATATGAATGGGTTCAAAATGTACACTGTTGCCCATAAAGTTGGAATAAAATATATTTTACCTCTACTCATGAAATGATTGTGACAACGTGATTTATTCTTGATAGGTAAAGTGTATATGTTCTCAAAACTTTGTTGATCAATCTCTTCCAATATGATTACTGATGGAATAGGAATAAAAAGAGGAACGTGTCTCTTTCTCCAACAGACAGTTGCCTCTGTACTCGGACCAGGGAAGATCCAGAAAAAGCCGTTTGAGGAAGCCTTCCTCACACAGGACTTAAGTGTATGTTACACCTGTTTAAATGAGGTCTGCTTTACTGTAATCACTGATTTATTCAGTCTTGCCTCAATGTTGATAATAAACTAGACAGAAAGCTATCTTCTACCCAACTCAAAAAATTTAAAAAGCTTTAAAAAATAGTTCAACATGAGATGAGAAGAGTGATATTAGTCTGCCGTCTGTGTGTTAAGTACAGCTCTGGAGTCAGGATGTGATTTGCTTAGTTTAACACAAAGACTGGGAGCAGGGGGAAACAGCTAGCCTGTTCAAAAATACACCTACTAACTAAAGCTCTAACTAACACATTGTAATCAGACCAAATATACTTGGAGTGTGTGTGTAACAGCATACCAGTCTGATGTGTAGAAAAAAAAAAAACCCCACTGGACTCAGCCTTTAATCTGTTGCGTGACAGGCTGACCTCATCACATCAAGAATGTTTTTTTCAATTGAGATTTCAATCAGTAACAGATGCAGAAAGGCAGAGGAAGGTGAAAGAGGTCAAACTCAGCGTATAAGACAGGTTTAACCCTGTGTAATGCTGATGTTTCAGTCTCGGCTCAGAAAAGCCTGATGTTCAGATATCCTCTGTGCAGAGGCAGACTGTGTAACTCACACATACACTAACTATATTTGTCATTGAGCAGTGAAATTGTTGCCTTTTATTTGGCATTAGCACTTTTATGTTTGAGTAAGAATAAGAGGACATATTTTTGATCTTTGGACAGATCAAATTGCCCCAACTCAGAACTTTACACAAGGCCACGATTGACATTTATCATCAACGTCAACAAGTTTTCTACGCTGAGGTCAGATTTATTCAAGCTAACGTTAGCTCAGGGTCACGGGTGACGGTTGAAACCTGGTTGTGATTGTGATCTTTGGACAGACCTGAGCCAGCTGTTTATGCTAAGCTAAGCTAACCATGCCCCAACTCAGAACTTTACACAAGGCCACGATTGACATTTATCATCAGCGCCAACAAGTTTTCTACGCTGAGGTCAGATTTATTCAAGCTAACGTTAGCTCAGGGTCACGGGTGACGGTTGAAACCTGGTTGTGATTGTGATCTTTGGACAGACCTGAGCCAGCTGTTTATGCTAAGCTAAGCTAACCATGCCCCAACTCAGAACTTTACAAAAGGCCACGATTGACATTTATCATCAGCGCCAACAAGTTTTCTACGCTGAGGTCAGATTTATTCAAGCTAACGTTAGCTCAGGGTCACGGGTGACGGTTGAAACCTGGTTGTGATTGTGATCTTTGGACAGACCTGAGCCAGCTGTTTATGCTAAGCTAACCATGCCTCAACTCAGAACTTTACACAAGGCCACGATTGACATTTATCTTCAGCGTCAACAAGTTTTCTACGCTGAGGTCAGATTTATTCAAGCTAACGTTAGCTCAGGGTCACGGGTGACGGTTGAAACCTGGTTGTGATTGGCCTGTGAGCCCAGAACACGCAGTCAGCACGCTCTCATACACACACCAAATGACAGAAACAGAGAGTGATACACAGTAAAGACATCATGATAATCTGATGGTCCACCGCCCCACCAGTGTGGTGGCACACTGGGATTTGTCCCAGTATGCCCGATGGCCAGTCTGACTGTGGTACAGATCATTTCCGTCTTCTGACAGGGGTGGACACCCCAACTTTCCTTTGGAGTTTGGACTATGAATTTTGGCCCTTGACCAGTTCTTACACACTGCCTCTTTATTATCTGTTTACATGCATCTTTTTAACAGATAGTAGAAATTGATTCAGTACTGGTCAACCTTCGCATGGAGGGTGTCTACCTCAAGGAACTGTTCTCTATCAACTGGCTGTGTGAGTCTGGTTTGGTGGATAACATAGATCTAGTGGTGGAGGAGTACCGGCGGACCAGAGGACTGCTGGTAGGTGCAGCAGCAAAAGGCACAAACATGTTTCCATCCAGAGAATACAAAGAACTGTTTATATCATAAATAAATGTACATCTAAATCAGAGTTTTATTTTAATAGGAAAAGAGTGTCTTAAGGTTGTGTATCATATTTTGGCAGCTGTCTTAGTTATCATTCTGTTGTCCCCAGCCCATCCGTCTGTGTGTACTGGGTCCTCCTGCAGTGGGGAAAAGCACAGTATCAAAACAGATCTCTGAACACTACAAGCTCCATCACATTACACTGAAGGAGACCATCCGTGAAACCATCACACAGCTAGTGAGCTCTCACGTTACACATACTGATGTGATCTATTGGTATTGTAGAAATATTGATAATGCAGCTGTATTTTCTGCGTCCAAACTGTCCAGCCGTCTCTATCCCCATTATCTAGGAAGCTGCTGTGAGGAATGCTGATCCAGATGCAGAGAATGAGGAGTCAGCAGCAGAGGCTCAGGAGCTGCTCAAGAGCCTGAAGGACAGTATGGAGCAGAACGGAGGTATGGACTACCGAGTAACTCTTAGTTTCTTCCATTAAAATCAGTTCACTCTTATAAATGTTAGTTTCAAGTCATGAGGTCTGCATGTTTAGTCAAACTTGTAGGACTCGGGTCAGATTACACTATGAATCTCAAGCCCTAAGAGATAGGTCTTTTTTCCCCATAAGGTCTTTTAGATGACCAGTTGCTGGTGAAGGTGGTGAAGGATAAGTTGACATCTAACCCATGCAGAAACCAGGGTTTTGTTCTGGACGGCTTTCCCATGACATATGAACAAGCTAATGAGCTCTTCAGTGGTGAGACACCAACACAAAGCCTCAGAAGTACATGCACTCCATGTAAAACAGATCCAGACTGTACATACACACACATCTGTCTATAATGTACCTTTCTTTTTTTAGCTGAAGAACATGACTCAGAGGATGGAGTGTCCCAGATTTCTTCATATAGCAAGAAGATTTTGCCAGGTCTCTGTCGTTGCAATGCTGTTATTTTACATGGAGGAAGACGTGTTGTCCCATATGTTACCCCACACCAGTGAGATTTAAACATGCTCATGTAGCCCATAGCATTCAGATATACACGCTGGAAATATTCCAGTGACAAAGAGACAAGTTCCAAAAAAAAACTTTTCAGTAACTACAGGAACAATCATAGAATCACTAATTAAAATAGCCTGAGTGAGCAGTGTTGTAGTAATAGTTTCTTTGTGTGTGTGTGTGTGTCAGAGTTCGTGTTGTGCCTGGATGCGTCAGACGCCTTCTTGAAGGATCGGGTGATGAACCTGCCTGAGAAGCTGGTACAGGAGCACAACTACGAGCAGGAGCATTTCCTGCAACGCTTGGCCAGATACAGAGAAAACAGCATGCGAGATGAAACTGCTGCCAGCTACTTTGAGGAGCTGGACATCACCCCTCTGTACCTGGGTAATCCACATCGTGTGTGTGTGGTAGAGGGAGAGGTTTGTTGGCTGAGCTGAGGTGGCAACATCATCCAGCACTGACTCCAGACTCTGAAAGGGAAATTAAAAAAGCTGTATCAACACTTGAAAATCAGATTTTAAAGCCGGGTGACTGGATACCTGTGAAGAAAATGAGCAGGACTTTCAGAACCCTGAAAGACACGGAGTCTGTGCCACGGATTCAGCCCATCATTGCTATTTTCTTCATCTTGCCAAACCTTACTCTCTTCCTTGTCATCCTCTCCAGAGATCACCAGCAGTCATGAACCTGACAACTTGCTGCTGATGCAGAAGATCTGTGACATGGTGGGCAAGCCCAGGAACTACGGCCCCAGCAGCCGGGAGGTGGAGGAAGGGGAGAGGAGGAGGGCTGAGGAGAAAATGAGGAAAGAGGCTCAGGAGAGGGCACAAGAGGAGCAGAGGGAGGTGGAGGAGGCCAGACAGAGGGCTGCATACTGGGAGGAGTGGGTAGGTGCATGATAAACTGGTGGAGATCATCTCTGTTAAACTGATGAACACAATGTAAAGAGAGAGAGAAATGATGCAGACTGTGTTTGATGTGTGTGTCAGAGTCAGGCTTTGGAGGAGGTCAGGCAGCAGGAGGAGGAGCTGCTGGAGGCCCAGTCAGTCCCCATGAGGAACTACCTGATGGAGCACGTCATGCCCACACTGACCCAGGGTCTGATCGAATGCTGCGTTGCACGACCACAAGACCCCGTGGACTTCCTGGTATTACACTCACCATGAGTTATTACCCAAATTCTGAAAGTTAAACTTGATTCGATTTGTCTGTAATCATCTCTTTTGGTTTGTCTCTTTCCAGGCAGAGTACCTGTTTAAGAACAACCCCTTTGAATACTGAAGGTCCAGGTCATTCTTCACAGTTGCACCTACATTTGATGCAAACGCAGAACAAAAAAAAAAAAAACTCAAATAAAATCCTGTTTTATTTTTTTCCTCCTAATTTTCCTCTGCTTTTTTTAAGATATTAGAGAGCCGAGTCAATTACACGCAGCATTTCTATTAGAGGAAAACCTCCTGGAGTCTTTTAGAGCTGTCACAGTATTTCAGTCGTAACATGCCAAGTGTCCCTCGGTTCATGCTGGGATTTTGATTAGGTCTGATTTGTAAGTGGCCAAATCCCCTGCCCCTGTTGTATTTACACACAGCTTTGTTTTGGGCTCTTGTGTGCCGGCCATTATTTAAAAGCACTATAAAAAAGCAGATGAAAGTGTGCATGAAGCCAAAAGCTAATTAGGAAGTTAATTTGCGTAATGAACTTGGTAAACTCCAAAGTAGACACGCTCGGGTCATAATTGCTTTGATTTTGGCTTCCGATATCCAGGAAGGATAAATGTTACAAATGGCAGCTAATTTGTGTCTCTCTCATGTTGCCACTCGTGACTCCAAAGTGTACATAATTGGTTGCGACAGAACACCAAATTATTTCATTGTACATACTTAATCACCACATGGGGAAATTAGTTGAGTTTATTTGGGAAACATTGTGACGCAAGCTGTTGCAATTTGACTGCGCCATCTGTGAGTCCCAGGTACACAACACACAACGCTGGAGAGTTTTCCTTGAAGGTGAAAGACACGGATTTAAGAAAATACGATAACACAACGTTCTCATACGCTTCGCGTGAGAGTTTCATGTGATCTAAAACTTTTATTCCCTGTCTTCGTGAAGACATGTCTGAAGATCTTAAATGCCAGAAACTAAGTCAGCAGAGCACAAAATGAAGTGAAGTCTTTGTTTTTACTGCAAAGTACTTTGTTACGTTGTTTTGAAAGCTCCTGTGTTTATAACAAGCTGTTATTACCATTACTTAACTGCTCTTTATGTGTTATGTATTAATCTTTCCTAGTAATACAAATGGCTCACTGAAGAGATAATTGATTATGAGCATTATAAGCCTGCTCTCCTCTCTGGCCTCGGTCTGACAGGCTCATATTAAATAGGACCCTCTCTTTTTCTTGAAGCTTGGCAAATGCAAAAATGACAACCTGTCACCTGTGACATAATTCACTCACTTTTTAATGAGGAGCTGATAAAATATAAGCACCTGTGTTTTAACTCCATGTGACTGTCAGATGTAACAGGGAAAAATCCCAACATTTGTGCTGATGTGGCAGATGCAGCATACACACATTTCTAAAATAACACGTCCCGTGATCACCGGAAGGTTTTCATGTGTTTCCTCACGTAGCTGTGAGGTCGGCGTACACTAGCTGTCAGACAGTGTCACCCAGGAACACCTGAGGAAGATTCGGGTGGAGGCTTTCCGAGTGAACGTGAATGCACCATCCACCCTGGTGAATCAGCGATTATTGTGTGGGCAGCTTCATCACACAGATGGAGCATGTCTGACCCTGAGTCACTGCCATGAGTCAGTGCCATGAGTCTGTACGACACTGTACAGAGGTTGGTGCTCAAGAACTGGTCCACTCGCAGACAGGAAGGTATTAAGAACTTTTTGGGTGTATTTTATTGTAAACCTGTGACTTTTAAAAAAAAAAAAACACACTTGTTTGGTTGTTAATGGTCTTGTGTTGCTCTGTATGTCCAGCAGGGGGAAGCCTAACCACTCCTTTCATTTGGAACGGGACAATGCATCAGTGCTGGAAAATAAGTACTGTACTGAAGTGCAATTTGAGGTACTTAACTTCAGTATTTCCATTTTATTTATTTATATTTATTATTTATTTACTTTCTACTTTACCACATTTCAAAGGTAAATACTGTAATTTTCACTCCATTACATTTATCTGCACACGTTTTACATGTATGATAAGGTACAATACAAAACCCCTTGAGTCTTCTTGGGGACCTTGTCGTGCTTCAGATGTCTTTATTGTTTCAGGCCCAAGGATGTGAGTTATACACTATCTTACAAAAACCAAAGATTAGAAGTAAATTCCAAAAAAAGTGAACATAAATTTGTGGATCAGCACTTTTCTTCTGTGCTGCCCCTTCAATCATCTCACAGCCCCCCAAGACTGAAGGGTCCTGGTCCCTATTCCATAGAGTAAATGGCTGTAAATAGTGTGTGAATAGACCTATATGAACCTATTAATGGATACAGGTGTAATTCAAACGGTATTTTACATTTGAAACACCAAGCAGAAAATATACACACAAAAAACCATTTAAAAATATATTGTGTAGTAGCAGCTGAAACCACGTCTGACTGTGCCGTGTGTTTTACTACCTGTGTTTTACCAGCAGGTGTCAGTCTTAGATCATCTATTAGCATCAGAAGTGAGACACTGTCAGTGAAAAGGTGATGATGATGATGATGGGATCTTTTTATTCTTCACATGATAAACGATGAACTGGTTTTATTGGTTTCTATGAACTGCAGAGCTCAGAGTGAACAACATGTTCCATCCACACTGAGCCTGATGTGGATGTTTTCACAAACGTTAACGTCTGGGTTTCTGTGGGTTCTGCTCTTTGTCTCTTCAGTCATGATGGGTCTCAGTGCTCATGAACAGAGCCCGGTGCATATGCTCATACCATGTGAACAGAAACTGAAGATGCTCCTGTGTGACTGAGGACTTCACATTCTGCCTAGCATATTCATTTTCCCATAATAACTTATTTGGAAAGTCCACTTGTTAAACGAGTTGGAAGTTACCATGAAATCACATAACTTTGATCGGCAGCGTGTTTGAATTTCCATTTCGTTCCGAGCACCCCATGGAGCTGACGAAAAACCTGAACCTCAGGCTCAAACACGATTGTTTTGTTGCATCATGGGAAATGTAGGATCCTGTGTTTTTTGGAGCTTAACTCATTCTGGAGACTGACATGCTCAGCCTTTTATGTTTGTCTCATTGCTCTATTCAATTCAGGTAACTTTGCCACTTACAGGAAATTAACTCAGTAATTACTTAGCAAAATCAGCTTGTCTGATGTTATTGTTTTTCAACAAAGTGATTTGCCGGCACGAAGAAAAGATGTGATATCACCAAATCACATGACAGCGAGAACCTTTAACATCTGGCAGATGATACGTTCCTCCATCACCGCTAATACAAGCCATCAGCTGCTGTAAGCCGTGGATGTCTCAGTGCGTGGCAGCATCTGGACTGAATCCACTCTCACTGATGCTGGTCACTGTTTCCTAACACCCCTTAATCCATGGAGGGATGACACATACACACACACACACACAAATCAAGCAGATACGTGCATGCTCACACATTCAGTACAAACAAACATTCACAACCTGACTGACAGACACACACACACACACACTCAAAATGCACCTACAGACTTAAAACTACAATGTCATACTCAAATAGTCTGCATCATTAAGTGTTAAGGCCCCCTCCACTCACCCCTAATCCACCCCCACCCCACAAACACCCCGCCACCAGCCTCGTTCTGAGCACTCGGAGAGGGAAAAATGTGTTTTGTTGCTAAGGAACAGTTTGCCTCGTGTCTCTGCAGGGGGTCTCCTTCTGAATATCATTATGTCCCCCTCGATTGGGGAGGACGACACATTTTTCTTTTCTGCCAATATTTATCTTCGGTTCTACTCACTCTCCAGAGGCCCACAAAAATGTTTTCATTGATTAAAGGCGGTGGTAGGCAGACTCCGCCGCCAGACACCTCACCTCTTTCAATGTAAATTTATCAAAATGGCTGCACAGAGCCATGGCAGGTGTCAAGGTTAGCAGCTGCACTGTTTTGCTTTTCTTTAGGCAGAAGCCTGAGGAGAGGAAAAGGATGGTTATTAAGATGAAAATGAATGTATGGCTGTTTGAGAGCCTGCACCTGAAAATAGACTGCTGCTGCCGTACAGAGCTGCAAAAACTCCAACATACTGTGCCCCCCACCCCCAATTTATTTCTTTTTTTCTGGTCTATATTTGTTTACATTTTGACACTATTAAAAGGATGCTGAATTAGCTATTAGCAGCTCCTGTCTGCAGTGTAGCCATGGATGTACAGACATCTATCATTAGATTACTCTGATCCTGAAAAAAAACTGGATGCTTCCCAGGCAAGCATACATTTCTATGATTTCTAAGAAGATTAAGGGACGTTTATTCAGGATGGACATCAGAGATAATCATGCCCTGGGAAGTGTAAGTCACACTGAATCTAAAAATATGTGCTCCATGTCTGTGTGTTGGGATTTGACTGAGTTATGACTGAGAAGAATTGGCTTAAGTACCTTAACTTCCTCCGTGAGCAGTGTGTGTCCCAGCCACTGCTGCAGAGTGTGTCCCTGCTGCAGAGTGTCCCTTTTACCTCACACAGTATCTTTGTCTCGTGTCTCTCCCTCCACAGCCGCCCTTCTGCTTCTTCGCAGTGCCCCGTGGAGGGGCCTCACAGTTTGAAAAGCTTTACCTTGAAGCTTAGAGATTCAACAGATTCATAAAGGAAACTACACCATGTGAGTACAATATAAACTTAAACCATAATGAAATAACCACACACAGCAAATTTAGCAAAGTTACACACAATTAACAAGTGGTTGTTTATGTTGTGTAGACTGTAACTCCTGTCTCCCTTAGTCTACTCTAAATTAAATTAAAAGCTTCATAAGTGGAGAACATAAACACTGACTCATGGACACGCCATTTAGCAACGCACCCTGTTCACACTTGAAACAAAATGCATCATCACTTGCTACTGTTCATCAGTGTCATATTTCCAGCTATCGCTTCCTTCCTCTCCATCACTTCCTGTGGAGGCTTGTGATTTCCTTTATTGTTAAACCAACAGACCTGGAGTCTCACAGAGAATGTTTGCTCCCAGCTTCCCCTTTCAGCAGCGGTTCCACAGCCTTTGTGAACGAGCCAAATCTGGATTTCATTGGGAGTATACGTAGAGCCTTAACTTGCCCGTCGTCTGTTTCCCAAAAGTTGGCACAGCCACAAGAGCCCTGGAGAAGACATCCCTCCCACCCCACCCCGCTTCCTCTTCACTCACTATTTCCCCAGTAATGAATGGGCATGTCATTCCAACAAGCAGGCCAAACTGAGAGAGGAAGAGCAGCAGTCTGCTTCCTCTTCTTCTCCACTAACGAGTACAAGAAGCTTCTTAGCTTTTATCAAAGGAGATCGTCTGCAGCAACCAGCCAGTCATTTCTGTCTGCATCCATCTATGATGTATATACAGTACAGAGTTTGCTCTGATGAAGGAGTAGTTCCTGTGGAAGTGCACACGTGGATATTTGTGGTCCCCAGAGGATATTTCCAAATGATTGGTTTTTTTTTGGGGGGGGCACCTTTGATCTTTTTTTCAAGAGCCACATGTAGGTCCAAAGAGTGCACCTGATGAACACTGTCCATGAAATTTGAATATTCAGGTTCTCCTTGATTCTAGATTTTAAATTTGCTCCTCAGAGAACATCCCTTAATGGCCTTGCTAGCGACGTAGCTCAAGAGATAGCAATACCGATCCACCCGTCTTTAGTCCGTAATAAAATAGCTCAACAACTGAGTAGATTTCCATGCAGCAGTTATGGTCTGCAGAGGTAGAGTCATCCTGATGTTGGAGGTCTCCTGACTTTTACTCTAGGGACACCATGAGGTTTACATTTTTGGTTCAGGGAGTGTGTGAGCTTTATGATTCCACAGCTATTGGATGATTGCCATGAGGTTTGGATCAGACATTCATGTTCCCCCCCAGGATAAATTGTAACAGCTTTGATCCTCTGATGAAACTGAAGTTGTATTGTAATTGGCCCCAAGCACCTCAGAAACACATTAGCTAACGATATATAGTGACTGTAGATGGCATTGCCCTGGCTTCCAGTAACACTGTAAGGAATCTTGGAGTTCTCTTTGATCAGGATATACCCTTTAACTCCCACATAAATCAAACTTCAAGGACTGCCTTTTTTTCACCTACATAACACTGCAAAAAATCACGCTCATCCTGTCTCAAAAAGATGTAAAAAAAAACAAAACAAAACAAAAAAGTGAGAGGCGGGTCTGACTGAGAACACAAGGACACTGTATGCGCCCACTTATACCAGTTTGTTGATGGTTTTCATGCTGCATATCTGGTGTGAATTTTAACAATATAACATGCACGGTAATCATACAAGAACACACTCATAGATGTTGTGCCAGAATCTGTAATGAATCACAAAGCTACTTCTGTGTCAGCTTTAATCAACAACAATGAATAATAGAAATGTTTATTAAATGTTTCTGTCCTTGAACCTTGACAAGGATCAGAAGACAGATATCAGAATATGTGCTTTTCTTGTTTGTACTCTCCAATTGCAGTGACACTTTAAACACTAATACACCAAACCTGTTAGGTCCTGTTAGGTTCATTATGAGGTTTAGAAAAGTTGACTTACTGAAAAAATATGGAAACCAGAATCTTTGGAGGGTCTGTTGGTGCAACTAACCGAAGAACATACCCTGATTACAATGAACTGAAAACTTAAAACAAGCTAACAAACAGCACAGAGCAGTCTGTGGAATATTCCTACTCCACTGACAAATAAAGAGAAATAACAGTAATTACAGCACGATTGAATCAAAACACTTGTATGTGACTGAAGTTTCACTGGTGAATGATCATCCTGGCCTCGTCCAGACGGCCTGTCAATCACTCCAGACCAGGATGGACCATCAGAACAGAGCCAGTTTTCAGGCCATGCAACATGAGCTAAGCGTGACTCATCCACAAACAGAAGGTTTGGGTTTATGAAGATCAAGTGAAATCTTAAGCTTACAGTGTGAGCTGTGAGTTTAGAGAACGACTGTAATAAATCAAAGGTCCTCACTGGTGTCCAAAGACAAATGTTTGCGTGTGCAGTGGCGGGGGGACCAGAGGAGATGCAGAGAGCACCCAGAGGACGCTGCGAGGGGCGGATCGGCCCCCGCTGGGCCTGGGCCTCAGGACGGATGGATGGAGGGATTGTGTTGACAAGAGGGAAAGATGATGATGAGAAGGAGGGGGGAGAGGCAGCCACACGTTCAGCGGGGAGGCTGAGAGCGTTGGCCAGAAACTCATCAAACCGATGGAAACACCTCCAACAGCCCAGCAACAGCAGGATGTGAACATGTGTGTGTGTGAGTGTGTGTGAGGGTTTTAGAGAGCCAGCGGTGTGTGTGTGTGTGTGTGTGTGTATTTGTGTGCGAGCTTGGAAAAGTTGGGGATGTTTGTGGGTGATGGATGGCAGCATTGAGGGAGGCTTCGTTCAACCATTGTTCATTAGTAAAGTACACAACTGTCCTGCCTAATTGCTCAGCCATAATGTCAGACTGTGATGAGTGATTACAACCAGTGCTGACCTACTCTGTTCATCAGTGCTCAGAGAAACTTCACCTCATCATCCCACAGGGACAGAGGAAGAGACAGCATCCACTCCACACACCTCAGCAGCAGAGTCTATCTTTAACACTTTACTTTTTTTTTTTTTTTTACTTATAAAATCTGAATGATTTACATCTTTAATCTGATCTGTGGTCAACTTTTGGGTTCTACTCCACAATTTTACAACACATCCGGGTGTGTTCTTTATGATTTAAGTCACTGAGAAATGCAAGGTAAATAAGAACATGTTCCAAATATTATTTACAAAAAAAACCAATGTAGAGTTTTTTTTTTCTCTCCTATACTATACTATGACTCCTACTCCGCTGCATGTGAACATGCAGGGAACATACACTGTTTAAAACCAGTTTACTACCAGTTTCTTCTCTTCAGTTCTTGCAGTAACTTTGTAATGTAGTCCAGTCTTTTGTTGTGATTTCACCGTTTTAAGCTTTCTAACTCTTAAGTTAGAAATTAGTGACCACAATAAAGTGTAATTAACAGTAAATTAGCATGTTTAAGTTCTGCTTCAAGTGCAGGAAACTTTATTCTGCTCTGTGTATGTGTGTGTGTGTGTGTACATGCTGATATTCATGCCTTGCCCTCACTCCTTCCTAACTATGATAAAGTAGCCCCAGTCCTGCCATGGACGCTGCCCTACTCCCACTGCCCAGGCATCTGCCTCCTCTGCCTTTGCCATCAGGACTGGATCAGGTTCAGAACCAGTCCTGGGGCCACTTTGGCTGGAGGAGAGGGAGGTTGGGAGGCAGCCATGCCCACATGGGTTATGATGAAGGAGGTTGAGGAGGAGGTGGATGAAGACATGGACCCTGAAACATCAGGTGAAGTTGGGGGTGGGGGCGAGGTGTGAGGAGGTCGAGTCACATTGGTGGCCACATACTGATGTCAGTCTGCTACCACACACAAACACCACCCACTCTGGCTTGGGAAAAGCAGGGAGCGTGTGTGTGTATGTGTGTGGGTGTGTTGATGGTCTATAGGTGTGGGTGCACTGAGTGTGAATCTCTGATCCCACTGAGGGAAGCAGAGATCTCCTCTGCTAAAGCCACTCATCTGCTCTCACCTGTCAATCACTGAATCTTTCCCCAGTGACGTGTTGGTGGAGGGGGAGGCGATGCTGTGTGTTTGTGGGTGTGTTAGTCAGGAAAAAGAATGAGACTGATATTCACAGCAGATCATGGACACAGACTGTAGACTTACTTTGCCTGCATACAACTTCATCTGACGACCTGGAGCCTTCAGACGGTGGCAGGAGGCTCAGATCCTCAGAGGCAGGTACAACTAACTCACATGTCCCTGCAGACTCCAGACGCGTCTCTCAGCAGTAGAACTTATTACCAAAATAGACTGTAAAGCAACAATGCCTGCCACAGCGCGGGCTGTGTACACATATTACTTAAATTCTACAGGAGCTGGGTAAAACATTTGTTAGACAACAAAGACATATTTTTTTAGAAGAAGTCACAATTTAAAAAAAAAAAAAAGTCATGATAAGACTTGTACTTTTATGAGAAACATAATTTTATTATGAGAACAGAGTAATCTTAAAAGAGAAAGTGACGTTATTTCTTTCTGAATGTGTGAGTGGGACACAGTACTTTGTCCTGTCTTTGTTGTTTTTACCTAGATAAAAGAGACAGTTCAGTCAGTTAATCCAAATAAGCTGCTGGTTGGCAGGCTAACTAAACAAAGACACCTGGTATTTTTTTTCCATCCAAATAAATTGGCAGACTTCTTGTAAATTGAACATAGAAAATGAGAAAACAGGGAATATTCCCTCCCTTTTAGCTCTGTGTTTGGTCTCCTCAGAAACTCTGGTCTCTGACTATGACTGTGTTACTGAACATGGCTGCTGCTGCTGCTGGAAGCACAGTAGATGAAAACACTGAGCATGAGCACAAACAGGCCATAAAACCAAAACAATGAGCTGAAAGATGCTAAAATGCCCTTCAGAGCTGAGAGGAGCTGCAGGGAGTTTGTGTTGAATGTCATTAGTTTGGTGATGTTTTATGTGATAAGGTTTGTTTTGCATCAGCTATAAGAAAGAGTATCCACTTCCACTGCATGTGAGACACTCTGGATTGTGCCATCTTTCTCTTTTGATCAGATAGACCAGTTGTTAGCGTTGTTTCCTTGGAAAGGCACGTCTATGAATTTGGAGGGGGAGGGGGCTTCTGAGCAGTCTTTCTCCAGAGTCACTTACTCCTCTTTTGTGGCATGTGAGGAAATGTGGACATGCTTGAACTGGTAAAACACTCTAAACTTTATTAACTTGTTAAGCCTTCGCTGACTCATTAGGACCTGTGAGGCGCATGGAGAGCTGTTATTAGCTGTGAGCTGATGATGATTCCAGAGCTTAATATCAGCCTGTTCTGACTGCAGATGTCCTGCAAGTCAGTCAGCCACTGTGTGTGACATTTTCCTTTATGCTGCCACCCACCAAACCAAATACAGTCTGTGGAATCAGAGTTCACAGTCCACAGACACTGTCTGTCAACTACGTAGTTTCTGTCTTTCAGCTTATTGATATGCTATATGCTATATGATATGATATTAAAACTTAAACACGTCGACACATCATTTTTCTGGTGAGGATAGATCAATAAATAGTTACAACTCAAAAATGTGTTTTGTGGTGTGTAGTTCATCTTTAAACCTGGAGCTGTTTGCATTGCTATAAAATACAAGACATCCAGTTTGAAAGAAAATCAGTCGTCTTCTACATATCAGTTTAATTCAGTTGTGTTCAAACAACAGTGTGAGGAAAACCAAGAGTGAAGAGGGGACGTCTTCATTTTGAGTGTCCTACATACAGAACGGTAATCACTAAAAACCACTGAAAACAATCCAAGCTTCTGCTTTTAGAGGAGTTGATGCACATCTCCAGACGCACACACACCTCCACACACACACACACACACACACACACACACACACACACACACACACACACACACACACACACACACACACACACACACACACACACACACACACACAGACACCTCCACACCTCTGTTACTGCAGCTCTATGCACTTTGCTCAATTGGTTCACACTGTATCTCTGATGAACGTCTGCCTGTGCTTCTCAGCTGATTAATGCAGATGAAACTTAGTTGATGCTACATCGATAAACAGACACTCTCTCACACACACACTGAGCTCTGGTGTGAGTGTTGTAGAAAGGGGAGGGTGGAGGTGATGGTGGGGGAGTTCAGGAGGGTGGGGATAGCGGGGGTGGGGGGGGGGGGCAGGAGTGGGGCTCTCTTCATTTCTAGGTGATTCACGTTTGAGGAGGGCTTGCAAAATTGCTTTATGGAAAGTGGCGAGCGGCTCGGCGGGAACATTAGGTGGGAAGCAGCGGGGAGGCCGGCGTTTCATTAGGGAGCTCTACTCCGCCTTTATTACCCGGATTTGGAGTTTTATGGTTATCATTATTTGCAATAGAATTATTATTCGCATATATCTGCTAGTCAGCTGTTTGGGTTGGGGACACTGGGACATGCTGTCTGTGTGACTGAATCCGTGAGTGGTTTCTGAGGTGATCTGTACAAGGTTTGCCATTTTCCCTCCTCTGTTTGAGGTGTGAGTGCGTATGTGTGCGATCTCAGGGTGCAGCCGTGCTGTCAGCTGGTCCGTCGGCCTCGGCAGGTAACATCTCGGAGGTTTCCGCGGCGAGGCCAGAGAGCCTGGCATTGGCGAGGCAACGCTGGGTGATCTCTGACTGAAGCCTTGCCTGAGTCTCCATCAGAAACTCATCCTGTTGATCACACACAAGAACAAAGCAAAAGTCATTGGGTCACAGAAATCAAAAGGATCATCTCCCAGCAAGTGAACAGATCCTAATAAAGCACTTGGCAAGTGTACATGGATCACTTCCACAACAGCTCCAGGATCCATTGTTTATTTATATTTCTTGTTTTTACTGTGAAAATTTTCACCTGATGGTGGCACTAGAGGAAAGGTCACGGAACACAAATCACCCTCTGGGGAGCATGAATATCCATAAATTTCACGAGGAGAAGTGACTCAGAGAAAACTGGAAAACGAATCAAATCAAAGGGTGGCAGTGGGCTGACTCCTGACTGGCTGCTGGACGCCAAAATCACTGATGCACTTTCCCGCCTCATAAATTATTGCTGTGACGGTGGCTGAGAAGCTGTCAGGAAAGCCAGCATCCCAAAAAACAGGCAGGTCTGGCCTGCAGCTCCAGATACCCTCTCTTACTCCTCTGCCATCACTCTCTGTCATTTTAAACACATTGAAATAGATTACGTTGGGAAAGAAGCCTGAGTGGACCTGAGGTGTGATAAACAAGCGTTACCATTGTCGAAACACCTTTCAGTCATAGGGTGGACTGTCTCTTTAGCTTATTGTTTTGGTTTTACAGCCCACAAATTCCAGCCCAGTTCCAAGTAGCTGAATCATTACCTCCTAGCTAGGTGTAAAATAAAAATGCCAATCATAGTTTTGAAGGCAGGATTAACAATGGAGACATTGACTTCCTGTGCCACAATCAGAAAAAAGGCAATAACGACAGCAACAATCGTGGATAAAGTCAATGTAACTATTCAGGTTGCTGAAAGACTCACAGGCTAACTTCATACTGCATGTCCAGCATCAAGTGGCAAACACACTAGCTGGAAGAAGAAAGTACAACATACTAAAAAAAAAGTCAGATAGTTCTGTGTGGAGACCAAAACCAGAGCTAACAGAGTGAATATTCACTCTCCCTCATTAATAATAACTATGTCTCACCCTAAATAAATCTTTCAAAGACTTTTTGTGTCATAAAGTCTAATATGGCCTTCCAAAATAAAAGCTTTTTAAACCACTCCACTCCCAAGCTGCAGTGTGAGTCCTGCTCTTCTCTTCTCCCCTTCCTCCCTCCTTTCTCTTCACCTCCCCCCAGCCCCTCCTCCCTCCTCCCCCCTCCCCTCAGTGGCGGTGGTCTGCAGCAGAGCAGTTAATAAAGAGATTGATTATCGGCCTGTCAGGAAGTGACAGTTGGACAGGGATGCTCTGCATGAATGACAGAGGGCATGCTCACCAGGCAGTAGCCCGCCTGACACACACACACACACACACACATACACACACACCCAGATGTCTTTGCCAACACCGGGGGTAGGTGAGGTAGTGGAGGAAGAGGAGGATGTGGGGGGGCTGGATGGGTGAGACGCGGGCATGTGGAGAACAGCAAAGCAACCTTCTGCTGGTGGAAGAGGTTTGTCTGTGTGTGTGCGTGTGTGTTGTGTATGTGTGTGTGTGTTTTAGTGATGGTGGGGGGTCAGAGTTCACAGCCGCTGCCTGGGAGAGGGAGGGATGGTGGTGCCAGTGACGCCGTACTCAGGAGTCAAAGGGGTCAAATATATTATAAATAATATAATAATAACAGTAACCTCAGTAACATGAAGTGTGTCAGAGCTGTACTTTAAAGTCAAACTACGTAACTTTGGAAAGAAGAAATATCACACTTAGCAGGTTAAATCAGGTAATGTAGCTTTAAATGTCAAATTCAGTACAGTGATACAGCTGTACATGGTCTGGTGTGACCAGTACACTATGTAGTAGCATTATCCTGTGATTATCACGAGTGGTCTCAGTGGCTGTTGATCAGCATGTTACATAGTTTAATTGTACTGATGGGTTTAATGGACATTTGCACATGTATGCGTTTTACAATTTTGTGCTCCAGTGGTATATTTACAAAAAAAAACCCCCACACATATCTGCTTGTGCATTAAGAAGTTATTTTTAATGCTGTTTCATGTGCTGGAGGTTTCATCTCCTCTCATTTATGACTTGCTCTTAATAATATTTTAGCAGGCTATTTGATTCCTTCGTGTACATTTTGATGTGTAAAATCCCCACACATCTCATGGGAATGTCATGGCTCAATATCTTTTTTTAGTACATGGAATCGAGGTGCCAGACTTTCAGCAAAGCAAAACTAATTTACCAATTTCACAAATACAAACACTCCTTCCCCCCGTCAACACTACATTTTTTTTTTTTTTTTTTGCACTTGATCAGCGAGTGGAACAATCAATACCTCTAGATTGAGGAAGCGGACTCCTGAGCCTGAAATCAAGACTTTTTTTTTTTTCCTTTTACCGACAGAGAAGAGGAGAGCTTTTCACACCCAGAGAGGAGGAATAAGAGGAGGGGGAGAAAAAGGAGGAGGAGGAGGAGGAGGAGGAGACGCAGATGGACAAGTGCTTTTACGGCTGAGTCTTCCTCTGGCTCAGTGCCACGGCCACAGACTCTCTTTGTTTGCCAGGCTACTAAACTAATAGAGATAAAGACAGGTTCCTGCTGGCCCTGAATTAGAAAGTCATTAAGAAATATAAACACACATGGGAACACACACACACACACACACACACACACACACACACACACACACACACACACACACACACACAGAGCAAATACACACACATATGTACATGCTCATAAGTGAAATGCAAAGAAATCAGAACTGCAAAAGTATTGGAGCATGCATGCACAAAAACATCAAGTTTTAACAATGACAGTGTTTGCCTCTGCAACAGCACTACAGAATACAACACACACACAGACACACACACATACACACACCTCCTGTCAGCGCTGAAAGTCCGAACAAACTCTTTTTTTCCGACTGGACTTTTTAAAATGTGGTGTAAAGTGTGACCACATAAATTTAAGTTCTAAGTTTTAAGTTTGACTAATCAGCTTCAGTCAATAGATAGAAAATCTTCTGTTTTTTGTGTTGTTCAGCCAATCAGAACCAGAATACAGTAATTTCCTGTTTCACTGCATTGCTATATTTACTACACTGCACGTGATTCACCCACTCACACACATATTTTGTACACACACTCACAATGATGGTGTAACCATCAGCCCTATACACCAGCCTACAAAAGGTCACGTCATTATACTGGACTACGAAATAAAATGGACGGCACTCATCTAGCCTCTCTTCAGGTTCGGTATGTTGCCCATGGACTCTTTGACATCTGGACAGGACGAGCAATTGAACTGCCAACCTAGAGATTAGTGGATGATCAGTTTGGCTAAACTAAACTAAACTAAACTATATTAAATGTAGCTAAATGACACTACAGACACGCACCCTGACGAAGAGTCTGAATTATCTGTCGCTTTGTATTTAGGGTTCAATAGCTAAGAAAGTTGGAAAGTTGAAAGTTTTAAAAGCATAACTGTCACAGCACCACACAAATATATAATTTTTTTTTTAAAGGCTCAGTAATCTCAGCTGCTCACTGTTGTTTTCATCAAATTTGTTTGGGACTATATTCAGCGGCGGATTAATCCACATTTAGTGCTTTAGTGACTCTCTGGGGCAGCAGGACCGAGTCACAATAGTGTGTGTTAATGGTAATGAAGGAACATGTGACCTAGCGCAACAGTGTGGCTCACTGATGAGTTTTTAATAGTTTCTGGTAACAATGGGGCTCTATGGCTCAGAGGAGGAGGATACACAGTCAGATCACAGCTGTGAAAGAACAGTAAGTCCTGAGACTTTTTTTTTTTTTTTAGCATTTTTTGATAAGTTATGTCTTTAAAGTAGCAAATGAAATCAAACCTAGTTAAATTCATTTTGATGTTTTTTCAACTTGCTAAAAATAAATAACATTTAACAAACACTCAGGCATGCCAGGCCCTCATTTCAACATCAACAGCACATTTTTGATGTTCTGGTTCCAGACCCTCCCTCCTCCTTTAGGCTTGATGTTTCCATGTGGGATCACCGCAGCCTCTCTCTCCCTCTCTCTCTCCCTCTCTCTCTGTCGTCTCAACATTAGTTAAGATGGCTGCACGGTGGCTGCTGGGAACGAGTGTTTAAAGCTCTCCGAAGTGCAGTGTAAGCTAGCTCATTTGTTAGCTCTGAATTCCCGAAGACAGGCTGCTTTCGGAGCTGCTTTCCAATTATTATACGTGGGGAGGAGAGAGGCAGGGCACCCAATCTGTTAGCCTGGCTCAGGACTGAGTGGTACACTGAAACACACATTGAAAGGTCAGCAGGGTCAGAGTAAAACTGATACATATACACAGCGGATACACCTACACACACACACACACACAGAGCATAATAGTACCTGTGTCTAAGACAGGGCTCAGACAGCATTAAAAAGTGTTGGTAAAAAAAAAAAAAGAGGAGAGCAGCATATGGAAGGCCCAGCAGAGGCATTCTTATTACTATCTGTGAAAATTCATTACGTATTCTCACAATGAGCGTGTGTGAGAATTTTCCGTTTGTTCTCGTCTGGAGCTAAACAAAGGCACATGTGCTCGTTTTCAGAGTGGGATGCAGCGCGGCCTGATTTCAAAGGCACAACTTGAAAGACAACAGACAGCTATTTACAATATTTATACATTTAGGATGCTGATACTATGCATATTACTTGTCTGTCTTCTGGTGTGTGTGTGTGCGTGTGTCTGTGTCTGTGTGCTTGTGAAAAACGACAACAGTGGGGAAGGGAATCGCTGATGAAAAAAGGTTACTTGGGAAATTCTCTGATAATTGGTGCCTTAAAAGGAGCTCATTTTTAACTATGTCACCACGACTGCTCGATGACAATTAATCTGTTTGCGGCTGCTTCCTTGGCATCTGTGCCAATTACTTTATATGCTAATATATGTAAATGACACCTCAGATGCCAGTTTCAAGTATGATGCGAGTGGTGTATTGTGTCTTTTTTTTTTTTTTAGTCATATTGTTGAGGCTGATCAACAATATAAGAGCTTTAAATTTGGACATATGTGAAGTTGTGAATTTCCTCCATTTCCCACATGATACATTTCAAATGAAAACCAAGATTTTGATTTTGAGTTTTGTCAGAGGGGCAGACTCTTTAAATAAAATACTAATTTACATATTCAATAAAAAAAAAAATTCAAAGCAAAAAAAATAAATAAATAAATAAAATAAAATGATGATAAAGTATTTTGTCAGGTTTTGCAGGGCAGTTTTTGTCAGGGAGAAAACACTGACAACAATCTGTCCTTTTAAAAAAAAAGAAAAGATGATTCTGTTTTACAGTTTTCTGTTTTTGTTAAATAAGAATAATTAAAAAAAAAAAAAAAAAAGCCTCCCGGGTTTGAGCTCGTTTAAGCTTTTGGCCAGTGTTTCACTTATTTTCATGAATTTAAAAAAAAAGGAAAAGAAAGAAAAACACTGTGGTTGAACAGAACAGTCAGTTATTATTGTACATATAGAGACCTTTGAGGTCACACTGCTGGATGACACCAGTTGTCAATAAAATGAACGACGCCAAATATTAGCATCAGCCTAAAGTCAAGACTCTCGTTAATTAATTGTTGATATGCTACTGATTCATGTTAAACAGGGATGGTTAAAATAAAGCGCTGCCAGTGACAGTGCAGCTGAGCAATGGACTGAACCTGAATTAAAAGGTTCTATCAAATTTAAGATGACAAACCATATTTAAGCTGCTGTGTTTGTCAGTACAGGACTGAAACCTGTCACTGACTGTGGATCAGTCTTTGCTCAGCGAATCCCTCACCTTTGACCTCACCCTCACACCCTCACCTTGAAGTAATCTTTTTTTTTTTTTTTTTTTTTTTTAGGACCAAAATCAAACCCATGCTTTTTTGGTGCCTTACTTCGAAGAATATCTTTTTGTTGAAACCCTTTTTTTTACTGTATAAAAGAAGCCAAACTTCCAAAATGGGAGAAATTGTCAAAACTAATATAAATATTACATTAAAATATATAACAGAATGCATGTACAGCATGTGTGTATAAATGTATATACACACACCATAAGGTTCCCTTCAATACACTCTTAATTCAAAATGTGTTTCTGAGTGGACATGTGTAGATGGCTGTGGCTGTACTTGTGTACCTGAGCATACACGCAGTGTGTGTGCTGTAGACATCATTCCCATTATTCTGACCACATCCAAACGGCATCTGGATTTTTTGCTTTTTCTCTGTTTCCAGAGTCACATCATTTGCTGTGAACATTATATCACCTCTATCAGTGCTGCCGTGCAGTGGCTGAGTTGTGAGTGAGAGGGGTGGTTTGATTTGAATGATTTACAATGTATGCAGTTTCTCAACATGTTGCTCTTGTTGTAGATTTAAATGAACTACATCTGAATATATTCACTCAGAATTTAAAAAGCGACTCAAATGTGCAAAAAATAAAAGAGAGTCTGAAACTGAATTTCAGTCAGTAAATGTCTTAGTGAAGAAAACAAACCTAATCAGGCATTCAAAAAAAAAGTATTTGTTTTATAAAGAAGCAGCTCTGTAAAAGAAGTTGCAATACATTTCCCTCAGCTGACGTGGTAAAATGCTTTCTGTTAAAGCCCCCACTCGGTCTCATGGACGGTATAGAGCAGCATTAAGTCACTCTGCTGCTTCGCACTGTCAGGAAACTTGAACGTCTCTTACTGTACAACAAACTGAGGATTCAGTCTGTCGTTCAACAGACGTGGAATAACACTGAGTAAATGTTAATGAATGCACTTTGAGCGTATTCACAGAGCCCTTTTCTCTTTCTATAAATGGCACTAATTACCAGAACGTCCTCCATCGACAGACACGCGGAGCTGCTTCGCCAGGCTCTGCCATTGTTCCGTCTCCTCCACGCTCTCTGTCCCCCGCTCTGTCTGCATCCTTCCATCACTCCAACTGAAGATGTCACTGTTGTATACCAAATATCTGCTCTACAGCGCTGTCTGTGTGTGTGTGTGTGTGTGTGTGTGTGTGTGTGTGTGTGTGTGTGTGTGTGTGTGTGTGTGTGTGTGTGTGTGTGTGTGTGCGTGTGAGAGATGAGAGAATATGTTTTCATGTTCATCAGTGAGAAACAAAGCTATGTTGTTGTATTTGACTGTGGAGTTTTGACAATGCAGGGGGTACAACAGACACCCAAAGAAAAAGAAAAAAAAAAAGAAAAAGAAGAAGAAAGAAATCCAGTAGAACTGATCCAGCTGGGTGCTCTTTAAATAAGAGATACACACATTAATGTAAACACAATGCAACTAAATTGCATTTTTGAATTTTCTTGTTGAGCAAATAAAGTGCATAAAAGTGCAACGTTCAAAGTATGAAGAATGTCACTTTTCACTTTGCACCTTATTTAATCCGAAAATCCTAAAAATCCCATTCATTCTGCAGAGTGGTGTCACATTCACCACAAACAGATTTAACATGCTCCACGAAAATACAAAAATAATGGGTTCTATTCCAGAGCTGAAGTATTCATTACAACAATTATGGAAATGATGCCTGGTGTTTAAAGGGTGGGAGGTGGTGCCACGCTCGATTTTAACATACACATGTATTGTTATCCGGCTTCACGGCTGTCTTCTACACTTCATGTTGGGCTGTTTTTCTTTTGTTTTTTTTTTTTATAATTACAACATCAACATATTAGGGAAGTTATGATTTCATAATTACACAGAGTTTCATTAGGAGAGAGAGAGAATTGAAAAAAAACAGAAAGCATCAAAATAAAGGTCAAATATGATGTGTTAAAACAAAAAATATTTTCTGACCCTGAATATGCATTCAGGGGTAAGAGATATATAATGTTATAATGTTAGAGCAGCAGTGGGGACAGAGCAAGAGCATCAGTAAAATAAAACACACACACACACACACTTGCAGCAAATTACTTTTACTCCTGTCAGTGTATTTGACAAGATTTTATATCTCGTGATGTAACAGATCCAGCAGACCTTTAGTAACCATTAGAGACTGATTTTGTGAGTGTGCTTTGTCTTTTGTTGAATTGCTCTGTTTTTGTTCTGCAGTCTGGTTCATGACTTTATACATAAACTTGACTTTATCTGTGGATGTTCAGGGGAATAAGTTAGACAGGTGTAGAATATAAATGTATCCACAGCAGCTTGGTTTGCAGTCAGTTCGACGCTGAGATTGTGAAAAGGTTTAAAGAATGTTGAGAAATGAATCCATGTGGACAAGATAACTGATTGATACACACAGTGATTTTACATGCAGTGATTTTTGGTGTGACACTGTGGGAAACACTAACAATGCATTATAAGTTTCCTGAATGAACCTGCTCTGGGTTCTGAACTCCAGCTCAATTGAAAATGCTTACAGTTGGTTGATTTTTTTTTTTATTTCATCTTCTTTTCATGATGATTCCAAAAGTGGCACAGACTGTGTAAACTTATGAAAAATGCTCTTTACTCCCTTTTGCGAGACCGAGTCATCTTAACCTGAGACCGAGTCAAAACCTAGTAAAATTATAGGAGAGACTCAAACTAGATACAGACAATGAAAATAAGTCAAGTCCTTGCACAGTGAGGAGATTTCTCTCTGAATGACCATAAATACATCTTTTACGTATTTTCAGTCCTAATCATGGCCGCCACACTGCTGTGGGCCCTGTGTGTGGTCTCTGAAAACAGTCACCAACAAACAAAACTATTTCCTCCTGTCTGAGTAACTTCTGACAAAGTGAGCAGGAATCACCAGTTTAAACAGGAAAGATTAGCTGAAGTTTAACTTAGGCCTTGTACATATCAGTTTCTGTCCAAAAAGACAAATGCTTCTTTAGTATTGTGCCATTCCCTGACCATAAAGTGCCCCCTCCCTATACCAGCACACACACCTACTCCCCCTCTTTTTCTCTCTCTCATCTCTCTCCTCTCTATCCTACCCTGTATTTATCAGGCTGTGTGACTTTCTAATCCCTCTCTTTAGCAGCGGTGTGTGAAAGCTAACACTCCTCCATGTGATTATGGAGGGCCCAGGGCTGCTGATTATCTGGAGAGACCACTGCAGAGACCCCCGGCCATGCTCTCCCAAGCCAGCGCTGCTTTAATTCTGCTTAACTGATCTTCACAATTTATAACAACACACCCCTCCCCTCAAAAAAAAAAAAAAAAAACCCCACACACATCCCTCGCCCCCACTGCCTCTGAATCATAACAGGTAAAACTCTGTCAAACTGTTTGCTTGTTCTGGCTGCAGGAGATTAAGCTGCATCTTGTCTTTTTATTTATTTGAACTGGATGTTGTTGATGTTTGACATGTTTCTAACTTTAAAGATGCCGATGTTCTCGGTCACAGCTGCTTGTGGGGACGGTCAAACAGCTTTGGAAGCCCCCTTTCTGTTCCGGGGTTGGGGGGGGTTCAGTCATCTCCAATCATTTCTGTACTACACTTCAAGCAGTGATTGGTCAGGTGTGAGGGAAAAAAAAATGGGTTTAGCCCTGTAACCTGAAAAGGAAAACATTTTTTTTTTTCCTTTTTGAAGAATTTTTAAAGATTAAAAATACTGGGAAGCAAATAAAATATTGCTGATATTTCTTTCACCTCAGCAGTTCTGTTGGACAGAGTTCTGTTGATGATTTTTATTTCATTTCATTTTTGTGGGAGACTGCTGCACCTGTCGCATTATGATCCTCGAAGTGATTTTCTTGCTAAAACAAAGAGTGTTGTGTATTTGTAATTACGCCACTAAAAGCGACTTTCATGATGCCCTTGCAGCATCTTGACATCATGACGTTATGTCAGAAAACAATACGACAGAATAAAAATGGCACAGTTTAGAAGAAACCCAGATGAAAAAAAAAACAGACTAAGTGCTGCTGTTGGTTGGACTTTGTTTTGTGGATGGGCTGCCTGAATCTGGTCTAAACCTTCTGACATAGGCCTACAGACAAATTACTGCAGGGTGCTACACAAAATATTATAAGACACCATCTGGAGAACTGACTGCTCACAATAATTAAAAGAAAAATGAACTTGCCACAGCAGAACAACAACAATACAGGCATTTTTATCCAGACGTGGCTCTATGGATGGCCATTATTCATTCCATCACTTTGGCTGCAACTGAAATATTTTAACAACTACAGGATGGATCGCCATGAAATTCTGTACAAGCATTCACGTTCCCCAGAGGATGAAAAGAAAAACTGCTGGATGAATTGTCATGACACTTGGCTCAGATGTTCATGGTCCCCTCTGGATGAACTGAAATCACACTGCTGATCCCTCAACATTTCATTATCAGGTCAAAATTTGGAAGTTTTGAATTTGTCCAAAACTGTGGTTTATCACTAAATACGTAGTTACAAAAGTAATGATGTCCACATCACATCTAACAGTACTTTTTATTTTACTCAATTCTTACTATTTTAGCTCACTAACAGACTAAATGATTTGTTCGGAGAGAACATAATTGGAATTTCAGAAGTGGAATGATTGAGCAGCGCAAACCGAGGCAAAGACATCGACACAAAACAATATTTCAACTTGAGTGAAAATTTGTAGTTTTTCCCAAAACTTCATGATGCTGCTTTGTCGGTGGAACAGGAACTGGAATTGTCGTACACACAATCTGTGCTTCCATCTCTCGCTAGCTTACAGCTCCCGTCAGTACAGCTGGTTCATTAGCTGTTTGGGCTAATTCAACATGAGCACAGTCCAGCAGATTAGCACACATCATGAGAGGGAACTCTATCTGAACCCAACTCAAGACAGGAAACCAAACATGTGAATCATTATTGTGAGCATGCTAGCGACTGTACCTACGTACAGCCTCACAGAGGTGTGGCTGTAAGCTGCATTTAATGCTCCATCAAAAGGATGATGTGTTTTTCCTGTTGGTGGAGTTTTATTGAGAATGAAGGCAACGTTGAGGAAGTTAAAGAAAGACTCAGAAGTCATTTCTTTTTCAATAACAACCATCTAACAAAGTGGTGACACTGCTAATCCTTTCCTAAAACCTGTGACTCGGACTTCAGACAGCAGAACATGCAAATCCACGTTCAGTAAAAGTCATTTACGTCCATGACATTTCCCAAATGGACCGTCTGTGGCCAAATTCATCGATCGCCTCACTGTTAGTGTTGCATCCATGATGTTTATAAAGGTGGCTGAGTTAAAGACTTTAGTCTTTTAGTTGCACCTGAAAATTGGAATGTGGAAGACGGAATTAAGGCGTTGACTTTTCCAGTGCCTCTTATGAATGATTTCTGCTGTTAGGTCAGAGCCAGAGGAGACGACGAGTTAAGAATCTGTAGCATCAGCTGACGGCGGCTGTTGTTCATCAGCAAACAGCAATTATCTGATAAAGTCGTTAGTAAATATATGCAGATATTTTTTTAGACCTGCACTTGCGGGCTTACGTGAGTATGTCTGTGAGTAGTATATACAGTGTAGTCTAAAAGAGTGTGTGTTATACAAAAGTATTTAAAACACAGAGGGAGAGGCAGGGGAGAAAGGAAATCAGCTCACATGAAGTAATCATTTCAGCAACTTCCGCACGAGCTGAGCTGCCATATGTGTGGAAATGTTTCAGGTGACAACGCTCACCCCTGACATGTTCTCTGAGGTTACTGTGTCAGTGGGGGTATGTGTGTGTGTGTGTTTGTGTGTGTGTGTCTGTGTGGATGGAATATAGGTCACCTACACCTTAATCACTGTTATTAAAGAGCCACCTGTCATGATGTGTTTTCTTACTAACTGGTGGAAAGAGCCTTAAAATAACGACGTGTATAATTTTGTGTTCTGTAAATTTCGAGGAGGGTCTACGAGCAGGTTTAATCTCCATCTGGGGACTCTGCCACCTCCCGAGGAGCCAATCAGTGCTATTCTACTACAGGCTGTGAAACTAATTCTAATGGAAATATCACTCATTTGTAGTCTTTAGTGACTAATGACTAAACTTTGATAGAACACTGTTAACTTAGTATCTACGTACTAGCTTTTTCCAGAGCTTTCAACCACAGCACACTCTTCCTCAGTGAGTGGGGTCGATGACTCAGTTATAAATGAGTCAGTTCAGTTTCTTAAACTCTGGCCACATAATAACAGGTGTCTATATTCAGATGGGAACGTCCCTACTGATCATCCCCCGGTCGTCCCCTTACTACTGGTCAGTGACCTATGACCTCTTCTCACCACTTTACACATAAACACCAATGTTCACACTCAATGTTAAATCTCAGGTAATGTTAAACTCAATTGTTCTGGATTTCTGCCTAGTTTATCCAGTTTATTATGCAAAATAAGCATGTCCAGCAAGTCCATGTCCCCTAATTAACATTAGGATTGTGTTATTATCAGTACTTGTGGCTCTTTGTGTAAAAGGTTTTGCGTTGGCACCTCTTGCTGTTGAGCAGTCAGATTAATGTGGACAGGCTAGAAGGTTCCCTGCTCAGAGTGGCACTGTTCAAGGAAAATCCTTATGAGAAGAGGTCACACTGTCACTTCCTTGTTTGATTTATAAATGAATCGAGGGTGACAATGTCCACGTTCCACATGTCTGAATCGCTGACTACACGACTGCCTCAGCGACTCCTGTAGACCTGGTGTTGTGCCCTTTGATGACTTAACTAGTTACCTTACAATGGCTACACCCATGAAAACTAACAACAGAGAAGAAGCCACGAAAATGGCAACAAGCGTGACGACAGATGATGCGGCTGTACAAGCGGCTGAAAGTCGACAGATACCTTCCACCACCTTGAACATACGAAATGTGAAATACACTAAAATGTCTCCCTTTTATTAATCCTATTTAAATCCATAGCACAGACAAAAGTAATTCATGCTGTAAGTAAGTAAGTAAGTAAGTAAATAAATAAATAAATAAATCATAGCAGACTACTCAGCACTCATTGATTCCTTAAGGGCACATGAATTGCTTATGCAGTATTCATGTGGTTTTCATATGGATTTCTTTCATTTCTATTCCTACGTAGACCGTTAATGTTTTCATGGAGCATTTCTATTTGTCTTCTTTGTGTTTCCTTTTGCAGAGGACTGACAATTAACTTTGTGTCTTGTCAGGTAGCAGAGACGGGGAAAAAAAAAAAAAGAGATGGAGAATGTGAATGACTTGCCACACTTCACTTCTTGGATATGAGCCCGGGATATTAAAAATAATATGTTCACTTGAATAGAAGCAAGACCACCACATTTACTTTGTTTACAATGTGAATACAGTGCTTCTTTTTTAAAGCACTACACTACAAACATGTTCCATCAAATTTAAGCGAAAACATTTTAGATTTTTTTTTTTTTTTGGTCTGCCAGTGCAGTATACGTGATTTTTACTTGATTAGATGTGTTAAAATAAGTTTAAGATGTCCAGCTTGTAGAAATCAAACAAGCTCAAACCACTTAAATTCATATTAGTGCAATTCTCATTCTAACATTAGAAATCTTCACACAGGTAATATCTATGTAGAACCTCTCTGAAACAGGTTTTCAACCTGAAATCTCCGCGTTTGGAAAGACATGCTCACCATCGAGCCAATTTCCCAACCCACTACTGTTGCTGTATGTCCAGCAATGGCAATATGGAGTGTCCCCCACTTTGGTCCAGAATGAATTATCTCATCAACCATCATGTAATAATGTCGCAAAGGCTGCTAAGTACTCACGGGTGGTCTCTAGTTTTTTTCCTTTCGGTAACTAAGAGGTGCCACTTCACACACATTCGTCATTACAAACAGCCACACTATTTCCATAAACTGTACAAGCATCTGTAGGAAGATCAACTAGACTTTCTTTCCTTTGTATTCATTAGCAGACTTGTGAAGACCACATATTTTGCAGGACACTGAGGACATAACTAATTGATCCCTGATGGGGTGAACCAGGGGACAACTGCAGTGAAGCCTAAACTACAGACCTTGACTTTGGCTACGCTCCTGTCAGTGCTTTAATAAGATGCCTAGCGACACAGTGTGTCACAGGGAATGCCAGGACACCAGTGTCTGGTGCCAGCATCGCCCGGAACCACAGAAGAGGGTTTGGAGAGGGTTTCTCTGACCTCTCCAACACAACGAAGGGGGGACTGGCATCTGCTTTAATAAGGCTGCCCACTCTTCATTCACCATGTCAGTCCCCTCCCACCCCCACCCCCTTCTTCCCAAGCTGTGGAATGGGCACTGGCACTGGAGGAGAGATGGCAGAGGTAACAGCTGGCTGCAGCCGTGGCGGCATGGCCGTGGCATGACCACAGCTTTATTAGTGGCTTCCAGGACACCAGCTGATCCTCTCCCAGGGTCCCTGTCACACTGATGTCTTCATCCCTAAGCTGAGCAGACAGACCAGGCCTGCAAGCCAGTGGAGGTGACAACAAATCCAATTACCTCCCCTCCACGGTGCCCAGACCAGACTGGGAGGGGGCAGGGGGTTCTAGTATAGATGTGTTGCTACTATAATGTAGCTAGTATATACGATGAGGGACATGTGAGACAGGATGGTAGGACAAGAGGTGATATACTGACAGCAGGCTGATGTAGACTTTCAGTTTGGCCTCTGGATGATGCTCTGGAGTTTGTGTATTTTTCATCCTGTAACACATCAAATTCAGGACAAACAAATGTCTTTTTGACTTGCTGCATTAAAGCCTTTCAGCTATGTGAGCTTAGATTGAAAAGTTAAATCCAAGGACCCAAATCTGTTTCATTTAATGCCTTATTTTCTATCCACACTAAGCAGGGAGGGGGTGGGCAGACACAACACAAACCTATGGAGCTGATACAGACCCAGTTTTCAAATCCAGCCAGCATCCTGCTTTTAAACATTAACTTAAGAAAAATAACTGATTCCTACTGATAGTCTGGGATGGAACATGTCAAGCGCTGACCATCATAGGCCGGTATTGATCTGTGATCAACACTGCTGTCCCCTGTGTGGATTAAGGTGAAGCAGAGGGGAAACTTGTCTGGCAGTGATGATGGAGGGAAGGCCTTGAACAGAGAGAAAAGCAAAACGAGGCAAACTGCCAAAGCAGAACTCCTCAGCCATTATGTTTTCCCTCACTCTGTCAGTCTCCTCTTTCCACCCGAACCCCGCGCTGCGTTGAAGGAGCCTCACCTTATCATCCACAGAGCTTTGGTGTCGGGAGTTTTGCCTTCAGTCGGTGACTTTGGTGCCCAACCGGAGAAGATCATTCACCACTTCCTCTCCTGACATCTCTCCATACAGGGATGGGATGATCGATTCATGAGTGCAAAAAAAGAGGGGATACTTGGAGTGTGTGTGTGTGTGTGTGTGTCTGAGAGTGTGTGTCTGAGAGTGTGTGTGCTGAGAGAGTTGGTGGGGCTCTCACTTTTGAAGGTGGTTGCCAAGATCTTGCCAAGATATTTCATATTCATAGTTAAATATTCAGTGCACATGGTGGACAGGGGCAATTTCTGCAGTCAGCCCGCCATTCAAAAGTGAAAGGGATGTGGCTTGTGGATGAAGGGAGCGAAAGAGATAGACACGCATGGGGCTTCATGGTAGTCAGATGAGAGGCTGCCGGCTGCTGATGGGTGACTGTTTGAGCGTGGCGCCTCAGGACATGCCCGCTGAAAGGCGATGCGATCCGATACCCCCACTTATGCGGGGCTTACATACATATGCCCCCCTCTTATGCAGAGAAGGCCCATAACAATTGCAGAACTTCTAGTGTTTTGGTCATTATGCCAAGTTGTTTGAGTGAGCGCCTTGCATGTCTGAATGGGGAATGTGGACTTACTGGGCTATGACCAGTGAGAAAAGCCTCCTCTGCATAAAACGACCTCGTGGCTCCTCAGAAATGTTGAATCACACTGTCTGGTGTGTGTCAGCAAAGCTGCTAAGTGAATAAAGTTTTGATAAAGCACCTTAGTTTCAGCACTGAAACTGTATTTGGGGGTATTACTGGCTGGTTCTGGCTGGGCTCATTCCAGGAAGGAGAGAAAAATAAACTATTTTATCACTAGACAGTGTTATACAAACTTTATTCTTCTTTTGAAGATGATGAGTGTTTCTTAAAATTACAAAATAAAAAGATAGTTTTCTTCAGATTTAAAGCCATACACCCTCAACATTTCTGCCTCAGCGCCAATACAATGGAAGAGAATGGAATTAAAGTTTCTTTAACAGAAAGTAGTTTCAATGAAAACTGTCCACAGTGAGATCCAGAGTCAGTGGGGTGTTTCTGGTGTATGGTGTTTCCATAACTCTGAAGCTACTCTGGGGAGAAAACTGAGTGACAATCGTGTTTCAAGAGGTTTCAAATCGATACTTGTCGGCACTATGTTGTAGGTTCAGGTATGCAGAAGCTGTGTTGCAGTTTGACTGTAACAATATGAACACTTTAAAAAGACTGAGCAGTTTTTTCCTCTTCCCACCTCCTTTCCTGATTGGTCTGGAAGAGTGGGAGTGATTAAAAATGGCAAGGAGACAAGTGGGAGCGCTCCACCTCGCTCCATACCAGAACCAGGCGGTCCACAGGGGGGAACCGGGGCAGGGAACTGACTCTGCTCCCCCTCCGGCCCTGATCCAGACCCCAAAATGATGCTGATCGCCCCAACCCCCTCCTCCCACCACCCCTCCTTGCACCCAACTACACGTCCAAGTGATTACACTACACCCCCCCCAGCCCCTCAATCACACACAAACACACACACAGGAGCGCACACACGCTCAGAGGGGCTAATTAAGGCTTTAATATGCAAATGAGAGCCGCAGTAAATTACACAGCTGGCAAATATGCCTGTTTTTGCCTGAAAATACATCAGGAGTGCAGCGAGGACTGTGTTGCTGCTGTTGTTGTTGTGTTTGCAGAGAGACAGGGGATTGCCCCCTCCCAGCAACCTCAGCACCCCCCACCCCCCCATTGGAGACTCATCCAGCTTTGTCCCTTTCAGAGGTATCAGGAGTGAAAGTTGACTCTCTGCACAAGTAAGTAAGTCGTATTTTAAGTGAGGGACACCAGTGGCTTTGAATATTAATGTACTGTTGACTGATATATGGAGCTGATATGTAGCAGTTTCTGAGGTCGAGCTTCAACTCCCTGAAGACTGTCTGGGGAACTTGATGTGATACTGAATTTTCCTGGCACATTTTCAGTTGTTCAGATTTAGTTTTTAAAAGTCTTCATTTAAGAACAGTAAAACAGTACGTCCCTGACATCGCTGAGTCTCCCCGACATCCCAGAGTCACCCCGACATCCCAGAGTCACCCCAACATCCCTAAGTCTCCCCGACATCCCTGAGTCTCCCCGACATCCCAGAGTAACCCCAACATCCCAGAGTCACACCAACATCCAAGAGTCTCCCCGACATCCCAGAGTCACCCCAACATCCCTAAGTGCCCCCGACATCCCTGTCTCCCCGACATCCCAGAGTCTCCCTGACATCCCAGAGTCACCCCAACATCCCAGAGTCACCCCAACAACAGTGACTGTCTCTTCAGATCAGACAGAAACCCAGAGGAGAGCCTGAAACCTGAAAGAACCTGGCAAAGCACGCAACCCCCAGGTTCCCCAAAAATCGCTGCTTCAACTGATGTCAGTTGGTTCTAACTTAATTAATTGCAAATGTGTCAAGGACTTCGCAGGTACGATCTCAGCTAACAGGGGTGCTGTGTCAAAATATAGCTTCAAGACGTGAATCATAACAGTTTATTTTGTGTTCATCTTTGTAATCCAGTATTTCAAAATGAAATATTTTTTTTTTATTTGCCCAGATTAACAGACACAAAGAAAACCTAAGACTTGCTGGCTTTGGATTTATGACCCTGATGTTACTCCCGACTGGTCAAGGCAGACAGTTCGCTGCCTCCCTCTCTGGTTCTGTTAGAGGTTTCTTCCTGTTAAAGGGAGTTTTTCCTCTCAACTCTCACTAAGGGCTGCTCATGGTGGAACTCTTGGGTTTCTCTTTATAATATTGTCAGGTCTTGATCTTACTCTGTCTTACGCAGTTCCTTGAGATAATGTATGTGAGGACTAGCTATGGCCACTATGTAAATAGAATTGAAATTAACTTTTAGAAAACTGAACTTTTGAATGGATTAAAAGTAGTTTTTATACTTTAACACCATTAACCTCCATTGTATTTGATCGGAGGGATAAATCTCAGGTTGCAACTTGAGTGAACTGACTCTTGTCAGTTCATTTCACTTGTATCCAGTTATGAATCTGTATGGGTTCGAAGCAGAGCAGCAGTAGTCATGTACGTATTGTACCATCCAGTTGTTGTCTTTTTAATGACCTGGCTTCAATGACAGCAATACTGATTATATTACTGTATGTCAGGCTGCAGTGCAGTATGTTCTAACTGTGGTTAATACAGATTAACACCAGCAGGTCATTTATCATGTTTGTATGCATGCGTCAATATCCCCTCCATCCCCCTGCCTGTCCCTTGGCATTAATTTTCACAGCAGCATGGTCCAAGGTTGAGAGCCATTTAGATACATAACAGAATATAACATTTGGTTTTTGGCAGATACCGTTGTCTGTTGAATTCTGAGTAAAACCTCTGTGTTAAAGTGGGAATTTCTTTTGTTAGGTCATCAGGAATAAGCTGCTCTCCAGTGCTTCACTTGGTTAAATAGTTGTTAAAAACAATCTTTCCTTTCTGCTTTCTGAGCTCTGTGAGCATCATTGTGTGGTGTGTTTCCAGTAGGTGACTGACTGATGTGGTAGCAGTGTGAACCCTGGTCTCCCCCGGCTGCTCTGAGCTGTTCCCTGCTGCCCTCTGAGGCCTTGCTGGGAGGTTTGTTCTGCCTGGTTGCTGTTGTCTGCCTACGTACTCTATTCCCCAGAGCGGCAATGTCATCATGATGCGAGCTGAAACCTGAGCGCCGACTACATGCATGGTCAGGCCATCCTGTCACCTAGCCACCCTACTGGGACTGACCATGACAGGAGGGGTGCCCGAAAACATACCCAGAGACCTCTTTGTTTCACACTGCTGTGAAAATAAGAAGCCGTGCTCCTTCAGACGGTGCCCTCTGTGCTCTACATTCCCCACAGCAATCTCTCTACAGACCCTTACAGACACGTGTATCTTTTCTCAGATGTTGCTCCCATACCTCTCAAATTCAAGAAAACCAGAATGAGGTGTGAACGGTCGATGCTGTTGGGTAACAATTGGTCACAGCTGATCAACAGTCAAACCGATTACTGTGTCTCTTTATGTCCATTCAAAGATCACTAAAACACTAAACATGATGAACGTTCCACACCTATTGCTTGAGCTGAATGTAGCTTCTGATGTTCTGTTATTGATATTTTTAGTTTGGTTGTAATTTTTTTTTGTATTTCACCCTTAACCTATTTTTTCTCATCAGCTATTTCCCAAGTTGGTTCTGAATGACTATTGATCCAGTGAGTCTACAGATAAAATAGTGCCTCTGTCAGGTCCTTCTTTAAGCTACAGTGAATGCTAATGTCACCATGGTAATACGCGCACAATGACAATGTTAGCACGTTGACGTTTAGCAAATAATGTTGCTAATTAGCACTACACAGAGAATACACCTGAGGCTGAGAGGAATGTCATTAGGTTTGCAGGTATTTGGTAATAAATCAAAGTATTGGGGAAACTGAATATTTGACCTGCTGATGGCGCTAGTTGAAAAGTCCGCAAATGTATTACAATTCATTCTGTGGGGAACTTGTTAGCTTGGACCAACAGATCATCAGACTGTTCTGATGCTGTTCTTGGAACCGTGTTGCAAATATGGCTAAAAACATTTATCATGCTTTATTTGGCAGAAGAGAAAAAATGTTTTGGAGATATGTTCAATCTGATGTCTCCATGCTAATACAGTGAGTGGTTCACAGATGTCTCCAACATTCACATTATATTGAACGAAATAAAATTCGAAACACCTTTTGCTCGTTTACAGGTTAGTTTCGAAAACTAACCAGCTAAACAAACTGAATCTAATGCAACATTTCACTAAGATCTGGGTGGAAAAACTGTTAACCGGTTCTATATAACCTAGTTAGTGCTACATCAAATGACATTTCCTGAATAATATATAGCGTATAAAATCCCAATATATGTTCTTCAAAGCCCCAAAGTTGTGTCTTTTATTATTCTTCGGCTCATTTTTTGGCACCTAGCTGGTCCTTCACCGTTTGTTGTAAAAACGTTATTCAAACGTGAAAACACATGGCTTGATCGGGACATGATATTACTTTTCTCAGCGATAATTCTCATCATTTCCAAAATATTTAAGGTTTTGTCGACAATTTTTAGTAAAATGTATGGAACGTTCAGAGGTTGGAGTGGGTGATGTCTCAAAAAGAGTGGGAGATGGTGTTAAACTGTTCTGAAAATTTTTCTGTTTAACTCGTTCTCACAACCACAAATTTCACTCTGCATACATCATTTTTGCCAGAAAGTAGGCAAATGTAGAGCGGGATCTCGACACCGAAGCTCCGCCCCCAGTCACTACTGTGCAGGCTCCAAATGACATCACCAGCACAAGATGGCAGCACCATGTACAACGTGAGGAAGTGGAGACGCCTCATCCATCTTTATGTACAGTCATAGGTAGGAACTAATACTAACTCTTAAAATCACCATGGCAACCTCTGAGCAGAGTCGGACACAAGCAACCGATTGATCAGTTGATTGGACGACATCTCTGACGTCTGTGGTGTTTATCAAACATTTGACTGACACTGTCAAAGTCCTGCTACAGGCTGTTTACATACTACACACAAGACACATGGATTCACACGCATTTCAACATTTTTCACTAGAAATAGGGGTTTAGTAGAGTTTTAGTCTACTAAACACACACACACCATGCTGCTGTAATTATCACTCAGTGAGATAACCACTCTCTTACAGCTACACCTCTCTGACGTGCAACATTCAGGAGAGGACACCCTCAGCGTTATCACTGAACTCCTCTGCTGGAGAGCCGCTGACAGAAAGCTCACACTGGCCAAATCCGAATCCAAATATTTAAGCATCAAACATGTAAACAGGCTGTGAGCCTCCCTTGTCCGACCCGTGATTAAGAGAGCACGGGGCAGCGGGAAGTTTAGTTCATTAGCTGGGTTGACAGAGTCCCCTGATAAGGATGTATAAACAGCTCCACCTTACAGTGGCTACAGAGAGAACTTGCCCCTTGGAAAAGGCTGCTTTCCACTAGGGCCAGGGTGCATGAATATTTTATTAGGGTAAATAATTAATAATTAACAGCAAACAGGCCAGTGATCAAATGGAGCAGCATGGCAACAGACATGAAAAATCAGACTCTTGTAAACAAAGACGAGAGGACCCAGATTTCCTCCCCTCTTGCCATCTTCTTTTCTCGCCTTTTAAATATGCGCATCTTCAGTCGCCCCCCCGCATTGCTGTAAAACCACACACATACAAAAGGCACATGTATGAACACACAAACTCCATATCAGCGACTCTGTCAAACACACACAAAGTGCTGCTATAACCCCCTCCGTCACTCAGTCACATTCATACCCACACTTATTTTCCATCACAAGAATGAAATTTTCATGTATTCCTTGGCGACCCGGGGAATGTGACTGAGCGAGAACACTTGATCTGGCCACCCGCTGTTTTCTGATGGAAAGATTTGCTTTTTAATACAATCGTCACTCCTCCCACCTGGATATGCCACACCAAGACAAATCCCAGCTGTGTGACTCTAAAACCTGACAGAGCTTAAAAATTCCCTTATTACCATTCCCTTAAAATACCCAGCCACACTAACTCCCAACAATGGTGGAAATGCTAATCACGTCTCTTGGCAGCTTAGAGGAGCATGAAAACAGAGCCACCAATATGGAGGCTTTGGTGCATGTGCAAAAAGTGAGGAAGAAGAAGAAGAAGAAAGACGAAGAAGTCCCAGCTTTACTGTAATGACACACATTCACAGAAGCGTCATGGCTCTTAAAAGCTGCTTCTCCAAAATCTGGCACATCTTGCCGCTTGACTTTAGCCTAAGGAGACATTTCATAAAAATCAGACTTAATCGTGTAAACAACACGCAGACAAACAGAAAACCACTGCAAACAAAAATAAAACAACTTTGGAAGCTGTGTACAGATCGCCTTCAGAGTTAATTTTAAAATAAGCATCCTGTTCCTTGGAGATTTTAATTAATGCTTTAATATGCAAATAAGTTAGCAGAGATAAAATCATGACAAACAGATGGCAAGTGTGGGTAATTATTTTGTGAATCCAGCAGGGGCATGTATTAAAGTTATGGCATCGTTTTCCTCAGGCCTCTGCAGCCATGGAAGGTAGAGAGAGAAAAAAATAAGAAGTATCACTGATGAACTAAGACACAAATGACTTACTTGTGTTTTCAAGTGACAAATCAGTGACCACTGGGAGTCTGAATATATCAGAAATGACGAGATGTTACGGAGAAGTGATCCTCCAGCCACCAACATCCCTTAATTCTCAATAAGAGGGAAAATTTAAATGAAAGCACCACTAGTCACTTGAATGCCGACAGACCTGACACACGTGTGTCCAGCTTACTGTGGCAACATCACCAGTAGCCTGGACTGTTTACAGCAGGTAGGACAAAGGTTAATTAACTGTCTCACAGCCACAGAAGTCACAGTTCTAAGAGACCAGATAATGTTTTCATGCACTTAAATCCAACTTTAATCCAACGAACAAAACAGTCTCACCACGAGGTCCATTTAGTAGCAGCTATCACACTTTCAATTATGTTACATGATCTTCACCCACAGATAAACATGCCCAGTTTTGATGGAATTGTAGATTTTCAGATTTCCAGTTGTGAGCGCCTCAACCATTTCTCATCCACGTTGACTTCAAAGTTGAGACTGGATGTTCACTCCTAACCTTGGCAACAGTCTAATTTATGCTTTAAACTAAATGCTAACACCAGAATGCTAACATGCTCACAATGGCAATGCTAAGATGCTAATATTAAGCAGGCATAATGATTATCATGTTCTCCATTTAGCTATAGACGAAACAGATATTACAGCTGATGCTACCTGATGTTGTCAAGCCATTTCACTCAAAACCAAAATACAGAACAATGATCGTCTGACAATGATCAATGAACGTCTGCGCCACATTTCAGAACAATCCATCCACCAGATGAGATTAAAAGATATTGAGATATTTCAGTCTGGACCAATGTTGTGGTTTTATTTGACTTATTCACTGTTGTGTGGCAGCACTCTTACTTTGTTCTTTTTCAGTAGTCTTGGTAAAATCTAGGTGCTACTGCAAATCAACAAAACAAACCCTAAACCACATTCAATGCTGCTGCCATGCAAAATCCAGTGAAACAGATACAGTTTTGGTGGCTGGGCCATGACTCAGCCGAGAAGCCACTGTGCAAGTTCTGAAGACCAAAGAAGGGAATCAGATCTGTCGTTATACCGTTATAATAACTGCACCTACCTGCTCCTGTGCGGGCACGTGATCCAAATCCAGACTGGTAAGAGAGCAGTTGATCCTCAGAGCCAGACACAAGGCCATCAGGCCCCCAGTCTTCACCTGGTTCTGACGGAGGTCCAGTCGCTGAATCTGATGGTTCTCAGCGAGGAACTCAGCCAGTGCCACAGCACCTTCACGTAAGAAAACAGACACCAGAAGGTTCAGAGGGTTGAGCTGCTAGGGTGCTGCAAGGCTAGTTTCATTTTGTACATTGTTCTTGGCTAACCAGCTACCCTAAATGCAACCTATTTTCTCCAGACTGCATTTTTTACACTGCTAGACTCTTGTAAAACAAACCCTACCTCTTTTCACTGGGCTTTGGTTTAAAGTTAACCTGACAAGAAATTATTTGGTTTGGTGACAGAGGTTGAGTCTTAGGCACAAAGATATCTGTGAAGGTTCCCAGGCAACCAGGTCATGATCCAAGAAGAGATGAATCAAGGGCAACTGGACTTTTGAAGACACTCATCCAAGAGGCTTCTATACTGATAATAAATTAATTGTTTGTAAATGAAGACACAGTGCATCTCCTCAAAAATGAAACAAAAGGTGTATCACTGACATACAAACTTAAGACTAATTTGAATACTTTTCCAAAACATATTCAATGCATCACAACAGCATTAGTTGTTCATTTGTTTACAACTTCATTTTGAATATTTGACCAAATTCAATATTAAAAATAAAAAATATAGTATTGTATATTAAATATAATTATAGATTGTATTATGTTTAAAAACAATAACCAAACATGTTTAATATGAATGGGCCTCATCATGACTTCAAATTCAAACAGTAAATTTGCTGTACCTTCACAGGTGATGTTGGCTTGGGCCAGGCCAAGCTCCAACACTGAGCAGTTCACCATCAGTGGCACCCTGATGATCTGGATCCCCTCGTTCCCCAATAGGTTCTCACCCAAATCCAGGACCTGAAGGACCTTCAGTACTGGCTGTAAAACAGGGATGAGGTCATATTGATTTAAGTCAGCTGTTACCTGGGATCCAGGGACTAGATCCAGGAACATTTGGTACCAACAAACACTGAAAAATTTGAATCACTCCTTTTAAGAGTACTAAGATTTAAAAGTATGTCAATCTTAGCGAGTCTGAGTCTTTGCTTTAGACTCTGTGTAGTGTGCTACTTTCAGTGTGCAAAGGCTGAGAAGTTTTAATTATCATTATTATTATGCAGTGATTATTATTTCTTTTCAAAATGTTTCCTCTCATGTTAAAAGCTCAGAACTTCTGTTTCCACTCTCCAGAGCCACATTAGCATTGAAGGTTGATTAGCTGGTGCATAAAGCTGGGGGTGTCTGGGGCACAAGGGGCCCATGTTGCCCAACAGCTTGAAGAGGAACGTGCCACCCACTCCTCGGTTGCCCCCTCGCCTCGCCACCCTTGTTAAACTCCTCTGGTCACTGCTCTGAAGAGAGAGGGAGAACGGGGGCGGAAAGGAAGCCAGGAAGGCAACCGACAGACCCAGAGAGCGTCTTCTTCTGAGTTAATTTGCACCATGGTGACAACAAACACACTTGAGAGGGTCCCCCCCTTTTTCCTTGCTGAGTCGCAGCACACAGAAGCACCAGCACATCCAACGCGTGGCGAGAAAGCTTCTCCGGTGAGGAGGGGAGGTGGAGAGGGAGGAAGCGCTTTCTCGAAAGGCTATGCACGAGGGATAATAGCAGACAATTAAAGAGGCGACTGCGTGGCTGAGAGTGTGTGAGAGTCAAGCATGGTTGAAGCCTGTCAAACGTAAACCACGGGAGGGTTGGAATGAGAAGTTTGAGGGGGGTAGGAGTGTGAAACCACCAAACACACAGTATGCTTTCACACATGACATGCTGGCTTTAAACAAAAAAACAGCGGAAGCATGCAAAGTAGAAAAAAAAAAACCAAGCCCTGCATAACATTTTCACCTCAGAATAATCATTTTTTAAATCATATTGGACAAAGATTAAATTTAGTCATCATCAGCCAAATTGTAGAAACCAGAGTCAAGTGGATTTTGGCTCTGATCTGCCCCCTCCCCGCCTCATCATCTTAGTCCTTCAAAAGACAAGCCAACCAGCCAGGAGGACAGAGAGGAAAAGTAGATACACCAACCAGAAAGGTTAATAACAGCTCTCCCAATCATCATATTCGACACGACCAGCTACGGGTCTAATTATCATCATTATGGCCTACGAGGACATCTACTTATCCCCATGACTGGCAGGCTGCAAGAGCAGCCCTCCTTAACACACATCTATTATTTAATCAAACTGTTCCTTCTTTTGGTAGCACTGGAGGAGACGGGCAAAGTGTGAGTGTGTATGTATGTGTGTGTGAGCGAGGCAGGCCTTTAATTTCTAGCCTTTTGACTTCCACAATCGCCACTCACATGACAGGAAGGCACAGTTTATGCTGCCAATCAGGTGGAAGGAATGCATGTTATTAGGAGCGTACAATGAAATGTGTGGAGACGGGACGTTTTTTCAGAGGAGGAATTCTCTGGATGAGGCCCAGTGCTCTTCATTTCCTAATTACCGGATGGAGGAAAAACAGGTAGAGTTTCACAGTTTAGCTCTGCGATTGCAAAGCTAATAGAGCTGTTCTGATCACTTCCTGGTCATAAATTAAAAAAATGTGGGTATCTTCTAGTCTTAGTATAAACTTCTGTCTTTCTGCTTATATGACAGTGGTGTGTTCCTGAGCAACACAAGTGTAACACAAAGAGTGAGCTCAGTCCTTAAAAGACCTAATGTTGGATTTGTTGAACTCAGATCTGATGAAGCCTCATATTAATGTCACATAAACTCTGGAACACAGTACCTGAGGAAAATATAATCACAGAGGAAGACAGCTTGGTCATGTCCAAAACGCGTTGCGGCTGCGATATCAGGGGAATTCTAACGCTTGTGTGTGAATCACAACCTACACCGCAGGTATCTACACTGAGACTCCTGTTAAACCTCTGCATTAACTCTAAATCCAGCTTTGCCTTCACACCTCCACATACACCCCAGAATCAGACCCTGCTAATTTTGCTGTCAGAGAGGGGGGTGTGTGTGTGTGGTTAGAAGCTGTTAAATGATCCAACAAACTTCATGTGAAGGATACAGAGGCCTTAATAGCATGCACTGCTGTGGCCTTTATTTATTATAGAGAAAAGAAACTTTCTGTTCTGTCTGTTGTAGAACTAACTTTTAACATGCCTCGTCCTGCCTTAGTCTTAAAGGCCTGGATCACATTGTTGAATATGCCTACAAACACGGTTTCCTCTTGCAAACAATGACTTTAGCATTGGAATAGACTGTTTTATATGCTGACTGTGCAATTACTTGGTTTTGTTCCAAACCAAGAAGCTGGTGTTTGTTCCTCACCAGAGTCTTGGCCAGATGGACCATGCCTTTTGCAGTGATTTGGTTGTTCCTCAGCAGTAAGACCTTCAGACCTTCTATTTGCCACCTCAAACCCTCACACAGCTCTTCCAAACCTGGATTAAAAAAAAAAAAAAAAGAATAATGATGTTATTGGTAATTAGCAGAACATGTTCAACTGCTTGTCTCTGCTTGTGTTTGTAAGCTAAATGGCACTGACAGATGTTTAGTGGGAGTGTTGCTGCATCGCTACTCATGACTAGAGCTCCAGTAACAATGACGAGGTTGCTATGTGCTTAACCTTTTCACATATCTATATTAATTAGATAATAAAGCTGGACTGTGCAAGTTTGTGTGCTGACAGTGTGAAGACACCTCCCACTATATTTTCCTATTAGGCTGCTGGCAGGCAAATTAGATGGGTCATTCTTTAATTAGAAAAAACTGATCAAGGGCTGCTTAAGTGTTATCACTGATTATTAGTAACATCGCACTTCAACTTCTGCAAACAGTTGCAGTGTCTCTCATTCACATGACGACACAAACAGTTTTTACATTTCTGTATGTGTAGGATTTTACAACTGAAAAACAATATGCTAACATGCTTATTGGATTTTTGAACTTTGAACAGAACCAGGCTAGCATGTTTCCTAAATGTTAACTCGGCACAGTCTCTCAATATTTTCTTCCAAAATGTTGAACTAGTCCTCTAAGATGCAACTGTATAAAAGAGTTGTTTCAATTGGCCAAAACGTGACTTTGCAGTTTAAAGAAATAGATAATGAATCTGGCAAATACACTGACTTACCCTCCTTCTGAGTGAGAAGAGAAGTTTGATTCTGTGCACCGAATACCGAGCTGGAGTCAGGACGTGGTTAGCCTAGCTTAGCATTAAGACTGGAAGCAGGAGGCTAGCTAGATGGGCTCTAGTCGAAGTTGAAAAAAATTCCCCTATCAACATATCTTTTAGGCCTGCTGTTTATCCAACTCAGTATTTCTTTATTGTCTTATTCATCACTCATCGTACCAAACACATCCTACATTAAATACATTTCATAAGTAGGATAAACTTAGGTTAGGTTATCAGTGAAATAAAACTGAATGCTCTTTCAGGCCCTTATAAATAAAACATATGCCCTTTTTACATATTCATTTTGCACAGTGCAACTCTGAATAAATGCATAGCTTGTGTTCTGGAACAAATATCAGCATATTACCAGCATCTGCTACAACATTGTCACTGAGCTCCAGGATCTGTAAAGTGGTGTTGTAGCGTAGCAGGTCTCCTAGCTGCAGGGCATCCTGGTAGCTGTTCAGCAGGTTGTTGGTAAGGTGGAGCTCTTGTAAAGCCTTGTTTGTCTTCAGTGCACCAACTATAGACAGCAACAAAAGATAAAGAGTGTTCACAAGATCTGAAATTTGACCCAAAACGTACATTACTCTGTTAAAGTCCAATTATTCTCTTCAAATTTTTGAATTACTTTGAAAGCTGATATGAACGAAATGAGTTTAGTAATTTGTCTTACTTATCATGATGAATCAGCTTTGTCAGTGCCTTTCCATTTCGGAAATCAAAGAAGATATCTGTATTTTTAAACCCTGATTTTATTCTTATGCTCATTAGCAGGACACATTCTATGTGTCATGCTAACTTTGCTCTTGCCACATCAATTATTGAGATTCAGGAAAGACAGATACCACTTAGCTCCAATAACTAGTCCAAGTTTCTGTGTCTGTTTCAATTGGACTCAGCAACAGGGTTTTGAAATAATTTCTGCGAAAGCAAAGTTTATTGGGAAAGTTTTATGAGCCTCATGCTGCTCATCCTGACACTGGTTAGCATGACTCATCGTCCGAATGGCTTCAGTAATGACAATAAGATCCTGTTTTTTTACGTTTGGATTGTAAGCTTGTTTGTTGGTGGGCACCCAGTTGGGGATCAGGTCCTAGGGGAAGCACCAGCAATTTCTACTGGTTGGCTAGGGGTCCTGCATGTAGGGGGGTAGAAACTGAGGGGATAATGTGAAGCTCAACGGGTGAAACAGTCAAAGGACACATATGTTGGTCCATGACCTCAGAACAACAGAGGAGTTGGTAGTGGGGACAGGAGGGTACGTAAATTTGCTATTCTAACTTGGAATGGAAAAAGGGGTCACTCACAAACCCCTCACCCAATTAAAATATACAGATTGTTTTAAACTGATATTAAACATGATCCATTGTACAAGTCTGTCCTCCGAGTGCCAAACATGAAGCCTCTGCACTGTAACTGTGACAGACTGATTGATGGCAAGTGAACTTGAGCATGAAAACGAGAGCACAGCAGGAATCGCCGCCTCCTGAAATTACTGCAGTAAAGATCAAGTGGTACTCCATTCTAACACGAACCAGACATTGCCAAGGCCAGAGTTGTGTCTCCTCAGTGCAGGAGACCTTACAAAACACCTGTCAGATTTAATAACCCTCTCTTAAAAAATGTCAGTGTGTACACCATTGTTTTCTTTCTTTTCAGTCTTTTCATTATTGTACTTTATCACAGCTTTGAATCATTTTTTTGCAGTTATCTTGTATATATGAGTGTGTTGTGGGCATTCCCTGAGCATTTGTGTAATGTGTACTGTACTGTGGTACATGTGTCTGTGTTGCCTGGGCCCTCGCTGCCCTTGCATCCCAATCGATGCTGCAGATTTGATCAAGCCTGTTGGGCTGCATGTGGAATGCCAACATTGTCATTAGGCACAGTGGGGACCAAATGGTGGAATCGGTGGGATTGATCCGGTCGACTCCACCGCGAGCGTCCAATCCTGCAATCAGAGGCCCCTCCGATCGAAGGCAATGATCCTCAGCCGGGACCCCCTGTGAGGAGGGAAGGTGGGGTGGCGGCGGGCTCGGTAGAGGCAGAGAGAATAGGGTGGGTTGGGGTGAGGAATGAATGTGGGGTGGGGGTGGGGGGGTTGTGAGACTCTAAAATATCAAACAGATCCAGGAAGTGGCTGAAAATGTTGGAGGAACAAGTTGCTGTTGGGAAGAGTGGGCAGCACACTGTGTCCATTTGGGTCTTTTTCTGCTCCAGCTGAGAGGACGAGAGGTGTGTGCTCGCTGTTTGGATTTTTTCTTTCCCGACAAAAAGTCAGAAGCAGCAATTGTTTTACTCTGACATCGGTTCACGGTTAAAAAAAAAAAAAAAAACTTTCTTTATTAGACTTTTCATTTGATTATTTAGTAATGATATATCACAATATAGCTCAGCACCCTAAGCCTATTACTAAATACTAAATACCCATGAATATGTGTGTGTGTGTGTCTGTCTGTGTGTGTCCATCCATGTACAGCACTCAACCCCCCCCCCCTGAGTGTTGTTGTCACCCGTGGTGAGTGAATTTATATGTGTGTATACTCATCCAGTAATTGTGTTTGTGTGTGTGTCTGCCTGTATCCACACCCTATTCATTTATGGGTCGCCTGCCCATCGACCCCCCCCCCCCCCCCCCCCCCCCCCCCCCCCCCCCGCTTTCCCCCCTTCCCCCCTTCCCCATCCATAGATACTGTTCAGATACAGCAGCAGCCGAGGTCAGAGAGGACGGACCTCACTGAAGTCGCTGTGTTGGTTTTTTTGTGTATTTCAAATGGCACTTTAAATTGTTTATGGGGATCATAAATACATTAAGTGTTCAGACGTTGTGTGTGTGTGTCTGTGTGTAGGCATATGTGTTTAATTAGTGTGCGAGCATGTACAGATCATATTTACAAACAGAAAAATGTGAATATCTCAGGTCATATTTTGGTTCAAGAGACTATATGTGAATCCAAAATGTATATGTGTGTGTGTGTGTGTGTGTGTGTGTGTCTGTGTCCTGGCTGCCAGAGCCTTTATAGATGTGTGCAGTGGTGTGTAAAGTGACAGGTAAGAGATTAGGCCTCTAATCCGGGTCTAGACCTGCAGAGTGGGTCACAGGTCAAAATCTGGTCCTGCTGGCCCCAGGACACACACACACAAACACACACACACACCCACACATGTACACACAACTCACACACATTTGCACGTACTTGTACACACAAATCTATGACTTTATACACACAGCTCACAACAGCACATGAAGACAATTTAACAAATAAATAACAAATAAATTCAGTACCTGAAGCTCAGGAGAGTTCAGTGAGGAAAGATTATTTGTGTGTGTGTGTGTGTGCATATACGTCATACCCAGTGTGAAAAGTGGCATGCCGCTGAGCTGGGCGTTGTGAAGGTGCAGCACTGTGAGCCGACTGGTCAGCAGAGCTTTAGACAGAGACAAGGCCGGGTAGTCTGCTATGGGAACGTTACACACATCCAGTCTGGACAGACACACACTCTGGAACACACATACACATTGTGCAGAAATAGAATGAACACAGACAAAGACACAGTTGAAGACACATCTAATCTGATCTGACCAAAAAGGAGAGAAAGAGTGTCGAGAGGGAGAGTGTGCTTCACCATCTGCTGTCAAACACTCAGGCCTGTCCAAAGAAAAGAGGAGGAAGGTGTTGAAGAGTTATAATCTAACGCTGGACCGACCTGTCTGTCCTACCTCACATCACACACTGAGAAGGAACCGGGACTAAGAGGAAGACATGCCTGAATGACGTGGATTGTACTTTTGGGAGGTGTTTGGGATTTTGTTAGGTGCAGGACGGTGCTGGAGATTTGGGGATACAAAAGTAAAAGTGCTAGGTTTGGTGGGTTTAGGAGAGGGATGCTGTGCACTCAGATGCTGCATTTCCACGCTGACAAAGTTCACATCAGACAGCACGCCACTTTCCTGGTGTCAAGTTTGCCAACTCGATGAAACAAATGTAAGTCCTCTTTCAAAGTGTCAGATTACAACAGCAAATTCCAAAGCAGTGGTTAAAAACTGTTTAAAGATAAATACATTCCACAAAACTGACTCCAGGACAGTTACATTTAAGACAAAATAATCTCAAAGCCATGCTCCAAGTCCTTACTCTGATTTCCCTCAACTTGTCTTGGTGTAATCACACAGACATGAAAGTAAGTCTGTAGTATTCTGTACTGGACCGCTTGTTTCTCACCTCACAGCTAACCAGTTATGCTACGCTGCAGTAAACCAGCGTGTATGTGTGTGTGTGTGTGTGTTTTGCTGTGAGAGAACTTCGTAACCTGTATGCTTTGCCCTGCATCTCACATCCATGTAATGTGCAACAAACTCACTTTCTAGGCTGTACATTATCCCCCAGAGAAAGCCTTACAAGAAAAGATTACTATTCCACTGCATCAGCCAACCTGCTTTATCAAATGAGCGAGGGCCCTCCAACCGGATGTTCCCATACCGCTGTTGTCAGAAATGTCAAGATGGGTTGTAGATTCATAGTACAAAATCATATCCAGCAAAGACGATGCTCCCTGGAAAAGAAAAAAAATAGTGAAGGAGAAAAAAATGAAGAAAGCAAGTCCTCAAATTTGACAGGAATGTTATGAAGTTCTTTTGGAAGGAAAAAAATGGCCTCTAATCTGATACAGGGTAAGGCCTGAATATGAAACTGTATTGGAATTGGAAGACGAAGATGAGGAAAATAAGTTTTGCTCATAAAACTCACATTTTCTTCCAGTTGGGCTGCCTGCAGATTGATGAAATCAAAGTGCAGCGATTTCAGGACGACTTCCAGAGCTTCACAGGAGCGGTGGTCTAATCGCTCACCTTGATAGAGGCAAGCAATCAAACGGAAGATAATTGGGAGGCTGTTTGCTAACAGGCAAAATTGCACAGTTCTAAATGCGCTTTATCCTTTTTCTGAAATGAGCATTTTAGCAAAAAAAAAAAAAAAAAATCACAACAAAACAACTTCCTTTACAGCCAAAGCTTGTTTGTGTGCATGTGTGTGGTTTCTTTTAATAAAGTTCTGAGACTTAATCAGAAACAGAGAAAGAGAAATAATGATGACGGCTCCAGTCAGAAGGCACAGGATGTAGTTTTTCATGATTGGACTTCCAAGCTGTGACTGCTCGAGTGTCCATTGATTACTAACTGCCAGCACAACATTGCAATCAATAAACCAAAGAACCTTCATACATCGGCTGAACTTCTAAAATTCCTAAACATAGTCTGATTGCTTTGAGATATTTGCCTCCAAAATGGAATAAACACTTTAACACACATAATAACAGCATAACAATTCTAAAATACATTGTATAAGTACATTTATCTATGTACAGTTCTGTTAGTATTCCATTTCATTTCAGATGGGAATGCTGGACTGTGGCTGTAGGCACCAGTTACTTTGCAGATTAAGATTTTACAAACAAAATATCTGATAATTTTGAAAAATATCAATTATTGACTGAGCCACCCTGCAGTATGGAGAGTAGTAAAAAGTGCCATTCATTCATTCCAACACAACATTAAATTGATACTTTTCTGTTAATGTTTCAGCAATAATAATAATATTTATAATAAGACAATAGGATATACAATAGAACATACACTGACCTGGGCTGTTCTGCAAAATGTGTACATTTACTCACTTCACTTTAATGCCACATTTACTACATATACTAATATTTCCTACTGTATTTTCGTGATTACTATTTTGATATTTCGGTTGATAATACTTTACCTTATCTTGTTAAATCAGTAAGAGTTTGAATGCTGGACTTTTACTTGTGATTGATTTGTTTTTACTTTTAGCTTTTCTCCTCCTGATGGACACTGACAAGGGATTGTTATCATGCAGCATGACCATATACCTCAAACTCAACCTCCAAGTTTTTTTTTTTTTTAACCTTTTCTACTGTTTTTTATCTCATTTATAGTGTGACGCTCTCCATACAGTTCATAGTGTTTTCTTTTTTTATTTCTCATTTGTTCTTTACATTTTTATCCTTGTTTTTGTAATATATGTAATATATATATAACAAAGTAACACTGATTAACCTTTCTGTATACTTTTAATTTGAATTATATTAATACTAATATACTAATATACTAATATTAAGCTTAAAGTTTGTTTATTGCTTTTAATTTGGAACTTGCAGCTGGTACCCTACACTTCCCACACTTTTTAGACTTTGGCCTTACATTATTTTTTTCTATTTTTACATTTATTTTATTCTATTTTATTTTAGAATGTATGTCTATTTGAAATGTATGTATATAAACTGATAATTACTGACACATTAGCTCAGTACAGTCTAGTTAGGTTAACGTCTTAGCACCGATGGAACATGTGGAACAAGTACGTCAGTTCATACCAGGCATTAGAATGTGTCTTCACATACTGTGTTTCTTGAGGGATCAGTTGGAATCGGATCTTACTTCTCCACTCTGCATGTGATAAACAAGTAAACATCTCCAGTTACAAAGACCAAATGCATTGTTGCTTTGTAGCTATTCACTTTCTATGCCTATGCTGCTGGAAATTAGAAGAAGCAGAAGAAGAAGGGGAATCCAAGACGTCCTCAATGCATCTTGGGTACAATCACACCTGTACTGAGCTGTCCACTAATGATCGGATCACCTGAGACACATGTTAATAACAAGTCTAAAGTTAAAGTTGTATTTTCTCATAACTTTCACTCATTACTGTCCCAATCTGAATAGCATTTCTTACACTATTTAACTTTCATCTGCCATCTGTATAAAGTTATGTGAAATGAACCTTTTTTTGTTTGTTTGTTTAAAGCTTTTTTTGTTTCTCCTTATTCTCTTACTCCTTATTATTTTATTTTTGTAATCCAACCATTAATCCTATTATTTGTGTGATTATAGTGATTTTCGGGATGATTATCAGGGATCAGTGTTGCCATTTTGTAATCTGATCATTGGAAGGTGTCACTGCCTTAAAATTTTTTATATATAAATAAAAAAGTAATCTTATTACTGATGTGATTTTGTTATTGAATTTAAGTAATTACAGTTAACATTTTGTAATCTGATTACAGTTGCTCCCCAGCCCTGATAAGAACTCACACTCCAAATCAAACTGTGACTGATCAAACAAATCCATGGGACTTTTAAGACTCAGTCTCTCTCTCTCTCTCCTGGGTTCTTATCTCCCCAGCCAGGAAGGGGGGAATGATAATTACTATCATAATTATTTCCAAAATGATACTTTTCCCCTCTGTTTTAACAATAATCACTTAACTGAGTGATGGCAGAGGGCGTGTGGGGTGGAAGGGAGCGCCATCTGAAATCCCATTTTTCTAATCCGCCCTGCGTTGGGGAGATAATAAGGCAGCAACACCCGCAGTCAGATGTCATCAGTGCGTGACGACAGTGACGCCCATCATGGCATCACACACAACTTTACACTGCTGCTGTATGCAGATTTGTCTGCTCCTGTACTTCTATACTTGTGAGAGCAAAGTTTTAAGACCTTCAAAGTGAGGACTTTTTGTCCAATGTTCTCTGATACAAGATGCTACTTTGGGTTTGGATTTAGGATTTGAATGAGAATTGGGTTTAGTTTAGTGTAAGTACTAGAATGAAATTGAATTTAGTTAGCTCCTAGCCTGGCCTTCCAGCTCAGCTTCTGCTTACCCACAACTAACACTACCTTGCTCATTGTGTTATGACGGTTTGTGTCAGCTGTTCCGCTTTGGCAGGGTGTCCCTAGATGGGCACTCCAGGTAGAGTTAACCACGGGCTTGATAGTTAGCCTGTTAGTGTTAGCACTAGTATAGCATCATTGGCAGGTTATGCTGAGTCGATCCCTGTTTGCTAGCATGGAAAGGCTCACAAGAGCAACCAACCAATTGTGCAGTCACCCCTCCTGACTGCAAACCAGTTTTCGACCTCCGCCGGCTCAGAAATTAGAAATCACAAAAGACAGTCTAGCCAGTAGGTTTGAATTTGCTAGAGAGATGATTAAGCATCGATTAATTATCTCTGGTGCCTCAAACGTGCGTGTTAATGATGAGATGTGTCTTACGCTTACTTCACTGAACTGCTGGCTGGCATGTCACTGTAGTTATCGGGGATTGGGTATTGTTGATGACTGGCCCTCTTAATAGGAGGGGGTAGAACAAGATTTAGGTCTTATCTGAAAGGCTTCTTCAGTTCCAACTGACTGATGGGGAATCCAGGTATATTGTGGGGTTGTTATCACCTTGAGAATCATAGCGGTTACAAGTGAGTCATTGTCGTACCCAGCCATCACATGAGTCGTTAGGGTCACATGAGTCATGGTGTGAATGTTAAGTGGTCTGGGGAGGGATCTCAAAACTGCATTGTAACTGACAAGTGGTGTTGTAGTCCACCTCCTCTGCTGAGTGATGGTTGTTGCAGTTTGACAATGATGGCTTCTTTCAATGTCTCTTTCAAACCATTGGTCTTTGGACAAAATGTGAACATTGCTGTCCTCAAATGAGTGTCACTTGTCCTTCAGGTTTAGGTGGACTGCTGAGTCCTGACTTCAGGAACTACCTCTCCTGTATTGTGCCATGCGCTTGTGTAACGGTTGTTTTGTTTCCCCAATGTACAGGTCCGTGGATTCCTTACTGCATTGAACAGCATACACTACATAGCTCTGCTTATGACTAGGTGCTTTGTCCTTACAGTGGACAAGCTTCTGCCTCAGAGTATTACTGGTCTTGAAGTGCACAGCAATACAGTGTTAGTTGAAAATCCTTTTTCAGATTCTCCTAGAATGTAAGGAATGACAGTGTTGTTCTGTTTGTGGTCCCTTTCCTGTGCATTTCCTGTGAGGGAGATCTGAGTTTTGCTCAATAAATCTTCCATATATGACCATTGCTAGAGACACCGGTGAGCTGACAGCAGAGCCATGCAAAGGAAGGAACCCTGCAGGAGTCCTGCAAAGTGTCCTTCCCTGTGTATCTTAGGCAGTCTATAAATGCAAGGGGTGGCTTCCCCGGGGTACAGTTGGTCAATGGCTTTGTCCTTTTCCAGTTGTTGTAGTCAGATTATACCCGTCCTCTTATAGCTGCTGCTGGTAGGATCTCGTCTGAGCATCTCATAGGTGGTCGTGTTGCTGGGTAGTCTGCTGACTTTGGCATAGTGATCCACTGTGTTAAGTATCACAGTACATCTTTCTTTATCAGCTGACATGATGATGATGTTCCAGTCTCTGTAGTGATGGCAGTGCCTTCCCTTCTTGGATGGTGAAGCTGGAAGGTCGTGCTTTTGCACTCACAAGGACATCACTGCACTGCCTCTGTTTCCATCAAATTGTTGTCAAATTGGTGTTACTGCAATGTCCAAACCCTTGGCCAAGTCATCCTTTTCCGGTTGGGTGAGCCCTCTGTTGGGCAAGTTGTTCACCCACATGTTTTGAATGTCAAGCTGTGTTATGTTGTCACCCTTTTTGCTCCATGTCACTTCTTCTTTCTTCAGTACGTTAGCAGGTGTTCATATATCTGTATGCATCACCTCTGAGGTCTGGCTCCAGAAGTGGGCCCTGGTTTCCCTCGTCTGGGCGAGGTGACACTACTCCAAATGTTGCCAGTCACTAGGGTTCTGTGAATCACTCTTAATCACTCATGTGGCCTCTGACCTCCACTGGACAAGACCCCCAGATGAACACTGACACTGTCCCAAGAAGCGAGCACATGGATTGGTCAGATGCCTCTCTGAATCTCTTTCTCAAACGTTCCATATCAAAGACCATCACTGGAATTCAGCAGCAATGGATTTCCTCTGTTGCTGGTGCTAGGTGTTATCATTCAGAATCTCCATCTCCACACTCCTGTTGCTACAACACCGTCTTCCCTGCTTCCAGCGTCACCATGCTGACTCAGCTGCTGACATTTCATCGACATACAAGGAGCTCACATCTCTTTTCTACTAACCAGGTAAAGTCAGAAAACAACTGGCTTCTCCATCCAAACACGACTCTGTATTTTTTCACTTTTGCCAGATGCTTCAGATGACAGTAACCACCATTATTTGTTATCTGTTGCTTACTTTCCCTGCCAATCTCTGGTTCTGCATTCATTTAGTCTTTCACTGTGTTGTCACTGCTGGGTCATGTTTTCTTAGTAGTGATTCTGATATCTGGTTAATTTTTTTTTTTTTTCTGAGTTCATGTTTATCCCTTCCCAAAGTTAATTTACATGTTACAGACACTCTCGACTGATCACCAAGAGAAACCGTTTATTAGCGTAAGTGCTGGTTCTGAGCTTACATCGCTGGACGCATAGTTAAAGTGGTTCTGCTTAATAATTTTGATCAATGCTATTCCCTAACCCGACTCTGCTGATTCTGACTCTGTTGAAGCCTTGAAATCTAAACTAAATTGTTATCTTTTTGCCTTTGCCTTTTAGTTTGTGGCTTTTATTTTAAGATTAGTATTCTAGTTAGCCTACATGATGAGCATGTTAGCTAGTCCCCCTAAATTGCTTTCAATTGGATAAATTTATGCAACCATCCAGAGTGCGGGATGAGACATCAAAAATATTTTTATGTTTTACAGGAAATGGAAAGTTTCGATATAAAAATACTCAAACGATTTTTGGATATATAGGCTATCCAAAATATGTTATAGCTTATATTTAACAATTTACACAGAGGCACAGATTTAGAACTTGGAAAATGTATAATTTGGTTTAGTTTAATGTAAATGGTATAAAATTAAAGGATTGGGATAATGATTAGGATTCTGGTTTAGAGTAGTTTGAGCTAGGATTAGGTTCACATGAATGCAACTGTTATAAAAATACTTGAGGATTATTATTTGGGTTTGAATTTAGCTTTTGTGCAAGGATTAGGTTTAGTTTAATGTAAGAGATACAAATTCAGTTTAGGATTTGAATTTGTTTTCACAGTTTGGTTTTGAAGTAAGATTAACTTTTGTTTAATTTAAAATTTGCTTTATGACATGGACCTGAATTTAGGCTTAGATCTGAACTAGGATTAGGTTTAGGGTTAGTATTTGAACTCGTATCAGAGGTGAGTCAGATAGATTCAGGTTTCAGTTGGTGCTGAGGCTGACATTATTTAGGACAGAGATCGGAATACGCATTCTAAGCAGGTTTACAGGTGTGATTGGATCTTGGTTGGGAAAATTAGACCTTGGTTAGGAAATGTGTTTTAAACATTTGGCTGTGTGTGTTATTTACTTACTAGTGATCTGCCACATATCTACAATTCTTCTTACAATTATTTCACATACTGAAAAATGTCGAGAATTTTTGAAAAATTTGCAAATGCATCAGGAACGTGTGGAATTATCCCACCCCTCAGACTCCAGTGATGGTGTCATTTTGGCAGTTAGTGCCTCTCAGGGTTTTTATGATGTATTTCTAATGGAGATTCTGCATTGTCTTTTTGATAAACACATGAAAACAAGCAATAAACAACAGCAAACAAAGTCTATGCACACATTTTGTTCAACAAGATCATTTCCATAAATAAACACACTTGGCTAGCCTTCAAAACGTAGAGTACATGTAAGATATTGAGTGTGTATGTGTGTGAGGTGTATCAAGATGAAGAATCACACATTTCACAAGACATTTTGTTATTAACAAATACTAATGTTTACATGAAGGAGTTTTCACCATGATGTGTTTGGTCTGTTCTTCCATATTTTCTAATTGCACTTTCAATGAACACGTAAAACATTACAAAAATCATTCAGTGCTTCATGAATGTCACATAAAGTCCTCAATCATATTTAATAATGATTGAGTGAGGCGTTCAGCTTACCTTTGAGATCCAGACATTTCACACTGCCACCTACACACACACCCTGCTGAGAGAGAGACAGAGAGAGGGGTAGAAACAGGAGGTGTGAGGGAAAGGCGCGAACACACACACACACACTCACACACACACACACACACACACACACACACACACACACACACACACACACACACACACACACAGATATTTGGCAACAGCAGTGCATCATCCACTCTCCCTGGTCTCTTTCTGCACGGCCTCTCCATCCATGCCACACTGTACCGGTTTGATCAGAGAGGCTCATTGGACGCCAGAGCATGAATTATAAATTTCACACAGTTTACCGCCGCCGTTGATGGTGACACGGCGTCCTAATTAACCAGTGTATAATAATTAGAAACAGCTGGTCATCAGTTGATGTGTTCATTTGCCAGAGCCACTGTTCCACATACATCTAATTTGACTGCATCAATCACCGGAGGTGGCAGATTTGTGCGGATGGTGGAAAACACAGATTTTTTTTTTCTACTGACAAGCAAAACAGAAAGACAGCAGGGATTTTTTTTATAGATGATTGTAGGATTAGATTCTGTAACAGGGATCATTTTGACTGAGGCTGGGTTAAAACATAGAGCTGATTTTATTAATACAAGCAGGCTTCATCTCTGACAGAGACCAAAAGGTTGGTATGTAAAGGCTGTAATGTAGCTGAGATATTCCTCATCACTGATTAGAGCAGGCAGAGGTCAACAGCTGCTAAACCTAATTTAATAAGTCTGGTTTCCATTTAGGGCTAAACCGTTCAAAAAACAAAATAACGAAAACACATTTCTGTGAGATATTTGCGTTTTGAGGTTTTTTGTTTGTTTGAGCATCAAAAATGGTAAAATTCAGGGAAACTCTGAATATCAGCATAAAACATCAGTGAGTTCAAGTTTCAAGTTAGGGCCCCACGTCCACCAGGGGGCCCCAAAAGTGAGCAAATTAAAACTGTGAAGCCACTTTGGTTTCCTCTGTTCACTTTTCACAGGAAGGAAGCCATTCTGAACATAGTTTAAGTTTGTTTTTTTTTCTGTTTATTTTATTTGAGTGATTTTAACTGCAGTGGGTTGATTTACACAATTAAACATTACAATTTAAATATTAAATTTTGCTATTAAAAATTATTTGGTAAGAAAAAAAATATTGTGTTTACTGTACTTTAAAGGCCCTGAAAAGCTATTTTCACATTCGGATTCTTACGCTGGATTTCTACTTCTCTGGGCTGCACTCGTGTTATGTTTAAGTTTGTTTTCAGCCAATCAGCTTGCTTTGACGCGTATTCACCCAATGAACTGTTGAGATCTGGGAGGTGTGCTGCACAGGTCTTGGGAGATGATTATGTGTATTGTTCAGAGAGTCATAGCTCCACTGTAAACTCTGAGAGACGGGTCATGAAAACACAACAATCTGCCAGATTTAGAACAGTTGTGACGACCTGATGTGAGAGATTTCTGTTTGTTTGTAGTTGCTTTACTCTCTGCTATCAGTGGGCGGGGCTCAGTCAGTATTCGCTAACATTTGAATCAATGTATGCTAACAGCTGTGGGGTGTTTGCTAATGTTGCCAGACCACTGTTTAGACCATACGCACAAAGATGAAGAAGATTAGAGTTTCTGAGAGTTGAAATCTTCCAAAATAATTTAAAATCATTTTATATCCCCAAACTTAACCTTTGATTTTTACTCATTTAGACACAAACATCAATTTTACACAGAAAAAACTGATGGTTTGAAGACAAGTCTTTAGAAAGGTGGTTTGCTGTAAATACGAGTTTTCATAAAAAAGTGTCCAAGTCTACTTAGGGCCCTGCAAAGTCTCGTCTCGACCCCCCGTTCACAACCACATGTCAGTCAAAGCCTGACTTTCTAACTGCCTCTCCTGCACCAACTCATCTCGGCTGGCTCATTGAATTGCTGCCTTCTTATTTGCGAGCAGCGCCTTGTTTCCTCTGTCGTTGTTAAAAATGATTCATTGTTCAAAGGGACACGGGGAGTACAAAAGAACTTGGAAGGCTTTCCTTGCTCGGCTCTTGTGCTGCAGAGAGCGGAGCAAGGCGGGAGACAAAAGGATGGCGGCCATAATGTGCTCCTGTTGAAAGAATTAGACAGATCAATGGGACATAAATTGCACTGTTTATGTATACAAGAGGCTGGTGTGTAATTGGTAGAGGTGGTTGAATTTCGCCCCGTAATCATCTTAACTGAGACTCACACACACACACACACACACACACACACATTCAAGCACAAATGTATCTACATGCACATATACCCACATATTTGCCGTGTGTGTGTTTGTGTGCAGGATGTATATGAGTGCATGTGCTGTAACATACTGTGTTTCGTAACACTGCTTTCAGTCACTTGCCCCTTTTACACAGCCGGTTCCAAGGTGGTACTGCCGCCTTGCCTTTATTCCACCTCACCTTTCTATGTAAAAGGTACAAACACAGGATGTGGGGGTGGTGATGGGTGGAGGGGCGGGGCGAACCAGCAGTGGAAGGTAAGTGACAGAGCCGGGTCGACGGCAGTGTAAAAGGGAGAGGAGGCATGCTGGGACAGGCTCAGACACTGCCACGTTACCCGTTGCACCTCTGATTTCGGGAATGCCGGAACGTGATCTAAAAAGCACACACGGTGGCGGCATTATGGCGGCTTTGTTAGGTTCAGGGTAAGCAAAGCAAAGACGGCATGATGTGAGGTCTTTTTAACAGCAACATCGTGGGATCTGTTTCAAAAAAGGGGGCTACTGATACAAAGGAGTGCGGATTTCATTTCACCTCATTTTTTAAAAATGTTTCCAAAAATATTTTTACAATGTTTCGTGGGTCTCATGCATTTTTTTTTAAATTTGATCTATTTTTATTTGATCCATTTACTGCATCAGCCCTTTAGACCATAAAATTCCAGCTGGAGTAAAGATTTGTGGTGGCCGTAGCTTGGTCGATTTCAATGACTTTGTCTATCATCTCAGATTTTTTTTTTTTTAGTTAACACTGCAACACATAGTGACGGCAGCATCACTGTGTGTTGCCGTCCGGCTGGAGACTGCCCGTGAAACTGGTTTGTTTGTGGCACGAAGCCAATGAACGGAACGTCGGCTAGTAAGAATGGAATGGAAGAATGTGCAAGCAACTGGCTGGTTACACAGATGACACTCCCAAACACACAGCAGACAGACGTAGAGGAAGAGAGAGAGAGAAAAACACACGCAGCACTTCGTCCTCCTCACAAGAAATACAGTGGCGGCTGTTTTTCATCTTAATGAATTTCTGAACTTGTTCGTTCCCTCTCCGCTCGCCGCTGCCTCGTGGTGAAAGACGGAAACTGAAGGCGCCGGCTGCCAAATCAATTGATGTGTCAGGAGGGAGAGAGGACAAAACGGAGTGATAAAAAGAAAAGCACTCCCTCTCACACTCTCTTTCTCTCAGAGACACACGCAGGCAGCAGGAAAAGACAGAGAGAGAAAGGGGTGGGGGGTGGGGGGGGTCTGGTTTCCAAACTTGACTTCCACAGAAGTCATCTCTGGTGCATTCACTATTCTTCACTCACCCGTCCACAGCTGCTCCTGCCTCTCCGGATGGCTTTGTATTAAAAACTGTTTTGAGTGCACAATTTCTCTTCTTAGCCCATTTAATTAACTGACAATAAATATATATAAATATATCCGTATATATATTTTTAACGTGTATTTTTCTGAGCTCTTGGGGTTAAAAAAAAATCACTCCCACATTTTTCCTCTCAGCATCTTTTGTGCAATAAAGGATAAATTATTTAAAATAACACGACCTTTTATCTCACACCCTTTGAAGGCAGCAAATTAAAAATGTAAATTGGGACTTAATTAATATGCAAATATATTCATCCGCTGTTAACAATTAGCAATTAAAGCTGCAGTGTGAAAGAGCACAGACAAAATTAGTAACTTCATTTATCATTTAAAAAAAAAAAGCCAGATCTAAAAATGTACATAAAATTCGAATTGACTTTCGCAGTATTCGCCACTGTCACTGCTTTTGTTCATCCGCGGCGGTTTTGAAATACATGATAGCGGGCATTTAGCGACTTAATTAATGCCACTTTGTGTAAAATACACTGTCCCCTTAAATGGTTGATCTCAAAAATAATGTACACATTCGTGTGTGTGTGTGTGCTTCACAGTGTGCGAACAGCACGTCGTACAGCCTCAGTGCTTCAGTGGTCTGATCTGTGTGTTGGGGTGTTTTGTTCATTTAAGTCCCTGCTGAATTTGAGATTGTGCAAGTTTTTTTTTTGCTATACGACAGTATCGGCCTAAATATCGGAGGGAAGGAGAGAGAGACGGGTGACAGAGCAGTTTTTGAATTTGATACAGATTGTGTACAAGAGATATTTGGAATAGTGCTTTTTTAAAAATGATCATTAAAAACATAAGGGTGAGTCTATATTTAATAACAAGCTGATACATGTAGACTATTTTTGGAACATTTCCGAATGTGTGTAATTCATAATAAGCCATCACTTCACACAGAAACAGTCTGATGGAGGATGCCTTCACTGGCACAAACATTTGATTTGATTTAATCATCTTATTTCTGTCTTTAAGATAAATGATCATAAAACAGCTGAAACTAGAAACGGCTTAATATTCCAGCTAAATATACGTAAGTGCTTCAACAAGATGTGAGGTTTACACTGCACAACTAAAACTTCTATAAGATGTGTAGTAAAAAAAAATCTGGTTACTGGTTGAGCATCATTCACAACATGAACATTTAAATTTAAGCTTGTCATTTACAGATTTGTTTTTTTTTTTTTTACATGAAATATAAAATGTGAAAATGTCACGTATAATTTCATATGAGTAAAATCATCTTACATTTGATTTGGATTTAGTGTAGGATGAGAAAAAAAATTCACAGACCTTTATTTGGTTCTTAGCAGTTTGTGGTTACCCTGGGGAAATTTGGACAACTGGCCAAAGTTTGACCTTTGTTTTTGTTTTGTTTTTTTATTTGATGTCCGTTTCCTTTAGTCCTGGATGGGCGGATTGATGGATATAATGGAGGATCTTTTAAGTGGTGTGATCTTTTCAAAGGCTGTTAAAGTGATCAGCTGACATTCTGTTAGCAGATCAGACTCTGTGGTCTGGACTCCTCTAATGCTGCTCACCTGACGCACAAACCTTTTAAAAAGCAATTCCAAACGTCTTCCCAGACACTCAGTGCTCCTCAGCTCTCTCTGCACAGGCAGAATAAGTCGTTATTATTTTCAACATGATCCCTGAGGTCATGTGATGACTCCTGAGCACACACACACACACAAACACTCACACACCATTCCCGAGCCATGAATGAACTTCCATTTACAGATGTGTGCGTACAGTTGTTGAATGCAAACTCCTACGCACCCCCACACCCCTTGCCAAATCCAAGGAATAACACTGAGGACTGTGAGCGGCACAAAAACTGACACAGTGAAGAGGTTCAGTCTACAGCTGCGAGCAAAAATCTCCATTAGCATTTGATTTCCATATACATAAACCTGACAGATGTAAAGACTCTTTATGTGTTGAGTCGTATGATGAGGATCTTTTTTTTTTTTTTTTTTAAATATGGTAATTGTGGTCTCAGAGCCTCTCTCCTGTGTGTGACTCTCCACTGAGTCCAGGTCTGTAATATTATCCTACTTTACAAAAGCACTCATATTACTTGTGCAACCACCCAACCATGCAAATTCAATTCAGCCTAATAGTGCACCACCAATAGTGCATCACACACGCCTTTAACTGCTACTGCTCCAATTCAATTAGAGACAGAGAATGTAAAATAGACTCTTTTACATGTAGACAAGGTTTTATCCTTTTTCAGTTATGCATGCTGTTTCCCAAACGGCATTAAAGCCAGATCGTGTAAATCTACAATGGAAAAGCTGTGGAGTCGGTGTGTTTTAAATAAAGCATGTCATAGCCCGCAGTGTGTGTGTGTGTGTGCACACGGAGGCCATCTCAGTGACTGAATGCACTGTGTTAGTGGCAGGTTCATGGTGATCCTCATCCCAACCCATACTGCACACTTCTCTCCTTTTTTCCCTGTGCGATTGTGGCGGCTGCCACTGTACGCCATTTCAAATGCACCACTAACCGCCTCGTTACGCCGTCTCGGCCTGTAATGAGAGGAGCGACATATGTCCGGTCTCCCCGCTGTTTCCTGATAAGCCCTCACATTCAGACACATGCAGGAACACTCCGCCACCTCCTCCTTCTCCTCCCTGTGCTTTTATTTTGCATGCAAAATCTGCTAACAACCACCAAGGAAAATAGTGAGGCACTTACTTAGTGACATTTACCTCGCTGCCGACTATTCCACACACTAGGGGGGGGGGGGGGGGGGGGGGCTGCAATAACAATCAGCATGCATTTAATTTAAAAGAAAAAAAATGTTCCCTTTACAATTACACAGGCAGAGAGAGATATAGCTGTCTGTGTACTTGTGTGTGTGTGTGTGTGTACGTGTGTGTGGAAGGAGCTATAACAGTTGTGCCGGCAGACTTCCGCAGTGCAACATTAATGCTAATCAAAAGAGCTGAGAAAGCAGCGGTGGTCTGTAAAAACAGATTTTCTCTTGTCTTTTCATTTCTGGAGGGATTCTCTTGCCGCCACCCCCCCCCCCCAACTTCCTCACCCCTCCTCCATGGGGGGGATTTATCCCGGGAAAAATAATATTTATAGGAATTGAATCTGACCCCATGAATTTAAGAGAGGTGCACTGTCATGTAAGGGCATTTTTTTTTTGCTTTGGCTGTAGGATAAATAATGAAACTTAAGTTGCGGTAATTGATTTCTCTTCAGTCCACTCAACTGAATAATCTGCAAGCGAAACAACCACTAAGCTATTCATTAGAAGATTTGCCAACATGCAACTAATTCCAAGCTTATTCTCCAAACATCATGGAAAGAATACAAACTCACAGTCAAAGCTTGCTTGATTTAGAATCCCTTTGTGTTTGAAGGGTTGGAAAATACTTCACTTGGAGCCTAGAAGCCACATTTCTTTTCCTTTCTAAACTAAGGAAATAAATCAATAAATAACCCATAGCACATTATAGAAGAAAAGGGAATATTGAGCCAGTTTTCCTGTTTTAACTCCACACAAACTGATGCATGTGATCAAAATCCACACAAGATAAATTGTTCACCTGGATTTCTGAATTTGTGGAACAGCAGAGTTAACTGAGAGAACACAGATTCTTATTTCATTCAGAGGAAAAAAAAAGATTTTTATTGCGTTTTTGTAAAAATGCTTCTTTTTTTTTTGCTGAATGAAGTCAACAAACACCACATTTTTCTATGGCATCTGGTAAAAATGAGATTTGTTTTTTGTGATTTCAGCAAAAATGAAAAGCTCAACAATAAAAGCTTAAAAATGTCAAACTTTTGCTGTATGATTTCATCAAGTTTCAGACGTCAGGTGTAAAGTATGAGGTGAAACTGAGAAGTGGGTCAGTTTACTGAAGCAGCTTTTGTGTGGTAACATTATACTGTAATGAAAAAATATAACATAATTATGTTGTGGTATCACACCATGTTGTGTCCATATGAATCTATAAAGATCTATATGTGTGTGTGTGTGTGTGTGTATGTGTGGCTACATAGTGAAGGTTTCAACACCTTTTCCACGTTCTTTCTGTGTATGCTATGGCTATTTTTCTGATTTTACTTTTTGTTAGAATTAATTTTATTTCAAGACTGAATTATTGATTGATCAATAAATCAAGGACTGTCTGTGTTTCACAGTTGTTTCTCTGTCTGAGTAGAAGTCGGTCTAAAGTTAAGCTCATTCCCTCGTGCCACAACAGTCATGTGGCGTTGGAGCTTGATCATCTCAATTATCTTTATAATCGCACAGTGAACCAAACAGAAACACACAGACTTCGCAGTTTGCACAGTGAAATCACAGAGTTTAAGCGTGACGGCCTTAGACCCCGCTGGCTTCAGCCTATTATTGTTTACCACTCCTATGAAAATGTCACCAACAGCAATACTGTTTTATCCACTTACAACATTTCAAAGGAGTGCAAAGGGGCCCAAGGGTGCAATAAAAAAAAAAAGCTTTAAATAGTCTTCAGTGCTTGTCCTCGGGGGAATCGCCCCTCGCCTGAAAAGACCTAATTTAATAAATTTGCTCTTTAGGCGTTCATCTTTTCGTTTTGCATCGTCTTATTATGAATTCATTCGCATGCAGCCCTTTTGGTCTAAATGTTGCCCCTCTTAGCTAATGCTTAACCATACATATTTTACTCTTTCAGGAGGACCACCTACATTTGTTTCCAATGCAACTGGGTTCATTAGCACCTCAGAGATAATACGCCGGCTGTATGCTTAATGTAAGCACTGCTAAGTCTCTAATTTTCCACAAATAATTCCCCTTGATCTCAAGTGAAATTTATGCGGGAGGGGGTGGGGTGGGGTGGGGTGGGGTGGGGGGTATTCGGGGGGGGGACACATGCTTTAACATGGTTGGTCCAAGTAAAGTAAGTATGTACATATAATTAATTATAAATGGCAGACTGTGTGTGGCTAAGAGAGAATAAGTGAGTTTATTTTATTGGGGAGAGAGAGGGAGAGAGTATGAGTATGTCACAGAGAGAGAGAGAGAGAGAGAGAGAGAGAGAGGGAAGAAAGTGATTTCAGCTAGCACAAGAGAAAGAGGGAAAGTATGCCGCTGCAACTGTACCATATGTGTTCAATGTGGGATTCCTGGTACCAGCAATCCTTACGCAGAATTAAATCTGACTTTTTTCATTCATTTTATTGTTCACGTTGAATATCATAAAGAACAATTATGACAATCAGAGTTTTTTGGGGGTTTTTTTCTAAAGGTGTTTTCACCCAGAAGGTGAGAAAAGTTTTAGGGGAAGTACAAAGTCCACAGTAAGATGTGAGTGGGCACAAATACAAGCAAATTAACCTGGACTGGGCACAGCTGAGGCAACGATGCATACATGTGAGCTGAAAATATTTCAGCTTGACTTGAGAAAGTTTTGACTTCTCCAGGCAGAATGATAGAAACAAAAGGGCTTCCTGGTGATAGGTGACCACTACTGGTGTTAGAGCTGTTTAGTCCTTCAGACTCTTAGATCTAACAGAAGGCTGCAGGGTTAAAAAATGGCAAAACACAGCACAGCTGTTTATAATTCTACAGAATGATACAGGATTTTAGAACTCAATGATGAAACCCCCTGACCATCTGAGCATCCAGAATGAAGGACTGGGACAGCCAAGACCTCTCCTCTGGACCATAAACTTCTCTGTCGACAAGTTACTGCAGCCATATGCCATGATGGCGAACGTCCAGGGACCGTCTAACAATATATGCAGAATGGCAGGTCAGGTCATCAATGAGCTGGGCAGGAGGCTTGATGAATCTTTTTCAAAACTTGACAAATAAATTGTGGACCTTGGTAAGGGGGATACCATGGGGATAGATTACATGACTAACCAGAAGGTCCACAGTCTCCGTGGCTACAGCTCGGGAAGAGCCACAAAGTGTACTGGAGAAGGGGCCAGCAACAGTGGGAACAACCGTGTGACCTTTTGAAGGAGGCAGGCCAGTCACAAAGTCCAGGCAAATAGAAATGGGAAGAGGACAAACCCGCCCGGCTGGTAGACAATGCAAGGCCTTTCCCTGGATGCTGCCATTGTCCTGAGTGGCCTTTATAGTACACCAAAAGTGTTGTTGGAAAAGGGCCGGGGCACACGTGATGCCAGGGTGACAGGCAAAGTGAGAAGTGAGTCCATTTCAGAGCCTAAGAATGGACAGAGTGAAAGAGAGAGAGGGCCATTACCTGAGTCAGGTTGGGTCCGTTAGGTCTCTCTCACCACCGATTCAATCTCCCAGGTAAGTGCTGCCACCACACGGGACTATGGGACTAACAGTCCAGACCACAAAAGGCAGTTCAGTGCCCTCCAGCCAGAGCTGCCATTCCTTCCTTATTCAGCTCCTTATTGCTGATACCATAGTTTTGTTCTGCAGGTGATAGTTTTTGGGAGACAAAGGCACAGGCATGGAGCTTTTGGTCTGGACCTGAGCATTGGGATAACATCACCTCCACCCCAGTGTCTAGTAGTATGGGGTTAGGTGGGGACAAAGGAGTGTCTTGGCAGAAAAGGAAGAGGATGCTTGTTAGGATAATGGTTAATGTAACGGGCTACTTGTTTCTCAATGCCGTTCTGCAAGCAATTGACCACTCTGATAGCTAGAGAAACAAGCAATTGTAGGTTCATCACTATCAAGTTAATTTGTACTTCAACCGTTCACTTAGCCCATTAACAAACACCACCTGCAATCCTCATTCCACTGGGAATTTGCTGCCACCATCAAACTTGGAAAGGCTGAATTTTATACCAAAGTGGCACATGGAACGATCTGGTGAAGACTGGAGTGAAGAACTGAGGTTTATGTTCAGCAGTCTTCAGGTGGAGTTGATGAGGGGATTGGCTGCAGGTGTGATGGAGAACTGGCAGGACAGGGAAACTAGGTCACCGCACCCAGGCCGAGAAAGACGCACAGACAGAGTAAGAGACGAACAGGGGACAACAGGAAACACAAGGGAGGACAGGAACAGCACAAACACTAGGAATGCGGGACAGACACTGCCTCACCATAACGCGTTTATGTTACACATCTGTATACATAGTAAATGTGATTGTGGAACATAAATAACAACACAAAAGGAAAAAAGAAATTAAGAACCATGAAAATAGAATAGATATCATTGGGTAAATTGCTGCTACTATAAATATCTATAAATAAAAGCTTCTCCCTCAGTGTTAACTTACATAGTGACATACGGCATTCTGTGTGTGCGTGTGTGTGTGTGTGTGTGTGCTGTTGTTTACAGTTGTACATTATTTGCATTCACACTAAGTTGAGGGGTGCCTTGCAGTTAACCTGCTGTTAGCCTCCTGTTTGGAGTGAAGATGCTGTTAGAGCTCTGCAGCATTGAACCTGATAGAGACTGATGGAACCGAATGATTCAAATCATCCAGGGGATTTTAGTATGTGTGTGTATAAAAACTCACTGTGCCGGAGTTAGAGTTGATGCATGTGGTCTGGCTCCACATCAGTATTTTTTTTTATGTGTATCTGGAAAGTGTTGTTTTATTTATTTATTTATTTTTGTCAATAAAATCTCTGGTTTACTGTCAGATATACTCTGACAAGATGAAGGTGGTGAGTATTTCATTTCTCTAGGTCTTGCAGCAGGTTATAGTGTTAATATTGATCCTTTCTGGAGTGCTGTAATGTCATTGCAGTTACACTACAGTTATGTTTCCTAGAAGAGTTGCTGATGTTGCATAGTAGAACAAGGGTGCATGCACTTTTTTTAGAAGCCATATTTCAATTTGCCGGGGCACTTTCCCTCACTGTTGGAGTTTAGACGCTCAGATTGAGGATCTGTTTTTCTCTGCTTGCACTGTAAGCCTTTAAAAAAAGGTGAAATTATCTGTTGTAAAGTTGGAATTTCTTTGGATCTGTCACTATATCAATCCTAATTTCTAATCCTATTGACAGCCTTGCAGGGTGTGTTTGCTGTTTGCAGTGTTTGATACATGCGTCATTACCACCAGAAACCACAGGTGTCACCAAGTCAGCCGGGACAGAAACTTTAACTAGAATCAAACTGTTGAAATTGAACTAAGCGTGTGGTTCCTTAGCTGTACATTACTTACAGACAAAAGCTCATACCAAAAAAAAATTAATGGAAAGTTAAAGGGCAGGTTCACAGTTTTTCTAGTCTCTGTGATGATGTTCCTACTGAACAAGGTTTTTCATACTGTATTTGTTCCTATTGTTTATACTTGGCCGTTTAAAGAGCAACCCCTTATTGTGCTTTCAATTAAAAGTCGGGGGAACAAAATCCAACAAATAGTAAAATGAGCATAAATAAATGACACATTAAGAGAGAAGAGTGTTCTTCTTGAATGTCCCATTCAATTTGGTTCAGGAAAATGCAAGAATGTGAATTCATCAGATTTCAGGAGTTGCCTAGCAACACTAATCACAGTCCACCTGTCGTCGGGTGTGTTATCCTTGTCGAGTATTTACTCAGTCATTCAATATCTGCTCTTTTCTGCGGAGACTGAAAAATGTGTGGAAACAGGTGTTATGTGTGAGGTTTCCCAAGTTTTTTCCCCAGCTTTAGTGATCTGCACAGAATAAAAAAAAAAAATCCTTACCTACTAAACAGGTGACTGATTTGAGACGCACACGATTCACGTTTATAGCGAGCTAAAAATGTGTGTCAACGTGGGGCCAAGAGTTCGGCCCTCTATCGGCTGTTACTTCAATAAAAAAATGCCTTGTAATCGTGTTCATCTTATAATTTCAAACCACACAGCAAGCTTTTGCCCGTACCAGACGTTTCTGAGATCTGAGACAGAAACCCTTCAGCTGGCACGAAATTCTGAGACACGTCTTGACTCTGCCACGAAGTGTTCCAGACGCTACAACGTTCTTCAAACGCGTCTTATTTCTATCGAAGCCAAACACAGAACGCACTTGTGATTGCAGCGCCTTAGAGATGAGTCCGAGGCAGGAGATGAGCAGTATCCAGTGAGAGTGCAATAGAAAGGAGGGAGGCAGTGGACACACACGTTTGCACACACACACACACACTCACGCAAACAGTATCAGATGGTTTTTTTTTTACTGATTTTCAAAATAATTATTCCAATTGGAATAATCTCAAAACCACTACACCCCATCTAAGATCAGCTGTCTAAGTTGTGGACCCACTCATCACTGTGAATGTCTGCATAGCATGAGTCTACAGCAGTTCTGGTATTTTGATAAACTTGTGAACTGTGCTAACTATTGTGTTCCATGTGATTTAGTTCCAATCTTTCACAAATTCTTCCTCAGGGAAATACAGAAACTTAAGTCAGCCACTGACTAAGCACCGCCCACAGAAACTTACTCTGTTCCAAAACACTGAAACAGTAAATCAACAGAAACACCCGCCTCACGCAGCTTGACTGACATGTACAAAACTGGCAATGATAGGTGAAACAGTGTACCTGGAGCTGTTGAAGGATGTGTGCTTTGGGTTGGACCTGGTGTCTGCTGCAGCTCTGCTGGTAGGCCACCATTAACTCCGTCAAAGTGAGGCAGCTGTCAGCTAAAACACAAGAATACAATCATTCACTGCTTTAATGACTGTATATCCCAGTGAGCCACCAGCAACTATTCAAAAGTGCTTAAGAGGCACAGATATGCCATACGGTAAACTGTGCTGCGTGTGTGTGTGTGTGTGTGTGTGTGTGTGCGCTGCAGAGACGATGGCAGTCAGTGAGAAGCGAGAAGGACATGAACGTCTGTCTAACGATAAATCAACCAATCAGGCAGCTCGATTTATCAACCATCGCCTTATGGGATAGGAAACTGCAGATGTGAGAGACTACAGAGGATTTTTATGACTCAAACATGTAAATGTTTTGATCTTTGTGTATCCTTCAAAGGCTGGATTACATTTCATGCATTTTAGTTCAGTACATTTTAGGGATAATAATAAAACAAAGATCAATAAAGTCCCGGGGCCTAATTTATAAAACTATCAACCATACTAATAGTTTATGTGTGCACAGAAGACAGAGAACGCCAAAAAATAAAATAAAACTGATTATAAGTAAATAAAGCTAATAAATAAAACGGTGTACATTTATACAGTATATGACAATCATCTTGAAAGCGTGCACACATGGATGAGCCTCTTCTCCCACCATGAACTATAAATGGTCAATGCATAACCGTTACGAACAGTGATGTAGATACTGGTCCAAGGGGAGGACACAAGCACCTATTAACATGCAGGACAATTCCCAAAATTCTACAAAATGGCCAAATATGGAGGTGAATGCTGTAAAAACCTTGATGCACACTGCCACAGTATGGTCCGGTTTAGGCACCAAAACTCACTGCCTGAGCATTCAAAAACATGTACGCACACTATAACTGATATTCATAATAGGAACACTATTTTACTGTAATATGTACAGTAACATGGTGTAAAACATGTGTATAGTATGTTACTATAAATAGCAAAGGATTATGGGAAATTACATTCCATTTCCAGTAATAAACATGCTGGTGGGGGTGATCTCTGTTCTCTTTTATGTTTTTTTCTTATTTTCTGTCACATATATGTAATGTTACAATTTCAGGTGTTCATATAAAACCTGAAATTATTTGAGGTTTGAGTTTTAGAGGGAGTTACCCTCTAACACTCAAAACTCAAACTCTGGCATCTTTGTTAAATTTGTGACAAATAACCAAGGGTCACAAAAATTACAAAAATATTATCGTAATATTCATTATCTTAATCTTACTATTTATACTTAACACATAGTGGAAGAGCAGCTTACCCTTTCTGTCAGTGTTCCTGTGCTCAGCAAAGCCGGACACTATCTGTTCATCAGGGGGGAATGACACATGTTTTCCTCCACTTCTGTTCTTCTGGTTCTTGTTTGGTTTCTCTGCTGTGTCATCACTCTGCTCATCGTTTTCTTTGTCACTACAGTGGGTCATTCCTCTGTGTGGGACCAAAGAGGCTTCAGAATTTCAAAGCAAAGGGTCAGTTCACTTCCAGCAAGGAAAAAGGCTCAGTGTGTCAACAACCACTGTCTTTCCTCTGTGGAGCCATGGCAACAGTTCCTAAAGTAATCCTGATTTAAAGAGGGAGCAGAAATGAGAGCAACAGTTTATGTACAAACAAGTGTGCCACTGGTCCTCTTGGATGTGAAGTGCTGCTGTTTCCACTCCGTGGCACTTGGAAAGACACGACACTAAAGAAACAATATCTTATTCATGAGTTGTGCACCGGGGTTGCAAGTGAAACCCAATATGTTTGTATTCAATGACATTCAAAGTAGGTGAGGCTCAGCACATATACATACCTATTCACATTCAGCATTTACAGCAACATTCAGGAGTATGCAGACAGTAAGATGGGAAGGCGTGATATGGAAAATCCCCCTTTTTAAACCTTCCTGGTTCTAGTTGTAATGTGAGGTGGGTCACCTGTAGTTGACAAACTCAAACCCAAATTTCCAGGTTTGTCAGACCATAACAAAACACAAACTTAGTTCCAGAATGTGTAATGCACTGTTATCAAATCTTTGTATAGATTTACAGTTAGTTTTTGCTGACTTTCTTATTTAAATAATATATTTTATTTTATTTGTCTTTATTACTGTAGCAACTTACACAATCAGCACTGGCTAAAATAACACAGACCAAAATGCAGTCCTCAATCCTACTGTACTACGCCGTGTTCAGTCCAGCCCAGCCTGGTTGCGTTACAGCTCCTCTCCTTTAAGATAGCCTGCCTCTGCAACACAGCATCCTGATGCATAAGCCAGTGAAAACCAGCGTGTGAAAGTGAAATAGTGTGGTTGGGTGTGGCTTTTGGTGATTAAAATGATAAACGTCGGCGGTGGTACATTATATCAGCTGTCAGTAATTAATGTTAATGCTGCTGACAGAATTTGTCAAAACTTGATGACAGGCCTAAAGTAAATTTGGCTGTTGTCAGTTTGTGTGCTCTCTGCATGCTGCTGTCAGCACTTGTCAAAGATAGTTTGTGAAGGAAGAGGCTCCACTCCACTTTTTTTTTCCCCAACCAATCCAACAGAGTGAGAGCTCTTCTTCATAGTGGATCGTGTCATGTCACTAGCTGCAGTTACATGCATAGGTAACTGCAGTGATCCATGGAGAACTGTACACGTCTCACCGGGCATTCACATCAAGAGCACGTGCAGAAAGAATGCAGCAAGCAAGTAGTGAGCTTAAATCTTTTACAGTTTTTCTATTGATAACTTTATGAAAAGGTTTTAACTTCCTCTCTACAACTAGTTGAAATTTCAATAGATTTGGGCCTGTTTATTCTGACGGAGGTGTTTATATGGAGTATTTTTTATTCTGTTTGGGCTTTTAAACATATTATGATTGGAATATTAGGCTCCATATCATTTCAACAATTTAAGATTATGGACTTATGTTTTTGAACCATGAACTTCAGTATTTGGATCAAAAAGCTCATAAAAATAATGTGTGTGAGATGAACTAGTCTACAGCTGTTATTACAATATGTCAGATACACAGGCTATTTAATCAGCATTTAAGTAATGTAAATTAAGCATGGGGTTGGACCCGCCATCAGCCAACACCCAGTATTAAAGGACTGGGATCAGGGCCAAAAAACTTGGGACATTACTAGTAATAAATAAGAAATAAGAAATAAATATATTTTTCAATGGTATAGCAGAGACTCTGAAGTTTGTTAGCATATACTATAATACTGTTATCATACCGAGTGCACCACTAAACCACATCACAAATGATATTACTGAAATAATCTAAACCCCATCCTGTAATGGGGCCCAGAGGAAAACAGGTCTTCCAGTATATTATGCATTTTCCTAAATATAAGGTTGCTTAATTAAGTTGACACGGGATAACTACTAACAAATACACTGCACAGTGAATTTATTTATACTGTATTTATTACTTATACTTATTACATGAGTACTCAGTACTCATAGGTCGGATTACACCCATCACACCTGGTTGTGACACTATCGTGGTGACAAAATCTGTTCATAGAACTCAAAACCGCCTCAGTGGTAGTTCCCGCTACAGCAGGTGAGTCCAGCACCACATTACACACACACACACACACACACACAGGCAGACAGGGTGAAAATAAAACCAGCCATGCTCTCGTGGTTGGTAATCGGGTGAAAACGCTTCTTCCTTACCTGTTCAGAAAACCCAAGCATCTCACCTTCCCACCAGGGGTTTCAGGTTTCAAACACGTACGCCAACGTAGAATCTCAGCGTAAGATACGCAGCGCAACTGACCGAGAGAATAGCAAAGTGTCGTGACGCCACTTCCTGACCGGTAGTTTTGCGGGAAGTTCGGTCCTCTTACAGCTTAGCCGGTGACAGTACAGAAAGCATCTTTAGCCTACGGTCAGGCGATAAACAACAAAGTGAAGGTGTGTATTCATCTTGCCATTAAGTGAAATGTGTAACTGTCGCTTGCAATCGACAGTGTCGCAGATTTGTCAGTGTTTGTTATTTAACGTCGTCATGCAGCAGTCAACGCGAGATATCGATGCTAACCAGACAGCTCAATTAGCATTGTTGTTGACCAACATTTATAAAAACGTAACGTTCACCACATAGCTAACGTAACGTTAGTGTTTCCCGACCTACACTGCCCACAAACGCTTTTTGCTTTAACGACAGGAGGCTGTTATCTTTGCACTACACATACTGGTAATTAGCGTGTATTAAAACTATGTTTAATGAAACTAAAAGCTGCACACCCTTTATTTCATTAAGGAGTAGCGGGCGAACCCATGACATGTTTAGCTAACTTCGTTATTAAATACAAGTAGTAAATAACCCACCCCTTTGTTATTTATATTTGGATAAGTGAAAGTGAAAGCCTCCTTGGTTTGTTCGCAGTATAGAGTTTAGCTTTATTTAACACTATTAGGCTGCAAGGCATGGAGTAGTACTAACAGCCACAGATGACTGTGCGTTTCAGATGCCCCCTAAAGCCAAGGCAGCAGGGAAGGGCAGAGCTCCAGCTAAGAGGAAGCTGGCAGAGCAGTTCCCACCTGGAGAAGTCCTGACAGACACCGGGAAGAAGGCCTGGAAACTGGGAGCTCCAGTTGGCCAGGGGGGGTTCGGTCTCATATATTTGGGTAAGAATAAATGGTACACTGATGGCCAGGTTCAGAAAGACAAAAATGCAATGATAAAAGGACTCAGACTTTATGATTTTCTCAGGCAAAACTAATGCCTGAATTAAGACTCAAAATAATTCAATTTAATTCAACTTTTTTTAGATTGTAAATATGCTATTTTTTGCACATTTTTGGTACTTGAATTGCATGCACACTTATTGTTTTTCTGTACTTGATCCTTTTTTCCTGTTTTTCTTAGCCGCCTAACAAGTAAATTTCCGTGCTGTGGGATCAATAAAGTCTTATCTAATCTTATCTTACTTGTTACATCAGGAGCTATGTGTTGTGCACAGAAGAACTAGACACCAACCAGAGCCGTTACATTAATTGGAGATTAAAAGTGACATAATTATATTTATAACAAAAATGAGAGGCTGAGAAAACCAGTTGATAGTTTTGATGTGAGTCTTTTCACTCCTGTCTCATGTCTAAAGATTTATAGCTTTGTTAAGTTGAGAAAATGATAATTCGGGGATACAGATGGTTGATGTTAAATACAAAAATGAAATTCAGAAAGAAATTGGCAAAAATTAACCATAATGAACCGGGGCCCCAGAGGGCTAATGCATTTAAATGCAGCTTTGTACTGTGCAAGATGTAACTTGAAAAGTCAGACATTTCACTGATTTGTAAGCACTGTTTTGTTCTGAAATTATTCCTTTCTCTGTTCTCTAGCTGAGGAGAACTCTGCAAATTCCGTGGGTCCTGATGCTCGCTATGTCATCAAAGTGGTAAGACCCTAAACAACATGAAAACAAAAGCAGCACACCTCAATATGAGCACAGGGCACTGCCTTGAGTGCAACTTGGTCTTCACATACACGTTGTTTACTGTAGTTTTTGTTTTGTCTTCTGAAGTTCTCCCTGATCATAGTGCGAGTAGACAGAAGATAGAGTGGTTAAGCACTTGAGCCCAGCAAGTGGTCAGTTTGGAGATCCAGTACACAATTTAATTGGAGTGAATTCAGCCCCAGAGTCAGACTGTGACAGAGGGTTTTTTTTTTTACGAGGGTTTGAGATAGTTAAACCAGTCTGACTGGCTCATCCTCCTGTAAAGATCAAAACTCATCAGAGTGAAATGTGACAGTGAATCCAGCAAACAGCCAATGAGGTGGAAGAGGAATCACATTTAACCGCCAGTCTCCTAGTTTATACAATTTTAAGCCAGTAGATTTTTAATATACCTTATAAAATGACATTAAAGTGGCCAGTTTAATTGAAAGAAGTTTTTCTCCAGTTTTTTTTAATTTGTAATTATCAGCATCTGTTAGAACCCTTACGGATTAAATCAACAGTCAATTTCTCATGCTCCTTTTGGCCATGTCTGTCCATTTGTGGCCTGTAGCTTTCTACAGTGTGTTCCACGTCATTGGCTCTTCTTGCTCCTTATTAGTGGCTGCGTGGCCCATTCAGAATGATGAAACAGTGTCAGAGGCATTCAGTGAAAGAAAGCTGTCTGGCTGTTCAGTCTAGTGAAACAGTGATTTCACCCTTCTAGTACAGTTTCTCCTTATTTTTTTTGCCTGTTGTCATTTTCAACAAGCAAACGACTACAGCCTGACAACGGCAGTGGAAATCACAGCAACCTTTCCAGTTCTGTACCATTTCTTTTTTTTAAATTTGAGTGCAAAGTTGAATCTTTGAAACATGTAGATGCATTTCAGAATATCTTGGTTTGGATTTGGTTTGTTCCCCTTCTGCTTTAATGACAGCAAAACCTGATGACCTCATGATCCTGCTGCAGTCTGGATCCTTCTCCACAAAGATGCAAACCAGAGGCTGCACCATGTCTCTGCCGAATGGAGGGGATATTGAGTATTCCCACCTCCATGTTTCACTGTGGGTTTGATACACTGTGGTAACACCCTCTCTGCTGTTTATCTCCTTACATTCACCCTTGTTTTGCTGCCAGTAAACTTAAACCTGGATTCATCAGTAAACAGGACTTTTTCCAGCCATACTCTGTGAAATGCTGGTATTTCTTAGCCCATCCCAAGGGTCTGGTCTTGTTTCCCCTCCTGAGAAGGTTTGGTTTAAAAACTGTTACTCATCCTCTGAGACCACTACAAGATAGCCTTCTTTTGACAGTACTTTTGCTATTGGAGTGTTGCATTCTTTATTTAGAAAATTCAGTATCTGTGGTAAAGTTGCTTTTCTATCTCTCTGGTAACTAAACACAATGTATTAATCTTTTGGTCCACAGTTGGTCAATGGCCCAAATTTGCTTGAATTTAATTCATGACCACCGTGACCCTCAATACCATCCCATCCACTGGGATGGTATTGAGCAGGTGGTGAGTGGTGCCTGGTTTCCTTCAGACATGATGCTAAGAATTGAGGCCAAACAGTTCAGTCTTGGATTCATCAAACCAGAGAATCTTGTTCCTCACTTTCTGAAAGTCCTTTGCTATTTTTTTGCAAACTCCTTGCAGCTTTCATGTGTCTTTCACTGAGAAGAGACTTCATCTGGCCACTAAACCCTAGATTGGGGGAGTGCTTCAGTGATGTTGCCCTTCTAGAAGTTTCTCCTGTCTCCACTCAGGATACTAGGTCTTGGTTGTCCCAAACTTCTCCCCTTTAAGAATTATGGAGGTGAATTATGTCTTAAATTCTGGGCTAAGAGCTCATTTGTAAGACAAAGCTACATGTAAGATGTCCCAAGTACTTCTGTTGAAACTGTGGTCAAAATAAAATGCAAAGACAGTTTCCTTCCCCGTGTGGAAAATATAATGTCAGTGAGACATTATATAAAATGAATATTCATAGAAGAGAGTAAAGAATAAAGAATTCTCCTTCAGTTGTTCTCAGTGATAACAGACTGACTAAAATAGAGTATGCAATCACAGGATTTTCTGTCCTGCTTAACAAAACACACAGCTGTGCAAATAACAATACAAATGTAAACAGAAGTGCTCATTTGACCTTTTAAATATGGATAATCTCCAATTAATTGAAACATTGTTTTTGTTTCTACGAACCAGGTCTTCAGGGTTAGCCACAAGTAATTTACTTGTGACGCGGTTTGTGGCCAGTGTGCATGTAGGGAAAGGGAAACATGAACATGAATGATAAACCTTCAGGCTTATGGATCTATCTGTCACACTGGACTTTTTGAAGTGTATTTCATCTATATACCTGCACCAGTAACAACACGTCTACACCAACACAGTCCCATGTTTGTGCAGTGCTATTTTTTGGTTTTAACACCTGTTAAATTGAATGAAAACTTAAATGTACTTGTTTTGTCCATAGGAGCCCAGTGAAAATGGACCACTGTTCTCTGAGCTGAAGTTTTACATGCGAGCTGCTAAGCCTGATCTGAGTAAGCCGCAGTTTAATTAACACACATGCACACACACACACACACACACATCTGCATGCCTGATTTGTAACCATCACACACACGAGTGGAATTATTTAGTAAATAATGTACGTGCATCTTGTCCTCCATGACCCTTTTCAACCCCAGTAGTGTGTGGATAGAGACACTATATTCTGGCTGACATCATTCACATTTTAGATGAATGATCAACGATTTATGTCTGTCAGCATGTGAGTTACTGATACAGGCTAGTTTGTCAGGTGTCTGCGTTTCACGTCTGCATGGCTGAGTTGTTCTAATCTCACGCAGAAGTACATACATACACACATGTGACTTTTAAATCACATGAGCATATGTACTTTGTCTTGTCCTCCGTGACCATTTTCCCACACACAGACACACACACACACACACCCACTAGAAGTATGCCACCAAATCAAAGTTAGCCTTGTGTTCATAGCACAACACCAGGGCAAACAAATAAAGGAAAGCTAACTTTCTTAATTAAAAAAGACAGTCTTGTAGCATAGGCATGGGGGGGGGGGGGGGCTACAGAGGAAGGGAGGCTTTTGGTGGAAGCATTGTTGGCCCCAGGCCACAGCTTTGCATTTTATATAATAACAATCCAAATGTCAATCTCCCCTGACAATTAACTGTGATATTACTAAGGAACCAAAGGCTCATATTTTATTCATGCTGGAATCTCACATTGTTGGTAAATATTTGTCCCACCAGCAGATTAGCTTGCAGCCACGCTGCCCGGCTCCCCCAGCGGAATTCTACTCTTATTACTTTGAGCATCTCAGCCATCACCCACTTACACACCATCACCAGTTAGCAGGGCGTTCACAGGAAGTTTCAGTAACCAAACTATCTTTACATGATATACATTTCATAGATTTATATGCAGACTTTGAGGACATTTTAGACAGAAAGAGATATTCAAAATTTCCTCTTGTCTTGCAGTCCAAAGCTGGATGAAATCTCACAAGTTGAAAAGTCTGGGAGTTCCCAAGTACTGGGGCTCAGGTCTGCATGAGAGAGAAGGGAAAAGGTAAATCTCTGACCATTCACTGCATTGGTTTTTGGGAAAGATTGATCAGATTTTAGGTTTAGTTTCACCTGGTCATGGTTTTTTTTTTCCTGTGGTAAATGGCTTTGTACTGTGCCACTGTTAAACCAGATTTCATTTAAATAATAGAGGAAGTACAAATTGCTTAAAAGTGCATATACTCAAGTGCACAGAAAAAAAAAAAACAGGAAGCAGTTTCAGGCTTATGGTTCTATTTTATAAAACGATTTGGTTTTATAAAATAGACAATGTACAGTTTGAACTCTGTAAACACAAAGAAATTCAACTAATATTTTACAAATTTTAAGAATATGAAACGTAGCTACCGAATTAAAATATTAGTAATAACGACATGCATAACTGAGCTTGTCTTACACTTCACTTCAGAAGTATTAAACATGTTCTCTTTGTGCCTTCCAGATATAGGTTCATGGTTATTGACAGGCTTGGCACAGACCTGCAGAAAAAGTTTGAAGAATGTGGAAAGAAGTTCCCCAGAAAACTGGTCCTACAGCTCGGTCTTCGACTGGTTGGTTATTTTATGATCAGATTGTTATTTGTGTCATTGTGCTTGAAAGTTTTCCACTGAAGTGCACTTATGGTAAATAGCACATTAATGGAATTACAGGAATGTCATTTTGGCATCAATAATAATGACTTTGAGGATATCATATGAAGAAGAATGGAAGGTCCAAACTTTTGTAGCCCCTCTGCATTACAAAGCCAAAATCAAGTTGCAATATTACGGTTTCTCGCAATTACATATTCATGTATATAAATATGGGCGACATGAAAGCTTCCCAAAAGTGAAGCCAAAGCATCTTGATTGCCCCCTGCTCGTTGGCTGCAGTGTGACTCATAAACCCCGCCTCCTCCATGTTAGCTAATGGAACATGGACCGTATAAAAACAATGGGAAGTTATTGAAGAAATGATCAAACCTTTTTGGAGCCATATTTTTTCATCATACTTTCATGTAGAAACATGGTTGAAACTTTAAATGAGTCGTGGGACTTCAGACTATATTTGGTTAAATCAGGATTTTGATAGTAGTTTTTGACAAAATGAGTGTTGAAGTTGTACGCGTTTTTTTTTTTTTTTTTTTTGTCTCTTTCGGATTTTCTAATGAGTGTGTGTTGTGTTGACTTACAGCGCGCTGATCAAAACTCACATAGACCTCCATGTTAAACTGAGCTCTTCAGGTCTTGTCAAGAACAGAGAGAGTTTCTGTTTTGTTGATAGAACTTGTACTTTTCAGTTTGTGTCTTATACACTGTTGTCTGCTGGGGATACGGAGTGGGTTGTCTGTGTATATACATTCTGCTCCAAGGGCCCTGTCCACTTGTGCAGATGCCCAGCATGATGACAGCTGATTATCCTGGGTACGCACCAAGCAGCAGACACAGTCAAAATTTCGCCACTCATTTTCTAGTTAGTTATGTGATGCAGTAAAAAAGGAAAAAAACTTGAGACAGTGGCTTCACCATCTCATCACTACTGCACAGGCTCTGGCTCCAATTGATGATAGCAGCGCTGCGTACGATGGGAGGAGGTGGAGACATGTTGTCCACCTTTACATGCAATCACTGAACACAACAATGCTTTTAGTGTCCAGAATCCATAGTGGTTTTGAAGAAATACCCTGTTTAAGGTTCCATAAATAAGTATAAGTGAGTGTCTTAGCGTCTTTCAGCTTTCTATACCTGGTCAGTAGCATCAAACCTGGAGTCTTTGCATGTACACCTGGTGTTGATAAGTGTTGTGTTGTCTTGATTCAGCTCACACACTGATGGTGACAGTTGGATCAAATCCAAAAATCCTCACATTACTTCCCAGATGGTTCAGTGTCAGTGTCACTAGTTTGCTTACTAATAGGTCACTAATAGGTCAGACAAGATACTCCTCAAATGTTAATACCAGGTAGAAATGGGCTCTTCACATCAGATCTAAAAATATGTTTTTCTTGTTTAGCTGGATAATCTGGAGTACATCCATGAGCATGAGTATGTGCATGCTGACATTAAAGCATCCAACCTCATGTTGAGCCACAGTGATCCCAACCAGGTCGGTAGAAGTTATACATCATACTGAATTTCTGTTTTGGGGAAAATGAAAAGGAAATGTGCTTCCACAACCTTAAAATTTCAAGCACTGCATTTTGTTAACATTGGGAAACCCAAGATGCTTGCCTAGCAAACAAGGTGGGGGGGCAGGGGGGGATATTTAATTTGAAGATTAATAATATATCGTTGGTGGTATTATTAAGGAGCTATTTATAAATGACAATTTAAAAACTAGCCCCTCAGGATTTTAATATTAGGTATGTTTGTAGCTGTGCTATTTTTGATACTGTCCCCTGGAGTCACAGGGATGTAGGTTTGGTTTTATTACTGTACATTTCTTTATTAAAGCCAATAACCAACTGTAGTGTATAAGCACAATGCAGACTAAATAATAATCATGAAGGTTGTGTAGGTGGAATTACAATTTAAAGTGTAAAGATTGGCATCATCTGCTGCTCCTGCTTTTAGTCTTTGTGCTAAGAAAAGCTGAGCAACCTGTCTCTTGTTTGTAGTGCGTGACCACAAAGGAAATTTGTATTCTCTATCATAAAGTTTGATTCCTGGAATCATTACAGATAAAGGTGTAGAAATGTGGAAAGTGTTAAATGTGACCTTGCTGTTCTTGGTTTGTGTATGTGTAAATGCATGCCTGAATCACTGTTTTTGTGACCTGTAGGTTTACTTAGTAGATTATGGGCTGGCATATAGGTATTCACCTGATGGTGTCCTCAAAGACTACAAGGAAGATCCCAAGAAATGTCACGATGGGACCATTGAGTTCACAAGTATCGACGCCCATAAAGGAGCATGTAGGTACAAGTATTTTACGAGTAGCTTTATAACCTCAGATACAGACTAGAAAGAGACTCAGAGAGCACAGAATGCCAAGGCCAGTGTCAAGTAACATACTCCAGATTACAGAAACAAATATGAAATTCATAGTAAAGGATCCGGATCTGCCCCAAAACAGAATAGGTTCTTCCCTGGCTCATGTCCCATCCCTTGGATGGAAAAATAATCCACATAGTTAAGTAATCAAGTTTTGGTATTCACAACTGGATAACAGTACATTCCACTTTAAATGCTAGATTTGCTAATAATGCGTGTTTGCCGCTGCTGCTGATCTGGTTGTTGTCTCCAGCTCCATGTAGGCGGAGCGACTTGGAGATCCTGTGCTACTGCATGGTTCAGTGGCTGTGTGGTCGGCTACCCTGGGAGGACAAGCTGCAAGACCCCCTCTACGTCAGAGACTCCAAAATCAGGTGAGAGAAGCCCTCCAACCACTGCACACATCAGGACAGCTCTTTCAGTGTTATACCAGCAGTACTACTGTAGCCAAATCAAGTCAAGAGAGAGCAGGAGGAAAGAGAGCATGGCACAGTAATAATAGTAGTAATAATGATAGTTAATGAGACTAATAATGGGGGCAGTAGGTGGCCCACAGCCACAAGTCCAGACTCTACAGCTCTAGAGGCAGATGAACCTGCAGAGAGCGACAGGAGTAGAGGAGAGACGAGAAAGAACAGAACTACAGGAAAGAGAAGAAGCTGAGTTAGTAACATGTATTAATGGGATACGAGTACAGATGGAGATGCAGAGGGAGAAGAGAGAGGAGCTTGGTGCATCATGGGAAGTCCTCCGGCAGTCTAAGCCAATAGCAGCATAACTAGGGGTTGGTCGGACCCTCACTGGTAGATGGTTCCATAGCAGAGGAGCCTGAGAGTCTCATTCTACTTTTGGAGACTCTAGGAAGCCTACATTCTGGGAGCACAGTGTTCTAGTGGGGTAACAGGGTACTAATTTGATCAGTTTTATCTGTAGTTAAAATTTTATCATTAAAGAAGCTTGTAAGTCATTGTTACTGAGAGCTACTGAGAGCTATAGGAACACATGGATCAATAGAGCTGTGACTCTTTCAGCCTGGTTACAGAGCTGAGAAGAAACCTGGAGTTGTTTTTATTTTCTTCTATTAATGAGGATTAATTGGCTGCTCTGGCAGCCTGTTACTGTAGATCTGTGTTATGTTGTGGCATGGTAAGTGAAGAATCGGGAGGGAAAGCTAGGTCTATGGTCATTTTATTGGCACCCTGGTAAAGATGCTCCCAAAGCACAAAAATCATCATCAGCTGTGTGTGTGTGTGTGTGTGTGTGTGTGTGTGTGTGGCATCAGGTTCAGCTCTCTCTCCTTTACAGCCAGAAAAAAGCTTGTGTTTCAGGTAGTCTGCTGCAAAGTTGATCACAAAGCTGCAATAATATAAACTGCAGGTTGAATGTAACATAATTAACAAACAAAATTTATCAAAAAAAAATTACAAACTAATATTACTAAAATGAAGTTTGACCCATACAAACAACTTAACATAACAAAACACCATAAGACTAATGCTATACTGATGAGACTGGCAGGAAAAATGTGACTCAATCCTTCTGTTTGATTTAACTATGAATTCACAGCTGAACCTTTAAACCACTTAATGACTGCTGTTAAAACATCTCCGTACCTGCTTAAGATATTCCCAAAGCACAAAAATGATCAGCCCCTGTGTATACGGCAGCAGTGTCAGGCCCATAGACTGTATAGAAAAACTTCAACAAAACTCCGACTGAATGAAAAAGACCAAACACACAACAAAGCACAAACACACCCCTCCCAAATTCATGGATGCACATTGCCAAGGCAACGGCACAACGGCCAAATCTAGAGCATCCTGCACGGCGTGGAAGTTGATGCTCTTTTTCATTGCTGAAGCATAACACACCTTATTATATAAAATATAATCAAACAAACAAACAACATCCACACAAACACAGCATCTAAAACACAACGGAGTAAAAACTAGCAAAAGTGAGTGAAGAGAGGTCTGTAGGTTTGTAGCTAAGCTAACGAGGAAAGTAAAGTCACCTGGCATAGAAGTTTTAATTATGCATCTAACCAGATAAATACACTGTGCAAGGAAATTTGTTTGTTTAGGTTATAGCTATAAAATATAGTCAGAGAAGGAGACAGCAAACTGTCGCTACAGTTGCCAAAGCTAACATGCAGAGAGGACAAGACGGTTTCCCAGAGCCAGCACATCAGCTCCAGGTGGCGATTACAACTCTCCTCCTGCTATAGCTAACACCACACCAACAGCATATCTTGGCAAACTAGAAAGTAAGCTGAATGTCAGTGGGCAGGTAATTTAATGTTACCAAACACTCTGATGTGACACCCATACCTGCTTGCTTGCTAACTAACCAGCTAGAGTTAGCTGTCACAAGCATTAGCAAACGGGACAAAATGACACTGACCTGCCCTGGCCTGACCACAGCTCTTCTTTTTCAGTATTTGTTTTTCTGACTGTCAGTTATTTTGTCCCAAAATGTTGTGTGTGTGTATGTATGTATGTAATGTGATGTGTTAGGAGAAATGTGTTTATCTTACTTCAATAACAAAAAACAAAAAAAAAAATTGTACACACTTGACACTGATTACCTCCTTTACAGCCAGAAATAGCTTCAACGCATGTTTGCATGTTGCCTAGCTACTTAGGCGGGCATGTACCTAGGTAGCTAGGCATTCGTGGGTACATGCACAAACACACATACAAACACACATTCTTGTCTCACTAACTTTGTGAGGACACTCCTTGATGTAATCTATTCCCGAGTGCCTTACGTGAGCCCTAACCTTTACCCAGGTCTAACCTTAACCCTGACTTAAACCTGATTCAAACCTGAACCCTAAAACCCAAGTTTGAGAACCAGCCGAAATGGCTTCTCTGCTCCAAAATTTTCTCACTCCATAAGGTCTGTTACTCCGACTGGTCCTCACAAAAATAGAAGTACAAGTATACACACACACTCACACTCCATATATATTGTGCAATACACATTGAATCAAAGGAAACATGTACATAAAATGATGTGGTGGATTACAGTCACTCACATTAACCTGTGACGTTCGCTTTCATGTAAAATGTGGAAAGTGGAATTTGGAAGATTTTGGCAAGATTGAAGCAATTTTGCACTTTTACTTTTCATGTAGACTCCGATGTATTAAACTGAGAATTTTCAAACGTGGGGAACAAATCATGCTGCTTGTTTCTCCCTTACAGGTGTCAGGAAAACATCTCCCAGTTTATGACCCAGTGTTTCTCCTTTGAAGAAAAGCCAGGTGAGAACACACACTGGTGCTGAACACAGGGGTGAGTGTAGACTTGCCATGGCCATTAATAAGAGAATCTGTAAAAATTCCACTAATAATACCCTTTACCCTTCAATTTCTCCAGCTGCTTAATAACCCAGTAGTACAGCACTATTTGTATCTCCCAGCTGTCTGTGTGTGTCTTTTCCTAACTGATAGCTCACCAGACAAATGGGTTAAACTTATCCTTCAGCAGAGTGTTAATTGAAATAGGTTAAGACCAAACCACCTCACCGTACTCAGCATTCATGCACACGCACTTATACACATAAAGAGAAAAATGGCTTTGGTCAACCAAATTGAATGACATGTTTCATTCATCTTCAGCCTGATCTAAGTATAATCTTTCAAATCAAGACTTGGTTCTCAATAGGATAGCGAGTCTAATAATGCGTACCGCAGAAAACCATTTTTAGCTGCGGCTGTAAGTGGTGACTTCGACGTTTGTTGTCTCACTGTGGTAAGAGTTGCCATTTTAATGTTGGCATTTTGACCTGCAGGCAGTGTGTCGGTTCAGGCAGCGGATACAAACGCGAAGCGTCACACCTCCTTCCTTCTGCTCTGTTGAGCACGACCAAACTGTTGTTTTGCAACTCCATCTGTGTTTGTGTTTGTGACTGTGTGTCAAGTCGGAAAAAAAGTCACACCAAACAGAATTAAGCACGATGCTGCGACCAGAGTAGAACATTATGGTGATGACAGTCTGTTGGCACAAAGATAGTCTGCAACATGAAGAGAGAGATGTTCAAGTCCAGTCAGGGTTATTTATTTAGTCTCCCATAACAAAACATGGATCAAAGCACTTAAATAGCTAACTCCCTGTGTCAGAACACAAAGTGATGAGATGCTGAATACAAATTAAATAAAGGCACTACAACAAAAGAACTGAGTATACTGTTTCATATTAAAAAATATAACAGATAATACCTGACCTGTATGACCTAATCTGGTACCACGGATACTGACATACAAACGAGTAGCTCATTGCAGGCTTTCATTTTAGGATGAACCAGGTGCATCATATTGTCATTGCAGATGAAATCCAGAAGTTCATGGAGGAGGTTAACTCTCTGGGATACCAAGACAAACCACATTACGAGAAGCTGCGCTCCATCCTGCAGGCCGGGCTGAAGACCATTCAGGCTAAAGACGACGGCAAGCTTGAGTTTGCTCCCGTCAGTGGAGCTGTACCACCTCCTGCCAAGGTTAGCACACACACACACACCCTGAGACAGACAGCAGCTTGAGGAATTTGAGTAACAAGACTCCTTGATAGGAATTCTCTGCTTGGACCGTGTAGGGTTCATGTTGCCCCACAGGGCCTATAGCTTTGCTTGGTCTTTAAAAGAGGCTACTGCCAATGTGTTGCTACATACAGGGGTCAGTATCTACCAGTGCCTTACCAGTTTTTTTTTGTGTATGTATGTCCTATCAGCAGAATGTACTTAAAGTATCAAGGTAAAAGAAGTCATTATGCAGACTGGCTTACGACTATTGATTCACTTTAATTCAAGATACTTTATTTGTCCCTCAGGGAGAAATTTAGAGGCATCAAGTCTGCAAACAAAGCATACATAGACGAAAGCAGCTTGTTTGCTCTCGCAGGCCACAGGGCGCCACACAAGCAGTGCTCCTTACATGAGCAGCCCATTGCATTACACTCACGGAGCACTTTATTAGGAACTCCTCTACAACTGCTTATTCATGCAATTATCTAATCAGCCAATCCCCTGGCAGCAGTTCAATGCATAAAAATCCAACAGATACAGGTGAGGAGATTCAGTTAATGTTGTCAGAATGAAAACGTGATCTCAGTGACTCTGACCATGGAGTGATTGTTGGTTTGAGTGTTTGTTGAAACTGCTGATCTCCTGGGATTTTCACACACAGCAGTGGCTGGAGCTGACAGAAAGGCTATGCTAACTCCGATAAGCACCCTTTACAGCTGTGCTGAGCAGAGAAGCATCTCAGAATGAACAACACTTAAGGTGGATGGACTGCAACAGCAGAGACCACGTTAGGTTCCAGTTCTGTCAGGCGAGAATGTAGATCTGCAGCTGCAGTGGACAGAGACTCACTGAACCAAGTTGTTGACATGTTGCCAGACCTGTGTGAACTGGAGGAATAACACAGCTTTACCCTGCAGTCTGATCATGTTACCAGTCAGGCTGTTTTTTTTTGGGTTATTGTTAGACTGACGATCACACACCCAGTCTGCCCAGTCAGAGAGACTGGAAACATAGTAGTGGTGGCAGGAGTAGTGGACGAGCCAGGAGAGGTGGAAGAATGGAGAGGGAGAGCAGCTGGACTAAGGGCAGACTGGAGACCACAGTGACTCACTAACACCTCTGGAGATTCAAAGTGGTTTAGCAACGACGGGCCAGGGCTAGCTGGTTAGCATGCTAACTTCAGTAGATATCTCTCCAGTTGTTTAACATAATGTCAAACTGTTATTTCTTCACATTCTGTCCATCCTTAGTTAATTTTTTATGTTTTAAACTAAAATACTTAGATATTTCCCCTTTGATGCACTGTTCCTTTGTATTCCATCAACTTTAAAAATAAATAGAAAAAAAATCAATTGTGACTTATGCAAAAGTCTGATTTTACAAGAACACAAGTACAGACCACAGATTCGGAAAGACCTTGTGTCTCCATCTGACTTGTGATAAAATGAAAATCCTGCAAAAGGACCTTAAACATGCCTGATGAAATGCTAAAAGACTGAGGACAAAGCTGCATGTCCCTGAAATCTGTATCTGGATTATAAATTTAACAGCACTTAGCAGCTATATTTTATGTATTCTAGTAGGTCGGCACTCTAATATTTATTTTATTTGCAAGACACGCAGTCTTATTTGTTTCCTGCTTTCCATCTTCCTGTTTTTCCTCCTCATCCCTCCTCCGGTGCCGCTCGCTCTCCCCCTCTGTCCCTCTCTTGCTCTCTCGCTCTCTGTGCATATGGAAGATGCCACCGGGGACACGGCGTTGCCAGCCGAAGGGTTACCGGGCCCCGGCGCTGGTTACTGTATGTAATTATCCCACCAATCTGTTCACCTCAGCGGGTGCCGCATGGTGATCATGAGGTACCAATTGTCAAAATGGAGGCAAAAATGGAATGGAGGCCAGGGGGGTGAGTGATAGTTGAGAGTGAGAGTGGAGCTTCATTATAGAAGCCCGGGAAGGAGGAGGACCGACCGAGGACTTTTGAACTTTGTTAAGTCATGGTGTATGGAAAACTCTTGGCTGTATTAGCAGGGACTGTCAGAAGCCTTCAGCTTTGTTGACCCCACTGTTAAAAGCCACTTTATGAGCAGCAGAAAGGAAAGCTGGAGTGTTAGGTTGGTGCTTTGTGGTCGAAACAGTGCAACAAATAATCTGATGTTTTAATGGATTAATGTCTGCGAGGTCTCGGTGACTGGTGAGATAGCAGAGCGGTAATTGCCTTTGCTCAGGCTTCACACACAGAGGGGCTGGAGGCTCAAGGCCTGGTCTCAGTGTCTGCCTCTTCATTGCTCTCATCGTCAGATGCTGCACATCTCCGGGACTCCAACAAACTCCCTGCTTTTGATTTTCTTTAAAAACAAAAATGGCTTCATTTAAATACAACAGGGTTTTTAAAGGACTGGGCTGCACACTGCCGATCCCCCTCTCTTCACTTTTTTATTTTCTTCTTCTTCTTCCAGAAGACGACCAAGAGAAAAAAAGCAGAGGAGGGGGAGACTGAGACTGATGGAAGTCCGCTAAAGAAGAAGAGAGTCGCAAAGAAAAAAGGTATGAAAGCAGACAGTAGAGTCAGATTGTTGTATGTTAGTGTCTTTTAAGAGGAAATGCTTTACTGAATTTTCCACTGCAGAAGTAAACGGGGTGAAGAAGAGTCAGCCAAGAAAGGCACCTAATGCTGGAAAACAGGGGGACCCAAAATCCAGACTGGTGGAGATGGGAACCCAGACCTCACCTGGACTCGCCCAGAAACAAAGAGGCAGACCAAAGAAAACCAGCACATGAACATCCACCTGTATGCACTCCTCCCTCCATCACTCTGTCCTTTCTCTGCCTCTTAAAAAAAAAAACTTTTTTGAAGTTTTATATGGTTTTCCATCTGTTACACACTGATAGTGGCCAAAGTTTGATTGTATTTGGTATGGTTACATTCAGAATTCTTATAATAAAGAAGAAATTAAATTGTTAATTGTTCAGTTATTTTTAATGAAAGGTTTCAAGGCTGAGGGTCCGAGTGTAACTGGATCTGCCCCAAACATGAAAGGGTCCTTCTGCAGGCAAAGGTCCCATCCCTCCACCAGGGTTGGTGTAAATGGGTTCAGTACTTTTTGTGTAACCCTGCTGACAAACAAACGCATGATGATGGGGATTTTTGGCACCATCACTATCTCTCTATAAAGCATTTAGACGTTGTAACTAATGGCTAAATTAACAGTTAACCAATCAATTACCAATGCTTTGTTGATCAGTTGGATGACATTCATAAGACGATAAAGGTCACCAGGTTGTGAAGAATCTTTGGCTGGTGTTTATTCTGTCTTTTTGTTGATGACACAGTTATAAATCTTCCAGATGAACAGGAGCTAAAGAGACAAGCGTCCTGCTAAAAGAAGACAACCCAAATGCTTCTGATCTGTAAAGCACAAGTAAATTATTGATTAGACATCGACAAATCTATCAGTAACTGGATCAAAATGAAGATTGTGTCCTGAATGTCCAGCAACGGCAGCTGCTCTTCCTGAACAAGTGAATCTGAATACAGGGATTCAGTGATTTTCCTTAGTGAGGAAACACTTCAGCTGATTTTTGGCTTTCACCATTCAAACATTATAAATATGGATTCACATCTGACTTCCTCAAACCTTTGAAGGAACAGATGCAGAGTTGCTGAGGTCTGTATGTCAGCTCAGGTAATGATGCACCTTACAGAGCAAGCAGGACAGTGATGGTCACATTTTCTGACCAGACGGTCAAACCTGAATTGCTGGGTTCCAGGTGCAGGTCTTTGTCCTCTTGTCCATCCCTGTCCTGCTTCTGAAGTGTCACATTTCTGACACATATTTTTCACATTGTTGTGAAACTTGGGTTAAATCGTCAGAGGTGCATTTCTGTCACGAGTGTTAGAGGGGAAACATTTCACACATGAAAAGCTGTTGGCAAGATGTCCATTTTCCTTCCATCCACCCCTGTCCTCAAGCTTTACAGTCCATCCCTGATGGGACCCCCCACCTTCCTCATTAACTCCCAACAGGCTGCCCCCCCCCTTTCTTCCCCACAGAGGAAGACATCTCCACCAATGTTGGTGTTGTGAGGGCCCGTAGGGGCCCCCGTGGTGGCTGGTGGCTTGCCATTGATTGTTCCAACCTCTTGAAGAGTAAAGAGCCCCCTGCCTGGCTCCCCCCCCCCCCCCCCCCCCCCCCCCCCAACCCACCCCCACCTCCCAGACACTGACCTCGGGGGCTCCACAGCCGCAGTACCGCAGTAGGGGGCAGTGGTACATAATGGCAGCAAATGAATGTAGGAGTGTGTGGGGGGGGGGGGGGGGGGGCAGGGCTGGAGAGCTGGAGGGGAAAAGGGGATGACACTTAAACACAACGCTACCATCTTTTCTGCTCTCAGAGAGAGGTGCACATTTTCACCCCGGCCAGCCTTTTTCATTTTGCATGGACATGTTATCCAGCGGCCGGGCTGGCAGGCAGTTGTTGCCCCTGTGTTTTGGTGTGGTCGGCCTCCCGATTGGCGAGGCGGTGGCGCGTGAAAGCCTCACAGCAGTGGCCTAACCACCGCTCTCATGATACAGATGCCAACCCTCCCTGGGACCACGCGCCAATAACTCAATAACAGTTTCCACCGACCAGTGGGTTTCCTGTGTTTGTGACAATTGTCACCATTTTGGAGGGGTGGGGGCGGGAGGGGATCCAAAGTGTTGAAACTGAAGTGGAAGGTACAGCTGGAGCAGACTTCATGCGGGGTCCGAAAGTTCAGACATAAAGGAAAAACAGACTTCGAAATGTTGGAATGTTTTCATCCTTTCTGTGCTTTCAGTTAGCAACCTTCATCAGCACGTTGGGCTCAGGTTCGTTCTTTGGCATTTTAAAGCAAAACTATGTCATTTTTAAATGGACATAAAGTAAAAATGACAATTATTTTAGTTTTCACTTCTAAATCCTATTTTTTCAAAAGTGATGTCAAGTGACATCATCGGAGTGCGTCCAGGCAACAAGGTGTGGACAAAAGCAAAGACACCAATGAGTTTGCCAGCCACCATTAACCAAAGGACACATCTCAGGTGCCTTAATTGCATCCAGTTCTCTCTCACTTGCGTCTTTTCCCAGCAGCTCAGTTCCTCCCTCTGAAGGAGAAGACGTTCGGAGAGCTCCAGCTCCTCGCTCGTCAGAGCAGAAGTAAGAGCTTTAGCAACCCAGTGAAAGTGCAAGAGTTTTTCAAACAGATCATCCTGATCCGTGTTGCCCAGAGAAAATCAGCTCATATTTCAGAGATGCTCAGCTTTGTGCCTTTGCTTTCTCCGTTCCTTCTTCTGTTTTTCTGTTTTCCTTCTTTGTTGATTGTATAAGGTTTGCCTTGGACTTTCAGTTTTGTTTTGTTTTTTGGCACCTCCATTGCACTATTTGTTGGTTTTGTGTATTTGAATTTGTGTTTTTTGTGTAATTTAACCAAAAAAAAAAAAAAAATCACATTGAACAGAAGAGAGAGAACAGTGTGGCTGAAAAATCTATGTAGCAGAGCAACACATGGACACATAACTATACAGCTCAAAGTTCACCTTAACCAAAGTCAGATTCCTGCAAGTTAACACACCTTCAACATGACAAACAGTAGTAGTAACTGTGTATTCAGTTTGTGCTGCTGTCACATATTTCATTTTGTGGCAGAGCAATGTAATCACAGAGGCAAAGGGAAGAACTTACCGGTTTTAGTATGATATTCTTTATAAACTCTGAAACATCTGAGTGTACTGAATTAAGGCTTTTACTGCTCATTTACTGCTCAGCTTTTTATTTCTAAGAAGAAGAACATCTTTGTGTCGTCCTACTTTAAGCTAATTCTTGTTTACTGTGTGTATTTTCAAGTGAGGCCACATTTAAAACCTTTTCTTCAGGCTGCTTCTGTGGAATTTGAATGTGATTACCATGAACAAGGCTGGACGACCCAAAGGATGCCAGTTGATTCTGGTAATCTGAGACTGCAGGGCAGTGTAAATCGTACTGAAACAACAAAATCACTAATCACTTCGGAAAAAGTAAAAAACTTTTGGATTCAAACCAGCCGAGGCGTATGAAGGAGAAGTGAATCTACAAAAACTCTGACAGTGCTGCAGTGTGTTCAGATTTTTTTCAGTCGTCACGTGAGCGTCGATGTAGCCTGAACATCTGCTGGGGTGTGTTCTGTTTCTCACATCAGCAGCCATCAAACTGGTGTTCCCTTTTCCTTTTGTTTGTTCTTTGGTTGTTCTTGTGTTTATTCATGGGATATGTGGGTGTACAGAGTTATGATTGTGTTCCACATGTTCCCACTGTGTCATTTCTATACTGACTGTAGCTCCAGCTGAAGGTTTAGGTCACAACTCAACAACCCAAGACAGCATCTCGTCACCTGATCTGAAATACGTGCAGCTTCTCCCTGAGCTGCTGAGGAACTCCAATGTGATTTGCTTTTTGGTCAAAAGATTTCAGGGACAAGGAGTGAACAACATTTTCTAACTATTTCATATCAGTACATATGTGTATGAGTAGGATTTTGGCATGAGAGCATTTAGCAGCTAAGGATATTTTCTCTGGTGGAGAAGAAAATCAGAGCTAAAAGGAATCATTAGGTGAACACAAACACCACTCCAAATAAATGCTAATGTTGCTCTGTCTGTTAGCAATAAAACATAAATAAGGTGAGAATATGTCAGTGTTGTTTTTTTTAGCTTGTTGCACTGGACCCAAGTAGGAAAAACCTAAACTCATGCAGCTTTTTAAAGTTTCTGATTTCCGTTGAAGGGAGGAATAAAGTGGCAGATTGTTCTGAACAGAAGTAGTATGCTGTGAACTGTTCACTAAAATCTGCCAAAATCTAGGATGTTACCGTTTTGACATGTTGAAGAATGCATGTACGATCTGGCTCTGGCTCTGTTACAACTCAAAAGATTAGCTTTAAAAAGGTAAACGAAGTCATTTCTCTTTTCATTGTGATTTAATCTGATTCACGGCGACTTCTTTGTCTTGCGGGTTGTGAATAATGCGCTGTGTCAGTGGCCTGCGACGTCTTCTCTCTACCTTCCCCCGGCTCTTCGATTGTCACAGCTTAGACAGTAAATCTACATTTCACCCTCCACCCTCACCTGAAACCAAAAAAAAAAAAACTAAAACAGAAACTCTCTGAATTTCACCCACCTTCCAAAACTACAATAACAACTCTTCAACAGTTGCAATCATCCACACCTACCTCCTCCTGAAACTCCTGGATGAAAAGATGCAATGGAAATTTCACTCTGTTTGTGCTGTAATTTAGCCCTCCCTCTCCCCTTTTTCCTCAAAAATCATAACCCCCCCCCCCTCCCAAAAGACAAAAACACACAGAAAATATGCACACCGGTTCCAGGTGTGGAGGGGGAGGAGGGAGCGTGTGGGTGAAGTTACGGTACATTTGCCATTCTAGTTTTGTGTAAATATTAAAAGCAGCGGGTTCCTGGCGTGAGGAGAAGCCAGCCAAAGCGCCGGCACTAAGACAGGCATCCTTATCGGTATTGTGTTCAGACTTCGGCGTGCTCCCGCTGTTTGTAATCTGCAGCCGCCACTGTGAGCAAAACTGGACAGGCATTTATTGTCCCAGCAGGAGGACGCTTGACAAGAGAATGTTAAACACTCCGCTACCTGCAATTCTCAAAAGGCGATAGCAGATGTGATAAAATGTACACACACATTTAATTTTCATCTTTTCTTCTTTTTTTTTTTTTTTTTTTTTTTTTTTACGGGGAAGGAGAAGCATCAGAAATATGGGAACTTAGGTAAAAGGGTGAACTCTTTCTTTTCAGTGTCAGTGTCGTCTATTCTCCCTGTTCTGGATGCATCTGTGTGTATGTGTGTTCACTGATGTCACAATAGAGGAAGACCAGGGTGAGAGCGAACATCTAACCCTAAGGGAGCTGAACCCTTTTTGTGTTTGTGCAGGTTTTTACTACAATAATAATAATTATTATCATTATTATTATTATTATTTTCATTATCATTTGTTGTGTGCCGCAGTGGCTCAAATTGCTGTGAGCTGCAATGAGCTAGAAACATTGGCCCAATAGCTGGAAATGATGGGTAAGTGCTTCCCATGAAATATGAGCCCAATCAGCCACACGGTGACGCTGTAATTAAGGTCCAAATACGCCTAATTTTGGAAAGACCACTCTCCTCACACCACGTTTGACTTCAAATTGACTTTTTGGATTTCAGCTCTATCAACAGAAAAATTCAGGAAGTAGTCTTGCAGGACTGAGATACCTAATTTTCTTATAAATGGACAAGATTGGTCCAAAAACATGGCCGCTATCAACCAAAGCACAGACTGGCCATAACTCAAGCTGTCTCAGAGAAATCCTGAGTAAAGTCAGAGGAGACATCCAACACTGTGTCCTGAACACACACACACACACACCAATACACTCAGTATTTAAGTTATGCACTTGTGAAAATAAATCAAAGATACCAAGCAACCTGCATCAACTGCAGGTGAAACAGCATCATAACAACACCTTCTATTTCATGAGCCTTTATCTCATTTCATAAGTCTGTCATTACCTCCAGATAAGATGTTATTTATGACACGGACACTTGACTGACACTGTGGTGATGATCGAGCTGCTTCTTTCTACTGAGAGCACAAAGGTTAGAACCTGCAAACTGCCACTTGCGGTTATATTGCTTGTACATATTTTTGTTTATGTAGTGCGTGAGGACGGACTGTCAGAGACAGACTGAATGAAGAAGAGTCCAACTCTCACAGCCTGGAGACACTCGTGCAGGATTAGAACTAAGTTTAGGTTTGCTAACTGAGCTAAGCGTGATGCTGCTGTTTGGGCTCTTCTCACCTTTGCTGAGGAAGGTGTTGTCTCTGGTTTTTTGACAGGCAGCCTGAGATAACAGGAAGAGGCAAGTTAGGTGACTTTTGAACACACGCTGCACAGGTGTCATTTACACCTGGCTGGATTCCAGTCGTGTTGCAGCTAATCTGATTGTTTTCTGATTACACCATGTTCAGAGTGAATTTACACTTTCATTAACATGTGTGCTTCCCCACCCACATGAGATATCCAGGTTCAAACCACATGTTAATACGGGGGGTCAGACCCTCAGATAGAAATGGAAACTAATACCAAGACTCACATCCTTGTGTCCTTCATCTTTGAAGTCTCTGTGTTTTTTACAAAGTATATGTATTGTTAATGAAAATTTCAATTCAAGTTCAACTCCAAATTTTATCAACGTTTGCCCACTCTTAAAAAGTAACTATGCACTACTCAATCTGACCTGTGGTCAGTTTGACCCTAGAAGAATTCCTTCAGAAGCTTAATATACTGCCCTCTGAGTGGCCAGTAGGGGGAGCTGCCAACTGTGGAATTCTCTCCATCCTACACAGTAAGTGAGAGATTGTCTGCTCTGCTAATTGCTGCGGGCCGTAAAGGAGTGAGGACATGCTCTGTACGGTCATGACGAATGGAAACGTCTTTTCAGTGATTTATGCTAAGCTGAGCGTGTCATTCTTGTTGTTAAACACTGGAGACATCAGCTTTTTTAAGAACATTTCAATGTGTGTTCAGCAAATGAATGCTTCTGCCCTTAGTGGCTCTTGATGCTAACACACTGGCTACAGATGTACTTAGGTGGACAAGGTGGAAGGCAACTAACTTCATGTCGCTGATGTTTCACATTGCAGTGCTGTTTTTAAAGGACAGAAGCTGTGGTCGTCTTATGTCTCCAGGTGTGTGTGATGACCAGTGCAGTGGAGCCTGTAGCTGTAACAGTGTAGCGTCCCAGTCCAGCGTCCCAGTCCAGGCACCTGTGTCGTCAGGTTGTCCACTGTGCAAGACATCTGTCCCTAAAGCTCTGACTCCTCCAGAAACAGACCAGTGATAGTTAGCTCTGTATCCTACAGATGTGTGCTGAAGTCACAGCAGATTTACAGAGCACAACACAGAACCTCTGAGCCTTTTTACACAGGAACGCCAAGCCCCACCCACATCTGGTTCACTTCCTGCACGTGAATGTTTCAGATCGTTACTCTTTTAAAATCATCACCTTCAGTGATGCTTTTTAGTAATCACCTCTCGCACACAGCACCAACTATCACCATGAAGAAATGACCTGAGTCCTAACACAGCCTGACCACAGTGTGTCATATTAATTTCAGTCTTGTTTTTCACGTGCGTCTGAAGGAACAGATACACATATTTTAATAAGCTGTCTACAAAGGCAGTTTAACAGCTCACATTTTACTCACTCTACATGCCTCCAGACACGACTAAACACAGTGACACACACTCACACTCTAACAAAACTTCACATCACCTCGGCCAAAGCCCTGGACCCATCGTCCACAGTGGGATCATGGAGGGCTCTGTGTGGACGTGCTGGGCGGGATGGTGAAGTGAGACATTCCTCCGCTCTGATTTGGCTGGGTGAATGATGGCTCTTAAATTGGGTCACAGCGACTAATGGATGTCATGCTGTGAGTGCCACTAAAAGGAAATAAACCTAAGTGGACATATTTATTAAGCAATTTGCACCTCGGGGCCATAGAACATCTATTAGAGGCTAATCAGGGAAGTTGGCTGCCTGCACTGTGTGACTATCCTTCAGGGTTAACACAGTCAGAATGACCATAGTTAGTTAAGCTGAAAAGCAAAGATTTCCCTTTAATCTCATTTCACATTCTTCCATTCTTCGCTTCACAGTTCTGTACATAACATAGACCTTTCATACAGTACAGCTGCCCTCTGACACATCACTTTCCTCACAGACACACAGACTGTATGTGTGTCATGAGGGTGGGGCAGTCAGTCCTGGGGGAGCCCAGTTTGTTACCCCAGATGTCTGGAAGTGGCGACAGGGTCCAGTAGGTATTCTGGCCCCAGGCAGCGCTCTCTCTGATGGGGGCTGGGGTGTTGTAGCTGAGAGGAGAGTGGCTCCTGCTGGGGGTGGAGGAGCTTGTCTACGGTCCGCAGGGAAGTTGTGCTCATTCAGTAAATGCTGAGGGCCGGTGGGGCGCCCTGGGCAATGTCCCACACAGAACATTGTTGTGGTGAAAGTCTCTGGGTTCAGCTACATCAGAGCTGCGGTCAGCTGAAGAACGGATCCTGCCTGAGCCCTCCCTTTGTCCTCAGATTGAGCCTCTCTCTCATGTGATCCGATTTCTTTTATGCTTTCTGTAAATGGAATTCCTTTGTCTTTCTTACAGAATCATTTTAAAGTAAGGGGAAGTAAACACCACTGGTATCCAGGTTTAGGAAACTGGAACAAAAGGTATCACAACTCAGTTCAAACTAGTCCCACGGCATAGTGGACATCCTCTGCTGTCCATCCACGCAGTAATCATTGTCTGTATGTTCCAGACATTTATCGTTTTGTCAAAAAGGGACTAAATATGCGTCCACAGACTGTGAGAGTGTTCAGGACAGGCACCACGAATAGGACGTAGCAGAGAAAAGACATTTAAATCCGAGCTTGTGTCCTATATTTCCATTTCTTGGTGTCCTGACAGCTCTGTCAGAGCTAATTGACTCTAACAGGCAAACTATGTGTGTCAAACACGTTATTTTATACACTACTGCTGGAACAACACCACCCTCTGTAAGTTATGTCCCGGTCACTAACAGGGGAAATAACCCAAACCATTCCTCAGTGGTTCCTCTGTCAGGGACGTCTCCGTCCTGCTTAAAATGTCCCTAACAAAGACACTGTCTCTGTCATATCTGTGAATTCCCAGGCTGCTGTAGTGAAGCACAGAAATCACTGACCTGTAACTTCATTGAGCAGAAAGTCAAGAATTTCTCTCAAACTGTAAAACGTTCTTGTTCCTACTCTTAAAAAATTTTCATGCACAATCTGTTTACATTGAAGTGTCCAGTGACCCAGGCAACCCTGACACTGAGTGCAAAGAGTTTGCTCCTTTGGGAACATATCAGACATCGTTACAATCTTTTTTCTGTGACAAAGTTCTCATAACACTTTCAAATGAACCTATATTGTACTGAAAGTGTGCTATCACAAGAAGACATCAAAGTGGCTCCTGCCTTATTTCTTAAATCACTGCATACTTCACATTTGCATGGAGAGCCCTGTGATAATCACACAGCTACCAGACAGGAAAGTTTCAAATCTCTGCATGAAACTATTACAGCAGCTCTCTGTGCTCGCTCTTTGGCCTTGATGCCAGAGCCCGCTTCATCCTACTTTCCATTTAAACTGGTAGCTACACACTCTGATGCCACTGATAGGTGGTAATTAAATGAGCGAGGCTGGTTCTTTGCCCTGTAAACCAGCTCTCCTGGGCCCGATACTACATGGAAATTCAGGATCCACTTTCAGCTGGAAAACACACCCTCTCGCAGCCCTCACTCTGTGTGTATGTGTGTGTGTGTGTGTGTGCAAGTGTGCACTTGTACATGGTAGCATTGAACTTGGGGAATACACTTAATGAATCTTTTAACCTCAATATTTTCTCCCACAAATATATGCATATGTGTATGTATGTCTGATCTGTGTTTGAGCCGTGGGCCTGATATTCATGGTTTATTTATCTGAGAGGAAAAGGAAAAAAAAAAAACATCTGGTCATTCATCTGGGAATTTCTGAACAACATTCAAAAATGAATATGGATTCAAAGATATTTCATTTTACACTTATTTCAGGACACATACATACTGAATACTTGCTTTTAACTGTTTAATTATAATAAATTAATAAAGTCATAAATACATTAAAAAGCTTTTATAAACTGATCTCGGCCAAAGATTTTCTTCATCGACTAATCATCATTCATTCAAGCCTTTAGTCAAAAAGTGGTTTGAGCTCCAGGGCTGTGAAAGTATCTTATAGTGAACTTTATTACCACTGTGTCACATTACAGAGAAATACATAAATGTAATAATGAGCCTAATATGAACTGTACAAGTAAACGCATGAAGCGAGCCGCCACTTCTCAAATCCGCGACAACATCATGGATATGCTAATTAGCATATTAGCATATGTAACAATTTGCAACTTTTTGAGCGGGTTTTAGCTAACTCCCATTGAAGATAGTTATTTTCCTCCATCAGGTCAGCCTCGTATGCTCATATTCTGCTGACACTGCTTTGACAAGCCCTCGCTGCAGGCTATTCCTGGAGAAAGTTGAGCTTGAGCTTCATCAGTGTCATCGGAGGCTGATTCATGGGGTCGAGCAGGAAGCTGCCGCTGTTCAAAGGCAAACGGTTCTGGGCCAACGAGTGAAAGGTGGAAAGAGTCAGTACAGAGATAATCAGATATAAACAGACAAATCATGACAAATCACCACCACCATCATCATCATCATCTGTATCAATGTTCAGAGATAGCATTTTTTTGCTGATCCAGTGGGTCGGAAACCTACTGGTCACAGGACAGTTTTACTGGCCCACTCACCAAATGTTGTAATTATCAGTACGATGATTCCGTTTGAGGCAGCGCTAACTAGCTTAGCATACTCACCTGTTTGTGAGTATGATCCGTGGTTTCTTGAGGGCCCAGGAACTTTTGAGGGAAAGGGTGTTGGTCAAACTGTTCTACCCATGGTTAAACCTGAAGTGTGTAACTTTTGTCCAGCCTTGCTGTAAGTAAGTAAGAGCAATTACAAAAATACTGTTCACACATAGACACAGACACTCACACAACTCCTCACTGCTCAGAAAATGTAGCAGCAAATTTCCAAACGGGTGTTATTTGGATGAACTGACTATATGTTGGAAATATAAGTGTTTGCTTTCTCACCTGAAAAAAAAAAAAAAAACTTATAACAGCCTTGTTTTTTTAAGCTTAAAAACAGCTTTTATGCAAGCAAAAAGGTGATAAAGCTAACAACACTAAACAAGTAAAACAAGTACAAGTACTAAACATATATATATATATGTGTGTGTGTGTGTATGTGTGTATGCATGTATGTTGAGTAAAAATCTTCCTTGCTCATAATCATGTAAAGAAACTGAATTGCGTCTCTTTTCCACCAGCCCAGCTGTTCCTCTTTCTCCTCTTTCGACAAACTGTTTTTATCTATCGTCTTCAAACGCTCTCTCTTCCCATTGTGATGGACGGATAGAATAAGGAGGGAGGAGGAAGCCAACCCCTCCAGGCTCAGGTTTCCGTCCTCCATCTCCTTTTTTCTGCCACAACCCTGCAACCTCGCCTCACCCCGTGCCCTCTTTCACCCTCCCCTTGCCCCTTCCTCGCCCTCTCTCACCATTATGTCCTCATCCTCGCTAGCCCTGCCCCCCCACCCCCCACCCAGATCGGTGTTGTGCAGAAATGGCAGCAAAGAGAGACAGAGAGAGAGAGAGGGAAAGTGAGGATGTGACTGCCTCCCTTCCATCTGTCGCAACTCCAGGATCAAATAATAGGATTCTGTCTGAGAATAGAAGATAATTGCAGTCTGTATTCTGCTCCCTAAGTGTATGATATTAACCCCACGCTCCCCACTAGCCCTGCAGTATGGGGCAGATGGTTCTGTGTTTTGATATCTGAGCCAGGGAGAGGGGGGTCAGAGGTCACGTTGAAGCTCAAATCCAAAGGAGTGCTGTTTCTCTACTTCCTTTAACCCCCTGATCCCTGAGTCCCCCCCCCTCCCCTTCTCCTTGCTCTCCCACGCTCCAGAGAATATGGATGTCATTCAAAAAAGGACATTCCCCAACACCTGTGCTCCAGCGAACCCCTCACAGCCTGATGGAAGTGAGAGGCAGGTAGCCTTAGCCCCCGCGCTAACCCACTTACATACACGGTAGCAGCGTGCAAAGGTGTTGGGGGTTTGGGGCAAAGGGGAGAGAGAGGCCCAGAGCGTGGAGTCTGGATTAGGCGATAGATTCAATCGTCAGGCTGCACAGTGTGACAGGGGTCACAAGCAGCTGGAAGGGTTAGGCAAAGGGCCATTCAAACACATCTCCATGTTTTAGAATCACTGCTCTGATGTACTGAAATAACACAGGACAGAGTGAAAGTCACACAGTGAGGAGCTGATGCACAGGTTACAGTGAGTCTGTGCACCGTAGTAAAAACTGATTTCATGAACTCATTTCAGTACTTGATGACATCATAAGAAACATTTTGGGATAAAGTCTAAATATACATGAAGACAGATGAACCTAAATAAGACCTTAGTTAAACATGTCCTCTAGTAATGAAGTCAGACCAAATCCCATATGATCACATGCACATTTTTATGGTCATAATCATAGAGAAGCACCTTTGCCTTATGAGATGATGCAGGCTGTGGACTGTGTTTAAGACACAAATTACTACTGAGATTTTACAAGCGAAATTATAGTGTGTGTAATTGTTTTATAACACCTGAAGACCCCTGAAGCCAGCATCTTGGGAAATGTAACTATGAGCCGTGTGTGTGTGTGTGTGTGTTTCATTATGATGTATGGGAAAGATGTACAGTAAAATGAGCTACAAGTTGTGCTTTCATCTCTGGATTATCACTCATCCGTCCATTTAACAAGTGCTCATCTTCACCCCGTCCTCTCTGTCTCTGGATCTCGGAGGACAGGAAGCAGCAGGCCTCTCTCCAGCTAACCTTCTCTCCTCTGCTGCTCCAGACAACAGATAAGGAGGAAGATGGATTGGAATAATGGCTCGTGTAGAAATCCAGCCGTCTCATCAGCCAAAATCACAGCATGGGGCCGCAGCAGAGGAAAGTGAGCCATCCTCACTAATTAGACTCAAACTACTCGTCCAAATTTAGTTTTAGTGCTGAGTGTGGTCACTAGGAGGTATTGTTTTCACACTGTGAAAACCAACTAAACTAATTCTGTCAGTACAAAAACAGTAGTGTCACTCTCACCACTGCCCCTCATCCTCTTCTAACAGATTTTCTTTCACACATTAATCTCTGTCCCTTCTGTACATTGTTCGTCCATGTCCTCTAGAAAGACACGCTTTCTGATCTGACCTCCTGTCAGCAGGATCATATAATCTGTCTGTGACTCATTATAAAATGATAATGATATGGATGATTTAGGGAAACATCGTGGTTAAAATGGTTACAATAACAAACACTAGGTTAAAGTTCTGGAACAGTCGTGGTCACGGTTAACGACCAGCGGTCTCCCGTTGTTTGTTGACTCATCCATCCACCCGGACCTCCTCCTCCCTCTGTGGTGCTACGACAACTTCCCCTGACCTCAACTGCCCTGTCATAATTACAACCGTCTCCAGAGAGCTTTATCACTTGCACCTAAACACGTTCTGAGACACTCTCTGAAACAAATGATGCTGTCATTCTTCTCTGGAAGACAGTCTCAGACAGTTTTACAGTGGTTTAAAAGGGCACAATCTGTCCTTCTCCCAGTCCAGAGACTGAAGAATTAAACATGTGGGACTATTCTGGACGACACAATTTATGTCCATTGCCAACATATTCAGTGCCGCCAAAGCAGGAAGTAGAGTGTCCTTTAAGTAGCTAACTGCATTGATACTACATGTGTATGGATGGAAACTCAGAGTAGCTCCTCTCTATGGCACAAGTGTGATGGAAGAAGGATTTTTGGTGTGGTGAAGCAGAGGAATCGAAACATTTAGCTGCTTGTTCTGCCCCCCGTCAAAGATGCCCCTTCTTTAAGTAGACAGACAGCGCAGCAATGATTAATGAAACAGGAGGCACCTGACCACAGTTTGAAGCTTCCAGTGAAGAGTCTGAATACTCTTGTAAATGACTGGTATACATTTAAAAAAAAAAATGAATTTACAAAATTTCTAAAAACGTGTTTTCACTTTGGGATTATGGGTAATTGAGTGTAGACTGATGGGCAAAAATGTCACTTTTATTTATTTAAAATGAAACCTTCAACACAGTATAGAATGCAAAAAAGTGAAAGGGGTCTGAAGACTTTCTAAAGCTGCTGTATTGATTTGATCCATTGCTAATGTTCATACAAGAATCTTGATTAATGAAGCTTTAGTGTGAAATGGATTATGGGTCATGAATTGTAATATGTTATATCGCGATAACACACTGTTATAACATGAAACGTTACACGTTACAATGCGAAACGTTCAGAACAGCCATTTTGCACATACATTTCTGCACACTGTATCACACTGTATCACACTGTATCACCTTTTCACTTTGTTCTTATTCTTTCCCTACCACATTTCTTTTGCTCGTGCATTTCAGTTAATAAATCTAAACTTATGAAATTACTGTGTTTTTGCACATTTTGAGCACTTGCTGCCAGCCACCATGTTGCAGACTGAAGCTCAGCAGGTCCAGAATTTGTGAAAAGCTGTTTGCAGGAATTAACGTCGACCATCGTGTTTCGCTATTGAATGAATTGTTTTTCTTAGAGTTAGAACAGGTTTACTGATACAGAAGCAGCTACAGCTACAGTTTGAAACGTTGAGGTGGGTGTGGTTCCTTCTAGAAATCTGAGTGTGAAATTTTACACATTCTAATTCTTCCCACTGTAGATTTATCTACAACATTATACCCCAGTTCTCAACTTAATAGCTTACACCTCAGCACCCCCCCCCCCCCCCCCCCCCCCCCCCACCCGCTACACACCTGAATGCAGAACAAAAAGCAGCACTGCTCATCATTCAGACCGGGAGCAGTGATTTAATGTTGTCCCAGACAAGGAAATAAGAAAGGAAGGTTAATCTTCTCTCACACACACAAAACAGCCAAACACATCAGCTCCACACCCCTCCAGTCATATCAGCAATCTAAAATTTCACTTACATTACAATTGAATACAACCTATCATCACAGGTTGGCTTTATCTGTTGTGATATATACTCCCAGGCTGAGAGGGGGAGGCAGGGAGGACTGTGGTGAACCTATTTGTGTTTATGGCTTTGCAGGGAAAGAGATAAATGACCTCCCATTTTTATTTGGTTTTAATGAAGTAGGGACCGAGGGGCTCCCCAGCATCCCCTTCTCTCTGCCTGCCTTTCCTCTTCCTCCACTGTCATCCCCATGCTACCCCCCCCCCCCCCTCTCAAACCAACTCACCCACTGCCTTTCCCTTATTTGTGACCTAGATGCAGGACGGTTGACAAAGGACACAGGTTGGAATGGAAACTCACCTCTCTCAAGGTGTGAAGTGTGAAGTGGAGTGGACAAGGCGTCAGGCGGAAACTTGTTAACCTGTGCGGTCTCACAAGCTAAGAGGAAGTCCCCTGGGTGGTTGGGTGGGAGGGGTTTGGGGGAGGGGGACAGGTTGGGGACGAAAACATTGTATTTGGCCACCGCATGTTCACCATACCAAACAACTGCGCTGGCTTGCAGTTTAATTGGACGCTCGGGCCCCCAATTAAGGCCACGGCTCAAAAGGCGACTCGGGAGAAAAACAAGGGGAACACACACACACACACGTGCACAAACAGACACACACACACACACACACTCTTCTCCTTCCCCTCCATGCTTTCCATGGGACTTCATTAAGAGAGTGGTGAAGGGCCTCCTGAGGGAGAAGGGACATGGACTCACATACATGTAGTACACACGAACACACATTCATAAACATACTCTAACAAATGCTTCCATGTACACAGCAGTAGGTGGCCTGCTGGTCTGCAGCAGGAACTTAGAGTACACACACACACACTGAACAGTGTACACATATGTTTCTCACTGGCATCCATCCAAGTTTGATATTTCTTTTCACTGTCTCCTTGTTGATGACCTTTGACCTCTTCTTAGTGGATGTTGTGAGCGGTTTTGGTCTGGTCTTCACAGACAGCTAATGTCGTCGCTTTCTGGTTGTGTCTTTAGGGTGTACCAGCAGAGATCTTAAGGTACCGAATGTGGTAAGAGCTGACTCCTTGTGACTTGATCCTGTCCACATGAGGGCGGCTGTGACTCAGGAGGTAGAGTGGGTCATCCACTAATCAGAAGGTCGGTGGTTTAATCTTTGACTCCTCTGGTCCCTGTGTTGAAGTGTGTCCTTGGACAAGATAGTGAACCTGAAGTGCTCATTGGTGTGTAAATGGTAAGTGTGTTAGTTAAAGGTGCACTTCGAGCAGGTGAAAAGACTAGAGAAGTGTCTCTCTTGGTCTTAGGTTGGGGGGGATTCTCACCATCTCTTCTGTTGACCTTGAGTTATTTCTCTGTCTTTAAAGGTTTATGTGTAGCATGCTGAGTGCCTGTACATCGCTGTTGCAACAATTTGGGATTAATGAAGTTTATCTATCTATCTACCTATCTATGGAGCAGGAAACCACATAGAATATACATAGTTGTGTAGGTGGCTTGCATGAAGTTTGTATGGGGTGTTTGATCTTATGTATAATTAAAAACCAACAGGTTAGATGGACTACTACAGGTCCCAAAGTTCAACCTCAGTGCAGCTAATCTGAGTACACCTGTTACTACTGCAGCAGTCATCACCCCTGTGAGTTCCACTTAAGGCTAACTGCATGAATAAGGTTATAAAATAACAGCTTCAAGCAGGAAAGCAGATTGTGAGACTTCATAAAGATGCACTTGATGTTAAGTAGAAGGCTGTTCAGAGCTGAGGAGCCAGTAACAGCAAAGGCTCAGTCACCTGAAACCTTAACCTGGAAAAGACAGTAAGGAATGAGGGGTTCATTCATATACTCCAACACCAGACCATACAGAGCCTAATATGAGCATAAAATGATTAATAGCTTTTTAAAATGAATTATAAGGGCAGACTCAGAGGCCAGTGCAAATGAGGACAAAATTGGTGTGATATGTCAAAAACATATGTTCTGGTGAGCAGTCTGGATACTGAATTTTAAACAGTTTGGTGCTGCTCCATGGCTCGACTGTTCAGACAGGTTAGATACACTCTGGAAGGAGCCGTTGTAGAGATTGATGATATGCCCCAAAACATGACATGTACAGGGTAAATAGAACAAGTCCAAAGATGGATCCTTGTGGTATCCCATGTTTAAACTCAGCAGTCTGAGGTAAATTCATTAACATTTACAAAAAACTTTCTCTTGGCTAAATAAGTGTAGAACCTGTCTGGAGCAGTTCCAGTAATACCAGTAAAAGTTTTACAAAACTTATCTATGTTATAAATTACCTGTAGAAGTTGGTCTAGCACTTTTTTTTTTTAAATTTTTTTGATATGAAGGGCAGTTTGGACATTGGCAGGAAGTTGTTTTTAAGTCTGTGGGATCCAGACCGGGTCCTTTCAACAATGACAGAACACATGCAATCTTAAAAGGATCCAGTACAAATCCAGAGGACAGAGAGCTATTTATGATGGATCTAATACTTCTTTAAATACTTTAGGATATTATTCTGAGTGATAATATCCTAAAGTATTTAGGATCTCTTGAAAGGAATATCTTGAGGACTTGATAAGATTCTCATATGAGACAGTTTTCTTAATTCATCAAATTTAAAGAGCAGCAAGGGAGGTCTCCACAGAGATGGGAGGAGTGATACAGTAAGATCGATCTTTTCAATTAAGTAGTAAAGAATTTTATCCCAGTCAGCTGGTGAGCTTGTCTGTGAAAAAATGTATAAGTTGTTACTAGAACTGTAAACAAGTAACTGAAGTGTGTGTTCTCTGAGAACATGGAACCGTTCCTTTTTCTTGTGGAGTTCTGTAGCAGCCTGGCAAACTGGATCAAACAAGATGCACATATGGTCAGAGACAGAGAGGTCTCCAATGGAGAGACAGTTTAGATCCAAACCAAATGTAAGCACTAGAGTGTGTCCACAGTTGTGGGTGGATCATGAACATGGCAGACTCTTGTAGGACTACAGGACCAACAATCAGGATTTTGTCATTTATAGGAACCATAGATCATATAAATTCTATAGAAACACAGGATGAACATGTAGGGGTCAACAGATGACTCCACAGAGAGCTGGAAGGACAGAGTTCATTCTGAACATCATTCCTTCAAAACTTGATTAATGACCAACGGGGCGGAGGCACTGAGCATTCTTGCTGTATGAGGTGGAGCTGTGCCGTCAAGGAAGAGTTGTGATTCATACCCAGTGTTGTGTCCAGTTGTTCTGGGTTCAGCCCAGTTCTACAGTAGTGACTACCACTGCAGGACCAAAAGACACCAGTGTGTCTGAGAGCCTTTCATCTTCCTGAATCTGGTAGAAGATGGATGCTCTCCCATCCAGTTCCTTGATCTTCTTTGTGAGGTAGATGCAGTCGTTATAGCCAGACTGGGAAGTTAGTGGTGGTATGTGGATCCAAGCTGAGAAGACTGGAACAAATCGAAAAAGGAAAGTCTGGGTCAAACAATAAAGCACTCCCTGTGACTCTCACAGTGGTTTCAGGTGAAAGAAATGGAGGTGAGGACCTTTGTGACATGTGTTAAGAAACCTAACACTTGGAGTTTAAGAATTCGTTGGATTCTAGATGTTAACTCATTAAATTCTGACTAACTAATATGAACTTATAAAAAATATATCATAACTACGCTAAAAATGAATTCTTCAGTCAAAATTTCATGTCTGTAAGCAAGTTTGTTTGGAGATATATTTGGAATCCATCTATTCTCCAGATGAATGAAAGGTGGTGGAATTATCTGGTGCAAAAAGGCAGATGGTTTAATTTGCAAATGAAAAGGCTATATGTAAAACAACATGACATGTTGAGATGGAATTGATTTGCATTGTTTAGAGCAGAGTTTCCCTTTATACAGGTCATGAGAGAGCATGTTGTGAAATTACCTTTAAGCCACTCATTTGCACTGTGCAGCACTCCCGGGCTGCAGAGAGTGTTTTATGTGAGATGCCTGCCTGTTAGCACCTCGCTTATTTTTATTTATTTATTTTTTCCCCCGCTCCCACAATGTGACGAGAGCCTGGTGAATAAAATGAAAAAAGAGAGGAAATGTTAATATTTAAAAAGGTCGAGTGTCTCCAGGAGCGCTCCGTGTCTTAGAGGGATGGTCCTCGGGGACAGCAGAGCTATCACTCTGCTGCTGTTTTGACTGAATGGAAATGAACAAAAGACTCTGATGGGTAAACAGCAAAAACCAGAAAACACACTGGGTGGGTTTCTGTTATCTGGTCATGCAACAGTTTCACGGGTGAGAGTGTTTGTTCCCTCATTAAGTTTTAATGGTGGGTTATGAATTTAATATCAATGCTCTTAGTGCCTTTTGTGTTGGAGTGTTTATCTGACTGGCTGACTGTGCATCAGAGGGTTAACTCAGGGAGTATGTTTGCCACGGAGAAGTGTTTTGACGGCAGTCATGTGACACACCAGGAACCTGCAGGTTAAAGACACACACAGGGAGAAGTGATCATAGAGGCAGGATCAGTAATGGAATGTAACTATGAACATTTACTCAAGTTTGTACTTAAGAACAGTTTTGAGGTACTTGTTCTTGAGTATTTCCATGTCAGGTCAGGTCTACATTGGGTGAGTCTGTGCTGGAAGTTCCATGAGCTCATCAAACTCTGCACCAATGCAGGATTCACACTATGTATGTGGACTGGGAAGAACAGGAAGACTTGGACCGTACAGACAGTTACTCTGACTTGGAAGTGTTGATGCATTTTCCAAGATGGTTACTGTCGCCTTGTAGTTAAAACCATTTTCTGTATAAATAAATCTGAATACATGGTTTGAATTCATCAGTTTGAAATGCCAGGAAGCTGATTTCAAGTTTTACAATATCAAAAACTGTCACAATCTGTAACAGCAAATGCAAGGAAGAAGCCAGATGCAGACACAGAGGACAAGCTGATGCAGTAAAAGTGCTTTTAATTTGAAAAAAAAAACAGGCTAACAAGCAGATGAGATGACAAGTTAGCAAACAGGAACTCAGGCAGGCAGAGGCAGCAGAAAATTTAAATGCTAGAGCAGAAACACACACACACACAAAAACCCACAAAGGAATATAAGATGGAACATGCACAGGAACAAAAGCAGACAACCTGACACTGACTGGGGACAAAGGACTGGTACAAAAAACTGGCAGTGTGTGTGTGTGTGTGGTCAGGGAAGCTCAGGTGATTTGCAGGGCTGATGATAAGTGGGACCAGCTGTGTGGATGGGTGGGGCAGTCAGATGAATGAGGACAGGGAGGAAAGTCTGAGGACATCTGGTCGGTAACTGGAGGAAGGCAGGTCTGTGGAGATGAGGGGAGGAACGTGGCCTGGGAGCAGTGAGAAGAGGCTGGAGACAGAGGCCAAGGGGAACAGAGGGACAGAGCGTGACAAAAACTTTATTCTGGTTCACAGATTCAGCAAATTCAGGTGTACAGGGTTTCCTGGACAGGCCCGCACTGTCCTGATAAGAGGTCTAATACATAGGTGATGGATGATGGTGGATGGACCATGTGTGCAGGAGCTTTGAAAATGTACTCACAAAACACAGATACAAAACGGGATCACTTCGTAAGATGCGATGACTTAGAATTGATTAAGCTGCCAAACAGAAAGGAAGTGGTTCGAATTGTGCTTCCTAACTGCAATAATAACATGTTGCTTGTACTTTAATAGATCAGTGGTGACAAATCAATAAGATGATTTGTCCACAGTGGGGTCCACGAGTCTGGAGTCATTTGACTAGACTCTGGACTCACTCGAGTGGGAAAGTGGTGTCAGACTTGACTTGTGGTGTTGTATTTGTTATATATCTTGAATGGAACAAAGGTATAATATAACCTCAGAGGTTCACTTACTAGCATTTGGACCTTTCACTCACATCTCTTGAACCCACTGTTCTCTGTGATGGAGCTGTATTCTAATCTGTTGTACTTACAGTGTGTGCGGTCTCTGGGGTGTTCACCTTAGCTATTGAGGGCTCAGTCTGAGGATAACTGTTGACTTAAAGGATCATTAGGTTTTTTTGGTTTTGGCCATCAGTTCTGAGAACATACTCAGGTGCCTCAACTCCGAAAAGTGGCAACACAGTGAAGCTGCAACAATGAAATCTCATGGCTGAAGAATCACAAGCAGTCAGACAATCGGATGGGTGGTGAACAAGCCAACAGTTCATATCCAGATGATCTGAACCACTGAAACTGAAAGTGAGTGCACCTGAAATGCCACTAGTAGTACCACATAGGGCATCAGACTCTAAAACTACAGTAAGACTAAAACAGACAGATCATAATTTCAGCAGATAGATAGATAGATAGGTGCAAATTGGGCTGAGCAAACCTTGAAAGATCAGAATAAACTGAGTTACAGCCGATGTGATCCAAAGCACCAGGTGAGCAGTTTGTCCTGTTAGAAGGTCAAAATATTCGGTCTCCCAGCACTGAGGAGACACACACTGATGGCAGCTTGAAGGAAGGACTTCCTGTAGGGTTGCCTGTAGAGTTCCTTGTCACAGCTGAGCAGAAGAAGTCTCTTTCTGAAAGAGTTGTGCTGTTTGACTAGCATGTGCTAAAGGGTTGTGTGTGAGATGTTCTCCATAATGTTCAGCTGTTTGTTTGTGAAGCATCATCTCCACCACAACCAACACCAAAGGCTCCAGAGATGTCCCCCAGCACAGACCCAGGACTTCCTGATCAGTGTGTTTGGTCCCTGTCTCATTTGACTTCTCTTTTCACTGGAATTTTCAGACCTCAGTGATGAACTTGATCTGAACCAAAAACACTGAAATTATTATTTAAATCAAGATGGTGGCAGAAGATAAGAAGCCATTTCAGTTAGCTGATTACATTCCAGTGGATAAGTAAGCAGCAGGAGCTTAGTTCAGTACAAACTCAACTTCAAGATACAGAGATGAAGATGAAGAGGAAGAGCTTGACCAGGGGTGTTTGCATGTCCAGGACAGCTGAGTCACTGTTCTGCTTCTTGTATGCAAATGAAAATGGACACAGGATTCAGACTCTTCAGCATATCGTGTTCATACAACACCATGCATTCCAACTTCTCATCTTGGTCCTAAACCATCTCTCTCTCTTTCATTTTTTTCTTTGTCTCCTTTAACTGTAAAACACCAAATGCCATAGGAAAAACTAAACAATAACAACAACACAACACAACACAACAAACAGCAGTAAATGTTGTGTTGCCCTGCTTTGAATTTCACCGCTAAACAAGACGTCCCCACATCTGTGCATCACCTTATATCACTCCCTCTGCAACTGCCAGGGGGACGTGTTTGAGCAACGTGCCATAAATCCCATTTATTACACATTAAGCAGTAACCCTGGAACATGTGTTGTGAAACCTGGCCTCGCACTACGCTTCCCAGTCCCCAATTAAAAGCACATTATGGCACTGGTCCCTGGGTCCTGGTCAGACAGTCAGAGTGCTGCTGAGCCGGTGCTTCCTCCAGGCATGGCTGCAGGCCTCTCTTTATGGGGGCGTGTTTGCCGATGGGGAACAACAGACACAAGTTTTCTGACTCTCTGTATTGATCTGACTCTGTCTGACTCTCCACTGTGGACACGCTGGAAGAAATTTTTTTTTTTTAAATCACACACAACGACTAATTATCATTTCACAGATATGATTTGTGAATGATGTGTATAATTTCTTTGGGACCAGTTTCAGGTTTCTACTGAATGTCATCCTTTAACCTCCTGATCCTCCTCCACCTTATGAGAGTACTTAAGTGATTTAGTGTTGCAGTTCCACAGAGCTGGGCTACTTGACAGAGTAGGACAGAGTGTCCTGGCTTTTATTTCCTAGTATGGATCAGGTTCCAAAAACACCTCTAGTGTTTCACTATAATGCAACTTGATAATGTCTGTTCTTCACACAGAGTCACAGAGAAGACATCTGGCTGTCACATCAGGCTGGCTATTATTTCCTATGATAGGTACACTGACCTAAACATGGAAACTCAGTGGAGCACCCTTTAAAGCATAACTACCATAATTGACCAAGGATTCTGCTGTGATATGCGACCTCATTCTCATCAGCCCCACAGCTGTACTTTTCTCTTGGTTGGGTGCGGTTGCATCATGTTCAAAAATGCCCACAATGCATTTCCTCGTCTGTGCTCGCAGGTAAACAGACTGTCCCCAACATCAAGTGCTATAGTGTGACGCAAAGCTGCTTTTTCCTTTCAACACCACTCTTGTTAATGCAATCTCGTAGGTCGCAGAACATGCTGCTGTTATTACTGCTCTGCCTAATTACATCCTGTGTGTGTCCATGTGTGGGGGGCACTGTGTACATGTTCAACTGTGCACTTGCATTGTCGCTCATAATGGAATCATGCGTGTATGTGTATGTGTGTGTGTGCTGTACATTTGTGCGTCCGAGGTGTCCTTGGAGATCAATCCTCTGCATCTTGTCCTTAATGAAGGCCCCAAAGAGAGAGAGACAGAGTGAGAGAGAGAGGCGGGAGAGGGAGGAGGGAGGATGCTAGCACTGCTGTCCTGGCCCCTGGGGTCAAAACAAGCATTTTAATTGGCCCTGAGTTGCTGGTTAATGCTGCTGGCTGGCGTAGAACTGGCTGAGCCTCATCACCTCCTGTGGCCACTTTACAATCACTAAACTGACAAGGGTGAGCTGGGCCACAGCCAGACGGCAGGGAGATCAGTCTGCAGCCACCACCACACATTAAGTGCCCTGATGGCACGGTGGCTGTTAGTTAGCTTAGTTACCCTAGTTAGGTTCCCTCCCTGATGAGGAGGTGGATGGACACACACACACACACAGGACTGATCACAGGGGAAACAGATGTAGACATTTGCTTTCTTTTTGTCTTTTTTTTTTTTTGGAACCAGGAATGTACCATGTCAGGTCCTGACCAAAACCTTGAACTTCAAATTAGTCCATCAACAACAATAAGAACAAAAACAACAACAACAAAAATTGTTTTCCTTATCAATTTATTGCTGGTTTTAGCCTCTCAAATGTTAAATTTACTGATTTTCTCTTTTTTTGTAAATTTCATACTCGTGAATTTTGGTTGTGCAAGTTTCACTTCTGGTGTTTTACACATAACATATATAATCAACTAATTGAAAATAAAAAGACAGCTTATCTGATAATGAAAATAATACTTTTGTTCAGCAGATTATGTCAATGCTCACTGTCTAAGCCTATTAGTTGTTTTTTTTTTTTAATTTATCCTAAACACACACAAAAAAGTTGCTTGTCCCTACCCACAGACACAAGCCATAGGAGTGTACCAGTGGCATGTGTACCAGACCTTTAGGTTGAGGCAGTGGAAGAAACAGACAAAGCGATGAATACTGGTTTTAAAACAGGAAATGAACAGCGGTCTCTTCGGTCAGAGTCCAGTGTTTTGTCCTCCCATCCGTCCACCCTGACCTCCTCCTAATGTGGACTCTGTATAGTGCGTCACCTGACCTCCTTCTTTGCTCCTTTTGCTGAACCAATAGCGCAAGCACACACGCACACACACACACACACACACACACACACACACACACACACACACACACACACACACACACACAACCCTAGTCTGTCTCACCCTAACATCCCCTCTACCAGCAAAAAATAAAATTTATATATTAAGCCTTTCTTTCTGACATGCTGACATGTGAGGTGGGAGTGGGGGGGTGGGGTCTTAGGGGGTCTTTCCCTCAGAATATTTTCAATCATAATATGTTGCATGACTCTACTCACTTAACGCCTGCATTTCATGTTGACAAAGGCCTTCCTCTCTCTCCAGACATGCCAGTAAAAGTGGAACAAGAGTGAGAGAGAGAGGGTGGGAGAGAGAGGGATGGCGGCATCAAAGCACGTCTGTCAGCTTCTTAGGTATGGGCCTCATCAGGAGACAGATAGTCTTCCTTCCTTTCTTCCACCCTTTCTTTTGTTTTTCTAACAGATGTCTTGAGCCGATGGCAGAATATTGTCTAATTAATGAGTGTGTGTGTGTGTGTGTGTGTGTGCGTGTGCGTGTGTTTGTGTGTGTGTGTGTAGAGTTGACCTAAAAAAGTTATCGTCACTCATCACTGAATGTCACTCCCATCATGTTGTAATATGAAGGTTGTCAGGCTATCTCCTCTTCATTTCCTCACCATGGTAATTCTTAACAGGAAACAATGGTGTATTGTAGTTGACCCTGCAGTGCTGCAGAGAAACACTCTCTAACTGTCCCTGAGCGTGGAAACAAACGCTGTGATGTCTGTCACTCCTCTGTTACACTGGGTAGTTGCTCGTCTGTGCTGTCACAGTGCTCATCGTGCCATGTGCAGTCAGTTTTTGTTTTTTTTTGCGTGTTAAATAGCTGTTTGTTGTTACATGTGCAACATCAGCTTTGCAGATATTTGCTCATAAACTAAAAATACTGGACCAGGACCTCATTAGACACACCAGGATCTACATTTCATAAATGTTATGAGTTGCACAAGTGACAGACAGGAGGCAGGAAAAATCACCTTTTTGTTTTCAGGATCACCAGTTCTGTTTTAAAATTAGGGAACTTTTGATGTGAATAGTTCGATTCAAGATTTATAATGGATTGGGAAACAATTCATGACCAACCAATCAAAAACAACCGTAAAATCACTTCATGAAACATAAAATTGCTTGAATAAAAAATCACCTCGTGCTGCTTTATAAAAATTACAACAAAGTCTTCGAGTTTACTCCAACCAAGGAGGTCAAACTGATGGATTTCAATATGTTGAATATTTATACATAAAGCTGTAATTTTTTTTTGAAATTACAATACTAAATCACTGTTCAATCTGTCACATCCCCCTATTCTTAGTTATGTGTGGTGTGTATCTCTGCTGCCCTGTCCGGTACCGATGGAAGGTATGACGGGTGTGTTTAGTCTGAACGGGCCCAGCAGGGTGGAGATGGCAGCTCTGGAACATGGTGGGAGCTTACAAAGCAAATATATTCCACACAAATATGTTTTGAGGAAAATCAGAGAGAAGGCTGATGACTGTGCTGGCTCAAAGAGCACACAGAGACAATGTAATATATTAAATTGCTCTCAACATGAAATATTGACAAGATCCACTGCATCAGCTGCACCCGTACTGCTCCTAACTCCATAAACGAGTTAAATATCACAGACCCTTGCTGGGGTATGATGTAATAAAAGTCTGGTTTACTTGCTGTGTGGAGTGTGGACACTTCATGGTTTACATTGCCTGGATCTTATTGAGCCAGAGTCAACAGCTCATAATGCTCTGTTTTTATTTGAGCTTTGCAACACTCGTAAAAATCGATTTCAGGGTCAGGGTCAGGAAAACAGCTAACACCGGTGTCTCTCTCTCTCTCTCTCTCTCTCTCTCTCTCTCTCTCTCTCTCTCTCTCTCACACACACACAGTGGTGTGTCTTTGTTTTGAAAAGGTATGGTAAGGTAGACAGAGCATAATGTTTGCAGTTACAACTTTTGAAAATTGAAGCTTGAAACAATGCAGATCAAGGCTTTAGAGAATTCAAATATTAATTAACATTGCTCTTAACAGTATTAATTTTGCAGGTGTTTGGACATAAACAGAAGTATTGGACAAATTAAAATCTTGACCTGGTGATGGCACTAGATGAAAAGTCAGAGGATCACAAGGTTTAAATACGAGGATTCAAGCATATGAGTTCAAAGTAATATCCAGTTTGATGGCTGAATTGAAAATTAACTACCCCCTTGTTTAGTAGCCTCAGCAAAATGGCCATAAGGAAACTCAGGTGGGAATCTTCATTTAAAGGTAAGATGGTATGGTACAGTCTAAGCCAAGTTTTACATAAACCAATCATGTCCAAGTCATGCTGAAGAATCAGATCATCTATCAGTAAGGCTTTAGCACACGGTCATCTGATACTTACTGATACTCTGGTTGAGGCTGGAGTTTTCGGTAACTGGTAGAGCTGATGGTAAATGATGTGTGAACTGGAATAAAACATCTCGTCATCCTGTTTTCAGTTGTGGTTCAGTGAAGTAAACCTAATGTACATCTCATCATTACCCTCCGCACGGTTAAGGGGCCAGACATAATTAATCGATGCCGACTCATCTTTCTGGAAAACTCCAAATGTCCTGACTGGGGTTTTTCTTTTGTGATTTCTAAGGAACATATATTACTAACATATAGATTACAAACATGCCCTTTTGATAGTAGCCAAGCATTATTCATTTTCAATTTATTTATTAATGACGCAGAAAACACTGAACCGATACCCTCTAATGTGTTCCCCTGTTAGTATTTACCTGATTAACTTGACTGCATTAACTATACTCATTAGCATTATACTTTGGTGTAGCTGCTGCAGAGTTAATGAAGAAGTTAAAGAGCTAAAGACCTAAACAGAGACAGCACTGTAGTAAGTGCACCTTAATCAGCATACTAGTTCAGTATGACTGCAGAACGTTTGCATTTGATTATGTATGCTTACTCATTATCAAGCATTAGAGAGGGATTACGAATGTCAGTGCCATTAATAATGTTCAGGAATGAGTAGGAGGTCATGGGGAGAAGCACGAGCGCTAACAATACTGCTGTTATGAGACTGAAAGCTGAAGACAGGCAGTTACGTCAGAAGAATTCAGATCCTGAACTTTGATAAAAGTAGTAATAAGTCCTGACATGACACGGTAAATTTCCAATAGCACAGAAGAAGAGAGTGCAGAAATATGTACAAATCTTTATTAGCAGATCTCCCGACTGACAAAACTAACTGATCCACCTTACTGACCGGACTAAGCACTGGAGCTCTTCACAGCAGAGTGAGCGTGATTGTGAGAGGCTGAATCAGTTGACACTGAGTCATTCATAATCTGATCATAAATGATAGGCTGCTCATGTATTCACCTGGCGTGCTGTTGGCTAGTTTTGAGATGCACTGCGAGTAACACCTGAAAGAATTCTCAATCAGCACTCAATGTTGGGCTGGATGAATGAGGTGGTGATACGTTTGCTTACTGTTATAGGAACCACAGTGATGTGTTCAGTTAGCCCTCTGTTACAGGCTACACAGTGAAGGGAAACTCACATCTTGTGACTGTCAGGAGTAGTGTTCATGGACTCCAGGCCAGTAGCAGAGAGAGGGACACCTAATGATTAACTATGGACGTTAGATTTCAGAGACAGAAGCTGCTGGAGCCGTGGGGAGGATCTACGAGACGAAAACGGCTGCAGCAAATGTGTGTGTGCATGTGTCTGTGTGGGTGTGCGCTGGAATATTTTGCAGTTTGACTGCGGAACAGTTGGGAATGAAGGAAAAGTGAATGAGATAATGATGATGATTGCACACACCCATCAGCCTCAACATTACAGCCAGTTATCTGTGAACAAGATGAGGGGCAATAGTCCTGACACTGACTTCAATCCGCACCTGAGCTGCTGATGAGTACGACACACACACACACACACACACGTCAAATGTTGTGTGCACGCATTGGGTTTTTACATATAAAAGATATGATTGCCTTATAAAATATGATGCATTGTTATAGATTAAACAGTATGTAAAACACTTCTTATTGGTGGCACTTAGACTAACTGCACCAGTAAAATGCTCCATATATGTGAGTGCATCACTAATAATATATCTCTAAGAAATAATCCCCTATATAAAGGTGTGACACTCACATTTACTTATTAACGTTAAGTACATTTATTATAGTAACATATATAACACATATGTTTACTCAAGAAAGTATTTCAACGCAGGAGTTTTAATCTTTAGAATCTTTACTGAAGGATCTGAACACTTGTTCCATCGCTGATGGAGCCTTTGTCCACCTCTGCACTAAACTCTGAAAAGTGGCCCCTTTAAGCAGTGACCACCAGCCAACTGGCACTTATGCCTCAAACTGCCTTTAAAAGGATAGAAGGGCAGGACCAAACACACACACACACACACACACACACAAAGCACTGGACTGCCCCTAAGTGCCCTCCTGCCCCCTGTAGAGGGCAGCAGTCTGCCAAAACACCTTAGGCTCCATGTCTGTATAAGAAGAGAGCAAACAGTGAGAAAAAGAGAGAATGGGCGAGGGAGGGGAGGGAGAGGAGGGGAGAGGTTGCAGCGACAAAAGTGGCATTTCCAGAGCGCATCAACAGATACCCTCTTCTATCCTCTACCTCCCTCTTCCTCTCCGCATCACCCACTCCACTCCCTCCCTCCCTCCCTCCACAGCCTCAGGCCTCATAAAATTGGACTTATGGCTGTGTTGCCAGCATAAATAAGTCCCTTTGATACTTAGCGGAAGAAGTTATGACCCTCCTGGGTATGGCGAGGGACAGTGGCAGGGCGGCGTCTGGTGGCGGCTCGCCTGGCGCCCCGTGGCTCTGATCCTCGCGCCGATTCAGGGCACGCTCTCTTCATTACCGGCGGCCACTGGGGACTTGTTTTTTCTGCAAGATTAATGAGTGCCGCGGAAATTCTCCAGCGCATCTCGATAATTAAGTCTTTGTTTATCAAAAAACAAGTTATATTAGGAGCAGGAAATTCGCAGTAATTATTCATAATCCTAACAATTCAAGTGTAGCTACCTCATTTGCCTGTGTAATTCTGCTTTTTAATTTCTTGCATATATTTGCATATTAATTTTGCCCATCGGCTGCTGCTGGGGCTCTGACAGTTTTTTCTTTTTTTCTTTTTTTTTACTTTCTCTTTTTTTCCTCCCCTCTCCTCACTCGCCGTGATGTTTTTCGCGGGGGTGAGGCTCAGTTGGGTGGCATTTCGGTCTGGGTGTAATGATAAATTATGAATTTTTCTAATTTGATGCATAATGAAGTAACCCCTTCCCATCCGCTTCCTCTCTGTCTCACTGATCCTTCCTCTCCAGCCTCATCAGACAACCACCCCCCCTTTACACCACCGCCACCTTCAGCCATGTGGTCATTAGGGACAGAGAAGCCACGTTTCATTGGTGTCAAAGGCTGTCTGGTGGGCGAGGGAGAGGAGATCAGCAGCCATCGGCCAACACGGCATCCTGTCCAAGCCCTCTGCTCTGACTGACTCTCTGCGCCCTGGCACACCACCTACATCCTCGCCTCTCTCCCTGTCTTTCCTTTCCTTTCCTTGCTTCCTCCTTCCTTTCTTTTCCTTGTTCTCTTTTCTTCTTATATTTCTTTTTCTTCTCTTGTCTCTGTTCTCTCTTATCAGATTCTTTCCTTTTCTCTTGTTTCTGCCCTCTTGTTTCTCCCCTTCTTCACTTCTTCATCTCATTCCCTTGATTCCTTCTTCTCCGTTTCTTTTCTTATTTCGTTTCCTCACATCCTTTCTTCTCTTTTCCTTTGCTTTTTTCATCCCCAAACATCGCTTCTCCTTTCTTTTCCTTCCTTCTGTTGTTTCTAGTTTTTTTCTTTTCCTTTCTTTTTCTCTCTCTTTCTTTAATTTGCTCTCCTCCTCCTCCTTTTCTCCTGTTTTTCTCTTTTTCTCTTTTTATTCCTCTTCTCTCCTGCTGCTCTCCTGCATCTCTTATTTCTCATTTCTCTTCCTCCTGATGCCCTGTGGAGAGAGGTTTGCTTCTCTGTTTGTTCCCAAAGGTTGTGTGCATCTTTGTGTGTGTGTGTGTGTGTTTGTGTGTATATATATATGCCCTTCGCCGCCACGGTCCTGTGTTTATGACATGTTTGTATGTCTGAGGACGAGCACAGATCCCTCGTCCTTGATGAAAAAAAATCTTTGCGGTGCGCTGACATATGTTTAAGTGGTGGGAGTGCAGCGTTTGTTAAGTGCTAAGTGTCACACAACGCTGACTGCCACTGTCATAAGGAAATGAATATTGATGATCTCGGGTCCTGTGATGCATGCTGGGTGACATGCTTAAAAATACGGCCCTGCAGCCATTTAGACTACATGCATTCTCGCACGCACAAACACACAATCTGACACTTAGCCACCATTATTAAATATGGAGTGACCTTTAAACTGCTCTGCTGATAAATACACTGTGAATTAATGCCACTAATTCAACTACTTGATTGAATTACTCAGCCGAAAAGGCCAGGGAAATCTGCTGACTGGATCAGAAGTGGCTGAGTTTGACTTTCAGATGATGATCCACACACATCTGAACAAGAAAAAAAGAAAAAAAAGAAAAAATGATAACTGTTGAATATACGATAGCACAAAAAAAAAAACCACCATGTGATGTAATAATGTGAGAAATGCAATGTTACTGATGGGTGACAAACAAAAGGAAAGACAAGTGTGTTAGCAAGATGTTGTTCCACCATGAGCCTCCACAACCCCAGAGCTTCCTTGTCATAGATTTTCCTAGAGATATTCCATCAGTTGGTGATTTGATGATGGTGGTGGAGACAATTGTCTAACACGTTGCTCTAAAAGCTTCCATTTTTCCAGTTGGGTTTGGATCTGGGCCTGATCAGCAGTTTGAAACATGTGACAGAGCCTGAAAAGAGGCTTACTGATTCTTCATAATTTTTCATATGGCCAAAACTGTATAGATTTTTGTGTCTTATCACTGTGACTGTATGAAGTTTTTACCTGCCATGATATTGTGTGTTAAGAGATAAAAAATCTATCATGTAATCATGTTTAAAGCAGGTTTACATGTACATTTTCAACATCTTAATGTGTTGAAAACTGAGACCAGCCATTTTTTTTTCTTTTGACCACATCTTTCTTTCGTTGTATTGAGTTGTCAGGTCACAGGCTTGGTTGCTGTAGATCAGTCGAGGCCTTCAATGGCAGTAAACTATTAACCAATAATTACCAAGTGCTACGTTTTCACTCAGGCTGTTGAATTTTCAGAAAACACAGTTTAATTGAAATGATAATAAAAGTGTCTTTTGCACAAGGAAAAAAAAATCCATGTCAACATCAGATGGATAAACTGGTCCATATAAAGGCTACTTGTAAAAGGGTGCTGTAGTGATGTAGTGTTGTACTTCCACTGGGATACAACCAGTTGCATCTTTTGTTAGACCTACATCTTTCAGACTCCTTGAGCTCCTCTGTTTGGGACATTTTACTCTTCCAATCACTCATTAACTGATCTGTATATGTAAAGTCAGTGGATGCCATGGTAAGTACACAGTATGCTCATGTTAAAGAGAACATCTTCGCTAATCAACTGGCAACAAAAACTGGAAAAAGATGAACACCTTTTAAACATTTAAACACCAACTCAACAGTGCGGCTCATTAACTCAGAGCAGTCGGAACATTTGAGCACCTTTAAAACCTTAAACTGGTTTCTGTATTCCTGGGGGATACAGTCATTTGACAGGCTGTTGGGGGTGGGGGCATTAAGCCTCTGCACTTTCAGTCATGAGAAACACTGACAGGGCCATGTGGTAAGTGCTGTTATTTTATTCATTTTCTTACATTTTGAGGGAATTTGTTTTGTTATAAAGGATGATTTTATATGTTCTTGTTGAAAAATAATGAATTACATTTTAACAGTGTTGATGATGAAGACGAGGAAGATGAGCCTCACACAGCCATAAACAGAGGGGTGGTGTGAGCAGACCAGAGGAAACCAGGGAAGATGTTTAGGCAATGATCAGAGGAGTAGTACAACCTGTGACGTGACGTTTGCTCACATCATGATGGTTATGATCCTTTTCATTTCAGTAACAAAAGAGATATGTTTATGTTATATGATATGCACAGATGCACATGTAAATAACTGCTGTTCGGGGGTTTTTTTTGTCACTTTTTAAAACTTGATTGAAAGTTTTGAACTTGAATGCAGAACAATAAAAAAAGTGGCTAATTAAATGTTTTAAAAAGTTAGCTTATGAACTATAAAAAAAGGATAGAAAGTTAAATTTATACCTTCAGTGGGTAAAGTATCTAAATTAAATTGGTAAATTGGAAGATAAAGGCCATGTAAAAAATAAAAAAAAGTCACAAAACTGTGTCATAAAACTGAGTCATTTTAGCTCAGTTACATTAAAAAATAGCAAGTTTCATTCATTCCAAAATATGTGTCTGACCATTTAAGGGTTGAGTGGTTACATTAAATGAGATGCTGGTCTTGGCTAATTAGAGTCCAAGGCTAATATGATGCATGCTCTACCAATAAATATCATAAATACGCACAATAAGGCACACTTTCATTATTCCAAGTCAGAAAATGACTCCTGATTTTAAACAAGTTTATCTCCAGTGATGTCTTTTCTTGAAGCTGCAGGGTGAAGGAGACAAATTTTTTCATTTCATTGTATTTTTTTTTTTATAGCACCTTTCCATTATTTGATATATGACAATCGGTTTTGTTATCGTCATACTCTTATTTGTTCTTTCTGGAGATAGCAGTTTCCATTCAAAGCACAGACTCGCTCTGTGCTGAGCAGCTGACGTCCTTCTATCTTGCCTGCTGCTACCAACATGCTCTGTGGTCTCAAAGCCCATGTAAATGTCACAGATTAAACTGAAGCATATTGTTGGATCAGATGCATTGGAGTAGAACCACTGCATTTCTGCTGTATACAAGCAGACATATTGTGAGTCTTATTAGGCAGACGGTGGTGTTGATGCAAACAGTCTCTTTGACCCCTGACCTCTGCGAACATCGGCCTGGTTTTTGCATTAGATGTCTTGGCTTGTGCATGTTCTCCATCCATTTGCTAAGTGTCAAAGTTCAGCCACTGCAAACAATTTATGCATAACCCTGTCATTCACAGCCAACTTGACTAATGTGCAAACCTCTGAATAATCATGGAGGAGAGAGGGGAGAACAGAGTGACACAGACAGAGACGCAGTGAGAGAGAGAGTCATTAAGAGGAAGGAAGGGAGAGTGGTGGGGAGTCATGGGGCACGTTGGCGACTGGTAATGTGTGATCGGATGGCAGGGACACGACCCTTGTTATTGGGAGGTGTCAAAGCATCCTGCTGCCACCACAGAGGGCTGGATCCCAATCTGGGTGACACCACTGGTGTGGGGGAGTAGGGGGTTCAGGGTCAAACCGGATGACACCTTGTAGTGAAAGGAGGTGACATCTGAATCAAACACACCGCCAGCAGAGGAAATTTACTGTGCAGAGGTGCCAAGAGCCAGCATCATTCACCCTGCATTTCCAGCTATTTAGCTCATGGAGAACATTATAGATGTTAGACTCAGCTGCCACTTTATTAGGTACACCTAGGTAAGACAAATTCAGTCTAATACAACAGCATGCAAGTATGCTTGGGTCGACTAGGATCTGAGTGAAGTAAACTTCATCATCAGAGTGTACGTGCCACTCTCTGTGGAAGGCCACTACACAATCAGGAGAACTGGGTATATCCCCAAACAAAGGGTCTTTTTTATTTTAAAAATTTTGTGCTTCCTGGTGGAGGGGGGATACTTCTGAGCATGTGCAAGTAGATTTGTTGCTTAAACAAAACACTATCAATTAACCTACATGTGACTACCAGACACCAGATGTAGTCAGCTAACTCAGACTGCTAAAGCTTTGTATTAGCACCACCTCAACTTCAGAAAGAAACATCAGACTTGGTGAAGTGAGAGGGTACAGCAACATACAACCCATTCAACATACATAATATATGTGAGTTGTATTACAACTGATACATTGTGAAAGGGCCTGTTATTACAGGAAACTCTATTTATGCACAGTATTTCATGCATGTCCATCCTTCACATGCTTGTACACATAAATCCATATGTTGACCTGGTCACCCAGGCTATAGGCTGAGTGGTCTCATCAAGCCAGAAACCACAGGATCACACAGGATTATAAAGTGTTTCTGTGGAAGGCAAAATCCATTCAAACACTTCCTATGAATGTCAGTCTGCTATCAAACTGCCACTGTGACTCCAAACTTCCCCCCCCGTGTGATCCACCAGGACAAACAGCACTTCAGCAGCCCTGTCTGCCACTGCCAGGCTGAAAGGCTGTCGAGTGAGAAGCAGAGAGCTGGAGGTAGAGAGACACAGACATATACAAAAGGGAGAGAGGTAGAGGTGGTGGTGTCGGGGGCGAGGGTGGTGGGGGCTGTTGAAGTTGAAGCCTGTTCTTTTGTGGCGCCCTGCCTTCTGATCATTTACATCAAGTTGACATTCGGAGAGTTTACTCTGGGGTCTGTAATTGTATTCTTTCGCCAGTTCTGCATTGCCAACCGTGAAAATGGAATCTTATCAACCCTGACCAATTTTTAATGTACAAAATGAATTGGCAGGGGTTCAAAAAAGGGGGGGAGCTACAATTCAAATCAGGTGAATGATACATGGCAATTTTTTTTTCAGTGAGTGATTGAGCTGGCCCTACAACACCCCTCCCTCCCCCCACTGCAAACCCCCACCACCTTATCACACTCCTCCCAAAACCCCACAACACCACCACCACCGCCAACTATCATATTACACCGGATTTACTTTTCTTTCAAAGGCAGGGTGAGCGTGGGAGGGGCAAATCAAGGTGTGCGAGTGTTTGGATGGGTTTTAGCGTGTGTATTCATGTATGCGAGTATGTATGCGGACATACATACTGCTGTTGACTCTGCATGTGTGCATGTTTTCAAGGGGTGACAAGTCGCTTGGAGAAAATGTGTCAGCAAAACGATACAAGGGGTCTAATCTGCCACATATTCACAGGCACACCTCAAAGGTGACTTAGCTAATTGGGCTGATGACCTAAAACACACAAAAAAAGAACAGTTGCCAGGGGATGCCAGAGTACACAAAGCACAGATCTATGCTTGTTTTTCAAATTTGGAAATGAGAGGGAAATGATTTATCAGAGAATAGATTACCACTAAGACAACATCTCATGAAACACTGTGTCTTCCTGGTCCACACACTTGGTTGACTTTGTGCTGTGTGCTTTGTGCTCCTCAAAATATCCCAAAAGCTGGGTTGGAATAAAAAAGGAAAAATCCGGTTTATTAGAACTTGGTTTATTGTTGTAATTTTGAGGTATAATAACATCGTACTCGCCAAGTTAATTGGGAACTGGAAATACAGAGACGTCGCTACAATAAAGATCAATGAGGCAGGAAATACGATCAGTCCAGCAATCAACCCAACCATTTATTTAAATAACTGTGCTACCACTATACACATAAACATACTCCCTGTCTTCTAAGGTAGATAAATTTAACTGGAGAATTAATGTGACAATCAAATCCATTTATTTACTTAAAATACATGAGTGTTTGTTTATTTAAAAGAATGTATGCACATTAACATGTTTTCCTTTAGATTATTTCTTGGGGGGCGGATACGAACATCCTGAATTACTCACAGTGAGGAATCCTGACAGGAATCAGGTTGCTGTATGCATGGAGTTAAATGCTGACTACATCTGTGACACAAACAAGCTCTCATACAGGTCCACTGTCCCTCCTTTGGGTCTGGATTTGATTTGGTCTTTTTGCAGTATTTTATTAAGTTTGATTTGGAGGGCACATTTTGCCTTTATTTGATAATCAAAGTTGAGAGATCTGAGGAAATGAGGAGAACCAGATGAGGTTGTGGTCCCTGGTCCCTGGTTTGTGGACTCAAACCAAGGCTGTTACGCTGACATGGTGATGGTTGTGAACCCTGGCCACTCTTTACAGTCCCCGTTTGGGAATTAACTGTCCCTGACCGTCCTCCGTTTTTTTCTTAACTCCGTTCCCATCTCATGGGTAACGAGTTTGGATGCACCTTTTCTGTATTCCAGTCCTGAACTCCAACCAGGATAACAGAGATGAAAAAAGTGGACAACATGGACAAAACAAACCAAAAATAACAAAGGGAACTCAATGAAAGCCATACATTTGTTAAAAATCGCAGCAGTAATAAAGATTAAGTAGAAGTTAATGGCATCCTCAGTCATGCTTGTGGAGGTAATCTCTCTTCTTTTAAATCAAAATTAGATTTGGAGGGGAGGAACAAACAATGGGTGAGACTTTGGTGTAATATTTTAATCAAATTGTCATGAGTGAGTGGATACAATTAGGGAAGCTGTCAGTCACCAAGGCAGAGACCCTGTTGTTGTTCAGCTGGTGAGGAGGCTGAGGAGGGTGGGGTGGGTGGAGTATAGACCCTAGATTGGAATGGAGGGGTAAATAAGAGGGTCAGGAGCACTGGCAGTCTGGGACAATGCTGATGGACCAGTCTGAAAACACCTCATCAGAGAGATGTTTCCCTTCCTGGCTGTTTGGATAAGCATCGGCCTGGAGCTGCATGCAAGCGTGTATGAGAGATGGGTCTGATGATTTGGAGATTATGATGCTGGGGGCAAATCTCCTAATGTGCTTCAGTTAAATGAAATCAGAATGAGTGAAACAGGGCTGAAAAACCAAAAAAGAACTGGAGATAAAGAAGACAGGTAGATGACAGAAATAACCACAAGAGGCATGGAAGAAGTAGGACGAGTGAAAAGTATAGAATAATGCATAAGAACAATGTATGAAGGAAAACAAAAGGATGATGGAGGTTTGAATGTGCACATAGTGGGAAAAAAAGCCTTAGAGAGTGGTACTGAATGAGCAAATCACTGATCCATGATGTTCCTCCCTCTCACCCTGACCCCCTCCTCACTTCTCTTTTGCATGAGCACTCTAAAGCCTAAACAAGTGTGAAAACAGTCGCTTATTAGCCCAGTTTGGGCCCAGTCAGACTTTCCACATGTGCACAAACACCATTTCTGTTATCTGTGATCTGGGAGGCACTGGGCTGTCTGCTCATGGTGAGATAATCAATTTGTGACATACCTAAAGAGGACCAGGGTTGGTTTCCCTTAATTGGGCCATTACTGGAGCAAGAGGCATTGACTAACACTGCATTATTTTTCCCTCCACTGGCTGCCTTGGCTGGTTTTCCACCCCTCAGTTAAGAAGCAAAAACAAATACATTTTCAGAGCATGGTCTTAGTTGAAGTGGCATTGCATCCATTTGGGGTTCATTTGTCCTTAAAAGAAAAATCAACAGATTTACTGATGACACTCTCATCTCTCTTCATATTCCCGAGATTAGGGTGTCCTCATGTAGCCTATTTGAACATTCAAATGTTCAAACATTATTACTGCTTCATTTGTAGAAGTCATCACATGTTTACACACCGGTCTTCTCCACCCAAAGACACCCCCACCACCACCCTCCCATCCAAGTTGGATGTACAATAATTATGATTTATCAAATTAATTTCAATTCATCACTCTGTGAGACATGTTAAAGAGCAAATTGACATGTTAGCACAAACAGTGAGGACAGGTATCTCCTCCAACATTTGGTTACAACTAATTAAACCCAATTGATGTCAGACAGAGTGACTGATGCCAGGTGTGATGGTTCATGTGGCAGAGAAAATGAACTCAAGCAAAACCAAAAGTGAAGCTCTGTGTGTCAATGAGGGAGACGTTGTAGGCGGACAGGTATTTCCCTCCATGCCCGTCTTTTCCAAGTCACTTATCACAACCATGGGTGTGGTAATCAGTTAAAAAGGTGGTACAATTCAAGCTGATAAACTATATTTGTATTTATTTGGGAATGGCACAAAACCATTTATTTTTTATGAATAAGATACAATTAAATATGATAAATATGATTCTTAGTTATAAAGATGTACATTATGACAATGTGTAGGTTCAGGTTGGTTTATATTCCTCTGTGTTAAAATTACACACTACATTGAAGCATATTGTGTAGTAGGTTGTAATTCCATGCTAAATACATCATAACCCAGCAGCATTTGTATCGTCTGAATTTGTTTCATAGCTATGCAAACAAATTCATGACATTTTGACACTTACGTGTTTTAGATTCTATATTCTATCAAATACTGAAAAGCACATAGACCTCATGCTGTCATCATGTCTGTCAGTGAAGATTTTATAGATCCTTCTAGCAAACAGAAAAGGCACCTACCTGTATGTAACACATAACATTACTTGGGTAATAAACAGCTATTGAGGAATGAGCAGTAAACACCTGAGGCAAGGCAGTAAAAGTAAATGGTATGTCCTCTGCGCTCACACACTGGGCCATCCATCAGAAGGGAAACATACTGTAGATATTCCCAGACAGGCTGGCATTTGGTGGATGGACAGGGCAGAGGGATTAAGTGGATGGAAGATGACTTGTTTGAGACGTGCTCCGTTTTAGCACATGTTACGGCTGTAGTGCATCGCGGAATGAAATGTACAATTAAAAATCTTCCCTCGCTATAGATGCCAAATGGTTCAGTATATTCAACTCAGAATCCCAAGGAATTAGGTTCATGCTGGGAGATGAACACATGATTCATGTAGCACCAGTGTGGAAAGTACCATAGAGTTTTGAGGGCAGAGTGGTGGATGAGTATGTAACACATTTGACTGTGATGAGGGACATTGGATTTTTCATTCTTTTACAATCTAAAAGTTAATGTTTGCCTTTTAGTCACACAAGCAGCATGAAATGCTATTATCTGCACAGACATTCATTCAGTCCTTAAAGGACATTTCCTACTGGTTTTAGTGACCCCTGACTTTCCTATAGTGCCACCATAAGGCTGACATTTGTTATTCAGACTGCAAAGTCCTGATAAATGTTGGATGAAAAAGTGGATGTAAAATTTGCAAAAGATGTAAAATTTGCAAGCAATCTTGCAGTATTCAGTGAAATAGCTTCACATTTACTACGTGGATAGCAACGAAATTTTGTGCAGACATTCATGGTCCCCTGATGATGAATGATGTTGACTTTGGTGATCCTCTGACTTTTCCTCTAGTGCCACTATGAAGTTCACATTTGTGGTTTTGAGTGATCTCACTTTTCATCTAACATTGTCATCAGGTCAAAATTTCTGTTTGTCTGGTACATTGGTTCATGACCAAATACCTTCAACATTAATGACACATCTATCAGTCTTAGCTATACGCTGTGTTTAGCTCTGACCAGCCAAATGTTAGCATGGTAACAGGTTAAACTAAGATGGTGAACATGGTAAACATTATACCTGTCAAATGTCAGCACGTTAGCACTGTCATTGTGAGCATGTTAGCATGCGATTATTGGCAATGTTGGGAAAATTAGCTTAATTTGAGGAAATACAGCATTAATCAGAATTATTATGCTGAACCACTTTAATTATTATGCACAGCAAGGTTGCAGCCCCCTTGCTGCTCATCTAACTAGTACTAACAGCTACAGTCAACTTTTGATGTGGTATCTTTTCTTGCATGTTACTCAATGCATGAGTTGAAATTGTGAATCAATCAATACATCTTAAATGATTTAGTGTTTTAGTGATGATTGATCATCCTGAAAGAACATCGTTCCTGTGAGAGACTGGCTCTGTTCCTTGGTGTGTTCCTCTCAAACTAAATCACCTAAGTTCTTTCTCACACTCGTGAGTATGTACGTCCTCTTTCACAGAGGACATCAGTTGAGTGGATGGTCCTTCAGTGTGGCTCAGGACACATTTGCGCTCACATTCCTAAAAAGATGTGGCCATATGCAACCCAGTCCACCCCTGAATGTGGTCTGAGTGATCAGATCTCAACTGTGTCCTTAATGTGTCTCCGGTGCATTCACACCGGTACTTAGGTACAGATCTGAACAGGGCCTGTGTGACTTCAGGGCCAGTAACAGCTACTTGCTAATTTGGTTCGGTCCCCCACTTGCTCCCAGAAAACTTTGATTTGGCTTGAATGGAGATGCCAGTCCAGGGCTGATGTCTGGTCTGAGGTCTAAGCAGGTCTCTCAGCTGATAAAGATAGGGTCCTTGGCCTTTGTAGTGGGAGTGGACCCTTTGGGGTTAGCCTGAAATGCATCACACTGCAGGAACAGCTGTCTCTTGTGTTGTGCTCAGAGATATCCCACAGCATTTAGCTCACAGCACCACTGCTCACAGCAGAAAGAAAAAAAAAAAGACGTGTTTCAAAAACATTTCTACTAATTATCAAAAAACATTGCCATTAAATCTGAACTGGGATTTTGTGAAATCCTACAATTTCCAACATTTTCCTCTGCTGACAGAGCAGAGTATACCAGTTTTATTCAAGTGTGTCGGCTGAAGCTTCAAAGTGAGACATCTTATCTCTGTACCCAAACACCTAATAACTGTGTCACCTGTACTGATGAGAAATCCTGTCAAACATCTGCAGATGCTTATTTTTACTCTTCAACAATGTAATGTTTTGTAATACTTTACCTCCTCTGCTGTGAAAAAGCCTGAATCCAGAGGAACTCTCGTAATCATTAGAAACACGTCTGCACAGCATCACAAAGTTTCTCACTTATCCATGCTGGCATTTTACATTATGCACAGCATATCAATAATCATCACTAGACTAAATCTCTCTTTATTAATGTGCTGTGTTTGGGGTCTGAGCTGGGGGGCTGCCTGACTGAGAGCCCCGTTCATGCCAGTGTGATTTCTAGTCATTTGTCTACATCATGGGCCTGTGCATCATACTGAGATTGAGATCCAGCCAGGCTCTACCACTTAATCAGCAGGTTAATGCCAGCCTCCGAGGAAGAGGTGGGGGGGGGGTAGGGGCTATTTCAGCCCATTCACAAAGTGTGCATAGGAAAGTACCTAGTGCACACGTGTTGTTTGCCCCCCTTCATGCCCTCAGTATGCCCTTAAAGCTTGCAGGGCATGGTGGGGGAAAAGGATGATGACAGAAGGAGTGAGAGATGCTATTATGTCCAGAAGAATTATGCTTCTCACACTGTTCCCTGTCCTACTCCTTCTCTCTCTCTACCCCCTCTGACATTTTCTCTCTCTCTGTCTCCCTCCACCTCTCTCTCTCTCTCTCTCTCTCTCTCTCTCTCTCCTCCTTCCCACCTCCAGCCTTTATCTGTCTTGTCATTGTCCTTCACTCCCTCCATATTCACTTCTACTCTCTCCGTCTTTCTTTACCTCTCCCTCTTGGTTGTCCTCTTCTTTGTCCTTTCCCTCTCTGTCTGCTACCTCTACTCTGGGGGAACATGGCGTCCCAGAGCCTCTGTGAAAAATAACTACCGGTGTGTGTGTGTGTGTGTGTGTGTGTGTGTGTGTGTATACGATCATGCACACATGCCTGCTTGTGCTCTGGCAATATGCTCTCACTCAATCAGATTTGCATAAGTAACCTCTCAGCAGGCCTGCTCCACTGGCCAGGTGTGTTGCTCTATTTGCATATAGAACTGTGAGGCTCCCCAGAGTCACTTTAGACTCCAGTGACTGCTGAGTGAGCCCACATGAAATCTGAATTAAAAAGCCTCCGCCTGACACCCTCCTCCATCCCTGCCCATCTACATTCCTACTTTACCTCCCTCCATCTCTTCCTTCCTACTTACCTATCAGCCTCTCTACCTGGAAGGCTACCTCTGGCTCTGCCAACACATACCACTCTAGTTAACTTGGCTCCAAATGCTTTTTATCTCCCTATAAAACCTACTAGCCTATGTACATGGCTAGCTACTTCCATTCAAACATATTTTGCCTACTAAGCTAGCATGTTCTCTCCACTCTTCACTATCTCTCTGCCTACCAACCTGTCTGAATGAAGCTAGCTACCTGTGCTCAGCCCTTTCAGGTAGTGCCAGTAGAAAAAAAAAAACAAAAAACGGTTCAATAACATGCGTCCTCATCTGAAAAATGACAGAATTTGTTGTTGACTTGTGTAAAGCAAACTATTTATTCACTTTAACAGTTTATTCTTGACCTGCCAAAACGATCAAGTCAAGGTCCACCTACTCTCCTGCTGTTACACTTTGACAGTATAATACAGCTTTGGAGTTATCTCAGCTGTCAGTGAACTGTTCGATTTCAAACTTTCTATTATTGTGATCACCTCAGGGACTCAAGTTTTCATACAGTCAAAAGCTGCCAAACCAGTGAGTAAGTGGACCTTGAGAATGTTTTGTCGAGCTGCTGGTATCTTATAGACAAACAGAGTATGTAACCACAAAACCAAGATCACTATTCGCATCTCTATCTCTTCAGCAGTGGGTTCTCTCATCTATGGAGGTGATCTTCCTTAAACCTTTCACAAGCCTGAAGCAACTAGTTTTAGTAGCCTAAACCAAACCTCAACCATAGTAGGAGAAGATCAGAGAAAAATTAAGATGAAATGTCTTTTTAAAGGTCATTTTTTTAGAGGCCATATGAGAAAGACAACATATCAGTTTAGGGCTTCTGGCAAGTTCTTCTACTGTTTGGCCCGACCCAACCTACACAGCTACGCCACTCTTTCTGTTCCACATTATTACTATTAATATTTTTTGGCGCAGTAAAAAGGGTGCCTTGTTGTTGTATTATGTTAATGGTAATGGTAGGCCATCCACCTCACATATTCCTTTGATTGTTCAGGTAGGTAAACAATACACAGATCTTTGTCTACTTTGCCTGTTTGCGTTAAATTCTATGGCCTCTCTCTTCTCCTCAGAAAGTCACTTGTTTAGGGGCTCACTGATGCAGGTACTGTTTGGAGTTTTCTAGAAATCAAAGTTTGCATTAGCTTTCATTGCTGCTCACCATACGTGCCGGGGTGTACCTGATTTGTAGTGTATTTTCTTCCTCATAAAGCCTTTGCAAAGTCAGTTTTTTGAATGTCCTTGTTCATGTAGTAGCAGCCTTCTTGTTCCCTGCCTTTTGCTGGTGCCTGTTGATCAGTGGAATCATTTTAAAGCATTGGCTGGAACAACCAAACCACGGAAAACACTGTTCCATTTTACCACCAGTGGTCAAAAACTCCACAAGGTATGTTTAAGTACACAACAAAATCAGCACATCAAATAGACATTTTAAAAGCATGTGTTGTCCATCATCGTTAGGCCATTGTTGGACATTATGTTTAATGGTGGAGATTGGCTTGGCTTGTGGCTTGATGATTTGATGGGTTCAAACTTGTTAGAGGCTTCACTGCATCTGATCCACCACTAACAAAGCAAAGGAAAACTGGAGATAACAGAATAATAAGGTATAAGAGATATTTTTTTGCTACATCTACCAAGGTTACTAGAGACTTTTCTTCAATCCTGGATGAGTACATATAAAACAGCTTTATCCAGTAAACCAGTGAGATTATAAACCCTTGACAAAACATCAGAGACAGCAGTAGCAATACAGTATCAGTTTCTCCTCCTTTCTCCAATGTAAATGCCAGGAAGAAGATATTGAAATGTATGCCCTGCTCTTTTCTCATGCCATGAGAGTGCCACAAAAAAAAAAAAAAGGCTCTCTGGATCTCAGTGGTGCCCCGTTTCTGGGGGATAAAACTTGTAAAACAATTCATTTTAATACATGGAAAACCCACAGTTTACTTCAGACCAGACGAGAATGCATAATTTCCCTGGCTCTGAGCTTGACCTCGACTTAAGGGTGTCCTTAACTAAGGGCTATTTGGTGAAAAACCACTGGCTATACTCTATGTCATTTGTACTTTCTTATATGTTAATGCATCCAGGAATTTATTCTAAGGCCCTTGGAGAAAAAAAAGGGGGAGCCACAGGGGAATACCAATGGCTGCGCAATATCCCTTTTCCATGAACAGAGGAAATTGTTCAGTGACCCTTTGAGGTCTAGCCCATTTGAATATGTGTGTTGTCCCTGTCTCTAGCCTAATCAGAACAGATTGAGTCATGGCCAAAACACAACAAGGGTGGTTCAATAAAATGAAATGCATTTGTTCTGGGCCCCTTGATAGAAATACACATTCAACAAGCTATGCCTGCCAACTAGTTTGCATTTCAGAATTTTCAAAGAAGAAGAAGAAGAAAAAAAGAACTGTGTGTGAAGTGGGAATATTGTATAATTGAAGCAGACAGCAAAAGTGGATATACAAATGAGAGGGAAGTGATTCCACAACCAGGGCTGTGGTTTGGAAATACTTAAGATATATTTTACCCAACTTTGGTGAAGCTACTTCCTATTGTCTAACAGGCACTTCATCCACATGTATTGTTTATCCTGGACCTCTTTTCATCTTCCTCCTCCTCTTGTTCTTCCTCTTCAGTTTATCTCAATATCCCACTATGCAGAGCCAATCTGTGAAGTTCAACTCTTCCCTGGCAGCAGCAGGTCAGCCAGCCTGCAGCAGACACATGAAAGGACACTTGTAATGTACACAGAGGGCAGTGTTAGGGGCCGGGCAAAAATATAATAACATAAAAAAGGTGAAGGCGAGCAGAAGCACAAGGTCTTCATCTCTCATGTATAGAAATTGGAAATGTCTGACCAGCCGAGGGTTGCTTATCTCAGAGGGCAGATAGCATCATGAAACAGGCCTGTAATGGCCACATGCTCCACTTGATAATCCCCTCCTTCCCCTCCCAGCTGCCGTCCGTCCGGAGATACGAGGCCGCCGGTCGCAGGGCTTAGAGGCTTGGAGAGCAGGGGAGCATTACCAATACAAAAGAAATGCATTTGGGCTCTTCCAGTGTGCCAGTGGACTGGGTTAACATAATAGCTTCCCCTCCCTGACCCTTGCCTTGTTTTTGATTGATACTTTTCAATTACAGTCCACTCCCGTCCCAGCCAGCCCCAGCACAGCCCCTCCCCAAACATTCAAAATGCTATTTTTCCCACTGTGTGATAACTTCAAACATTTAGGGGGTACAAGAGCACTGGTAACCCTGTTTAGCCGGTGCAGTAAATTGGTTCCATGTTCAACATAATAGCACTGACAGGCTTTTGCTAGGGAAATCAGCGCGGCAAAGGGACATGCCAACGATAAGACATCCAGCTTTGAAATTCTATTTCTCCGTATCAGAATTAAATCTGGACTTTATATTTCTTTTTGCCCAGGCGCAGGCTCTCTGGTCGCTTCCTGGCCTGTACTATTTGATCATGGGGTGACAACTAATACTTACCCCAGAGATCCTTTGCTCTCTCCATTTTCAGGGACTTTGGACCCTATTTTTTCTTTTGCCTTGTTATTTTTCCTCTTCTTTTTTTTTCCATATTGGTTGTCAAAATCTCAGATGATTTGTCCACCCCCGGGATGTAATGCGTTGGAACATACTCTGTGCTTCTGCAGCATTTTAAGATACTGCTATACACCTGAGGGCTCTCTGCACGCAACATTCACACGGGCAGCATCATGTACAGTTAAACTGAAAAGCCGTTAAACGTGTATCATGGGAATCAGCATCTTAACAATAAAAATCCCCACTCACATAACAAGTCTGAATAAATATAGGGTAAGGCATGTTACAGGACTTTTACTCAGTCCTTTTTATAACCTTTCTTGACTGTATTAGCTACGTGCATGCCCCATCTCGCACCACGAATCTCTGGGTAAACATATTCGTAAGCAGCAGCAGTGCTGTAATCATTAGCAGAAGGAATGCTTTCCAGCGGTATCTGCGTTGATCTGATATCCGTGTGGCTCCCAATGACAGCACCAGGCCCTGCAGATAATTAATCTATTTAGCTGAGGGGGTGGAAAGCCACCCGTCACTAGGTCAGATAAGTTTGTGGATTTACACATTTTAAAGTCATCCAGTCCCTCAATGGCACCAAACTGTGAGATATTCTAATGCCATTAATTACTATTTCCGATTGGATGGTCTCGGCTGTGTCTGGACCAGCTGTTTCATCAAGCCTGTGTGTGGCAACAAAGTGTGTGTGTGTGTGTGTTTGTGTGTGTGTGTGTGTGTAAGTGAAACGCCCACTCCCAGTGCACCCCATATGCATCCTTTCGTAATGGGGTGACATTCTAAAAGACTTCTGCTGTAATTCAGCCCACTGTCGCAGAGAGGCATGTGTGCGCGCGAGGAAATGAAAGTAGACTTGTGCTATTGTGTATTTAATACTTTTTTGCAGAAGAAAAAATGTTTTAACGTTTTTGTAATTTTAAAGATAATGTTTTCTTTAAGGTTAAAATCTTCTATCAATGAATTGGTATTCAGCAAAAATAATCTTTCTAAACTGGAAACAACTTTTCTGAGATTATGAGTATGCCAATAAAACAGAGTACAATACTCCACACAAGGTATCTGTGACAGCAGATATCAGTGCATTACATCTTATTCAACACTTTCTATTCATTTAAAGAGTTGGGGGAGCTGCATACACTACCTCTGTAGAATGTAGTTCCTTTAAGCTCTTAGGTTTTTACGTTCATAAAAACTTTATTGAACTGCGTATATGTTATGCACTTTGCACCATGAAGTCAGTGGCAGGTGACGATCACTGCATTGAGTGAGTCTGAATGGAGGAATATACTGAAAAACTAGTTACAACATACAAAGACGTGAAACCAAAAAAATACCGGATAAAGATTAAATAATTTTGAAATAAAGAATAAATGAGGTTAAAACAAGGTTAAAAGATAATTGCACTAAAAATGAAAACAATAAAACGGTTCCGTTCAATAGTGCAGTTGTAGAACACCACAGGTGGAGGAATTAGTAACAGACCTCTACTCAAAGGATCTCAGGCTGCATTTGGACTCATGAAGGGTTAGCATATCGGAGAAGCAGTCAGGAGCCAGCCCCAGACATGCCTTAAAAATCATCATGAAAACTTTAAAATCTGTTCTACAACATTTTCAGGTAACCAGTGTAGGGAAACTAAAATTGACATCCCTTTTTTTTTTTTTTTTTTAGATTAAAAAAAGACCACTTTTTTTTAAGATTTTGTGAGATTTTGTGAGTAGTCTTGCTGCAACCTCCAGCTGAAGTTCAGATAGTTTCTTGACTAAGAGAAGATGACAAGAGTTACAGGAGTCTAACTGGGATGTAATTGAAAATGAATGGGTGACAATTTCCAAGTTCTTTGCAGATAAAACACACACACATACAAATACCTAACTCTAACCCGACGGTCAAAATGAAGTTTGTTATCAAAGATAACACCCAGATTTCTAAACTGGGTTTTAATACAGGAGCATTGGGACAAACATATGAAAATAATACCTGTCTCTTGAGATACAGTGATACTTTTTCATAAGTGATTGACTCCAATCAGGTTGATGGAGCCTATTTTCATTTTAATGTATGTACATAAGCAAAGCAAAGCTTTGCAGGTGTATTCTGAACCATGTGTAAGCAATGTAGGTTTGTCTTGGTGAGATGAGTGAAAAAAGAGTCACTTTAGTCCGAAAAGGATGAAATAAAAGTGTGATCATCTTCATCTGAACTTGAGACACAGTGAGCACAGGTTGTAGGAATATTTCTCAGAGTCAGGATATAAATGTCTGAGTGTGAGTTTACCAGATGAGGGGGAGAAAACAGGGCTCCCCTGCACCCTCAGGGGACCAGGCCAGCTGGGGCACAGATAAAGACCTCTGCTTTATTAACACCGAGCTGTTGACAGTCATGTCATACAATATAGACAATCTTGTGATACACTATTTAATTGTCATTTACATTTGGATATGCTATGTGTAAACCCATGAGCATAGACTACGGGTCCTGGACTAATTCTGTGTGAGGAAATTAAACAACTGATTTTAATACAAGAGCACAAAGGACATTTGATTCACTGAAGAATCATATGTTTTTTTTTTCTTTTTTCATTAATTTCATGAATTCCTAATATTCTGCATTCTATCCTGCCGACACCAGTGGGTTTTGTATACAGTGGTGTTTGTTTACAGTATGAATACAGTGTATGATTTTGTATATAGTGACATTAGTGTTGGTGTCTCGTATAGTTGTCTGTGGGGCATCAACATCTCCATTATCTCCAGCCTAAGATTTACACATTCCAAGCATGCATTAGGGTGGGGTGGGGTGGGGGGGGTTGGAAAGAGTGACAGAGAGAGAGAGAGAGAGAGAGAGAGGGAGGGGAGCGGGGTGCTCCTGGGTTCCCTGCTCTGACATTGTGAGTGTCAGACTCCGATCACTTTAATCAGAGCGAGGATATGCATGATAAAACGGATAAGGGACTTTAATCAAAAAAATTCGCTGGTCTGGAAACGTGACACACTCTGACAAGCACGCCCCCCCCCACCCGCAACCCCTCCTGTCTCCCATCCCCCCATCCTCCACCTTCAACACCCCCCACCTCCCCAAACGCTAGTGTCACCGCCACTACTGCCCCGGTCTGGGTTTTTTTCTTTTTTTTTTCCTTCCATGAATATGCATGGCCCAACCAAGAGTTAGGTGCAAGATTAAAATGGACTGCTGTGTGTTCAGCTGATTAGGAAATAAAAAAACCATCATGTGCTCTTGACTCACTCTACACACACACGTATATATATATACGCACACAACTCAACCCAAAGTCATGGCTGTATGAACAGAATTCTGCTTATTTAAAATATAAACTACAGAAACAGAGGAAGTGGACGAGCTGCTATTCATTCCTCAGGACTGATTTACGCAGCAGCTGTGGCTCCACATTCCTTCACACATTTCCTCTTTATCACGTGTTAATGGGATTCATGTTCACAGTCATAGGTTCATGTAAGTAGATGCTGCTGGTTAATGATAAATTACACATGTTGGAATTGACATGCAGCCCTCATTTGGATACATTCATGTATTCAAATGAAATCAGAGCTGACACTGTGGAGACTCTATATACAAACTCTGACAGCAGCGCAGAGTGATACAGAGCGACTGCTACAGGATTCAGAAGAAATAAATGACTGGTGATACAGATACATGTCCTCAGAATCAAACGGGAATGTTGTGATATGTCAAATATGACAGAATATTCAAAATATTAAAACTGAAACTGTTGAAATATCAAGATCAAAGGCAAAATTTGCCCTGTTTTTTTTTCTTACAGAGAGGAGCACACTGTGGCTTTTATATAAATTAACGGTAAACTACTGTAAACTGAAGGAGTTATTGTATGTTTATTTTTATTTATTTATGTTTTAATTCCCAACAAATCCTATTTAAATGATCAAAACCAACTATGTATAAAAGCAACTCACAAATGTACAGTTTGATTTAAAAAAAAAAAAAAGGTTCATTACCACTCAAATAATAGATAGATAGATAAACTTTATTAATCCCAGAGGGAAATTAGTTTGTCGTAGCAGCACATAACATACAAAACAGTACAATTATAAATAGATTAAGAACCTAAATTTCAAATAAATTTCAATTCAAATAAAATTCAGTGCACAGTTCTGGAGGCTACATGTGTATTATACAGTCTGATAGCCTCAGACAGAAAGGACTTGCTTAAAACATCTGGACTGCAGCAGTCTGTTGCTGTGGCTGCTCCTCAGACTGTCCAAGGAAGAGGAAGTAATGTATTTGTTGGGGACTATTTTCAGTGGAGGATTAATCCACATTTGGCGCTGTAGTGAATATCTGGGGCGAGATGATGTGGGCGGCATTGAGTCAAAATAAACTACAATGTGTTTTCACGGTAATGAAGGAACATGTGAGCCGGTGCAACAGTGTGGTTCACTTGTGTTTTTTTGTTTTTGGACAACAGAGGACACAGAGGAAGAAAAATATTATATGTCCTCTAATTTTATAAGTTCCAGCTTAAAGTTCAGTTTAAACACAGACAGCATAGAACCCTTGTGTCTGCTTATTAATTCAGACATAAAGGCTGACAAAAGTAGAATCCAACTGTTTAGTCCACTCCCACTGCTTCACCTCTCGAAACAGAATGAAATATCTTGTTAACAAACACAAACAGAGATTCCATCAGTGGGCAGCGTTTTTCTGGTCTGTTTTTTCTTGAGGGTGCGATCGTTGGAATAGCTATGAGGTTTAGCCCAAGCCACCAACTATTCTGAAATACTCAAGTCACCTTTTGAAGTAATGTTTTGTATTATTCGTACCACAGCTTATGTCACTGTTGTAACTCAAGACAGCTAATGTAGCCAGCTGTCGTCCATGTTATTTTGACTGAAAATAATCTTTTTGTCATCTTTGTTTGATTTGGTTTCCACAATTTAGACATTTTACATGTTCTGCCAACAAATTTGAATTAAATGAATGAATATGATTTATTACCCAGCCCTGTCTGTTAGTGCTGCAACCACTCACAGATTAATATGACGTCAGATAGCAGATAAAAACAGATAAAAAAAAAATGGCAACAACTTTGCTGAATTCTTAGTAATTTTAAGCCATTTATCAAACACAAAAGTTTAACATTTATTGACTGTGGTTTCTCAAATGTTAGGATTTGTTGACATGCTACTAAAATATCATTGTAAATGTGTGTTTTGGATATTTGTCAGACAAATCAAACTCTATTTACTGGTGATGGATTTTTTTTCCCTGTTTTATAGACTAAATGATGGAAATAAATGAGAAACTTCTCAAGACATTCCATGATAAACATGTTTGTTTGTTTTGGGTTTTTTTTTAGTACTGGTCCTAATATCTTTACTGTATGTTTTGCATGGCCATGGCAATCCAAAAACAGCCTTCCAACCATCAGTGCCAGGAAGATGTGAGGGAGCCGTGAATGACGTGCATGATATGTTAACTGCTCTGTGAGTATGTGTGTCACTTGGTATACTCGCACAGTATAAGGTTTTACTTTGAGCAGGCTGCTCTGCTGTAACATTTGACACCAGATGGCCTCTGAACGCAAACCTTTTGGCCCGTCCAGCTTCAGTGTGAGCAACAAGCCAAGGACAGATGCCGAGTGACAGCAACTCGGACCGATGCTCACTCTTCTCCACATCAAAGCTAATGAAGTGTGTTCAAGTGCCATGGAAAGACTAGTAAGAGAGAGGAGGAGTGTGTGTGTGTGTGTGTGTGTGTGTGCGTGGAGAGTGTCGGGAGGGACTACATCACAGTATAATTGCTTCCTGAGCTATGCTAATTAATTAGCACATACATGCGTTTCCGAGCGGGTCATACATGCCGAGCCAGATGGTCTAAAAGAAAACATGTATGTGCGTGGAGTGCTATCAGGGAGTGAATAAATAGCACATAGCAGGCGTAGCTGCTGACATTAGCATAATATATTGGTTGGAGCACTGCAGACAATAAAGACAATTAACTGTGTGATACCAGGGACACTTCCTGAGAGCCGGCATTACAGAGTGGAATGGAAACTCTGGCACACGTTCCACTTTCAACACTGATGGCTAGGTGTTCTCCATTAGCTGCTTTTATTGTCCACCAGCCACCTCTTGTGTGGCTCGTGTGTATGTGTGTATGGCTAAGTGTGTGAGCACGTAGCATGTTTTTCACCCTCAGACAGATAACTTATTATGATGATTATCTACTCCTCACTTCTTCGTGGCGTTAGTTCGGGACTTAGATTTAGATTTAGATTAAGATTGAGATTAAAGTTACAGTAATGGTTAAGGCTAAGATTAGAAGGGGTTTATGAATGTGTATACATGAAGATGGTTTGTACTATGTCTGATTCAAAATTATGGTGTGTATTTGCTTTGATGTCACATGACCATGTTGTGTATGTAGAGTATTGAAATCATGTCTTAGACAGATGGAGTGGGGGTGAAATCCATTAGAAAACCCAGTGCACACAGATTCAGACAGTGTGTTTGAGCGTCATTATACTCAGTGCTGCCACTCGTGTCCCAAAGTTGCATTGCAACAGTAATGAAGAAGCCCTGATTTTAATTTGATTAAAATCTCTTGATGACTTAGTCCGCACTGAAGTTTGGAAATTAGATGGGTCTGTCTGGAATGGAAACACACTGTTAATAATCGGGTACCTTAACCAGCTAACATGGAATGAGGGATTTCTAATGGCTACTTTTAAAATGAGGTAAGGGAAAGATCGCATGTACAGTGACTTGGCAAGATCATAAGCTTCCTCTTCTGCACTTGAAATACAATAAATACAATTGTTCATTACTCCTATATTCACCAAACATATTCATAATTTGATACAATATACTGTAATTATTAACAAATGAGCTGCAATGTAGCAGACCCTTAAAGCGTCATGAAGTGGTTACCTTGGCCTCTTGGAGGCAGCAGAACAAGCTGTTGAACATGCAGACAAAAAGCGATATTAGCATTCATTTGGTGTGTATCTTGTCAACATGAATAGTCCAGTTTTCACTCTCTTTTAGCTCTGTGTTTGGTCTCTACCAACTCCTGATTGAAATGACCAGGGTGGAGGATCTGATACTCAGATTTAACTGAGCTAGTTGGTCACCAGCTTCATAATACAGGTGATCCAGGACGACCAATGTTAGGCTTAGTGAAGCCGGATAACGGAAAGTTAACCTGGGTATGTTGAACTTGTTTCTTCGTACAGACCTCAGGTGGTGTTCCGTGAATTTATCAGGTTTTCAGCTTTTACCTTTTTTTTGGCTGAAAACAGCTGTCTGCTGTTGCTGAAAACAGGACTGATGAGAGCTGTGAGAGATGCACTCCATAAAACCTAAACTATGAGCTGAAAGACAATGAAAAACCTCTTAGAGCTTAGGTGAAATGCAGAGTCAGGGAAACCTTTCACATTTCACTTAGTCTTTCAGTCCATTGTTTATTTAGAGACACTATTCCTCTAAATACCTTCATAAGTATTCAGCAAAGTCGTGTAATGACAGAGCTAAAGTTTGCCAGCTTAGGCCTTCACCTGTGGGTGTAGATGTGTTATCTCTATTGCCAACCTCTAAGCAATTAAACATTACAAAATTGCTTCTCTGTTAATTTGCGGTCGGAAGGAGAACCGCGAAAACAGTTGTTCTCTCCTCTCTCAGTGCCTTTTGTGCATCTCATCCCAGTTACTGGCTCACCTTCCAGAACAAATCCCTCTAATTCTGAGGATGATCATTTGGAGGGCAAGGAGCTTGTTAGCCTAATGATTAAGTTTAACCAGCCCTTTAAGAATATATGGGCGTGCTCCAGCTGAGCAGAACAGTGTAATGGTCTGGAAATGAGACAGTGGAGGAGGGGGAGGAGGTGTTAGAGAGACTTAGAGAGAGGTGAAAAGATGTTGGGGGGTGAAAAGATAGAGGAGGACAAGGAGTGAGATTTTCAGGGAAGAAAAGAAAGTTGTGAGCGTCTCTTTCCTCTATTTTTTTTCTCTTACTGCTCATCTATGCACTGCATTCTGACACCAAAGGAGGAACAGTTAAAGATGCAAAGTTCACTGGAACAGAGATTTTTCATGTCTGAGAGGCAAATTACTTCAGAAGCTAAAAGTATTCAGAAAGTCTTTGTGACCACTAGGGGGGTAGAAAGAGTCCAAAACAGAGCCCTGAGGGAGCAAAAAAAAAAAAAGAAACTGCCTACTTACACTTTTATTTCATTTCATCCTTCCATTGGAGTTGTCATCGGTATTGCTAAATGTTCTCTCCTTTTAGCTCTTATTTTGTGACATCATTTCTTGAGAAAGGATAAACCTCTCTTTAGCTGCTTTTGTCAACACACAGTTACTTACTTTGTCTGTCTGCTCTTTGCTGAGCAGGTAGTGTACAGTCAGCTTGTCTAAGTTTTTTGACCAGTAATGTGGCACTGCTAAGTTCACTACCACCTCCTCAGGAAATAGGTAATAGGTAGGTAGGTTGGAAGCCTGATGCTGTAGTTTCCATTTGTAGCATCAATATCTAAATGATTAAAATGTTAACAGTCAATTCGGTGTGAATAAATATTTATGTCATCTACTTATGTGCAATGTCTGATTGAAAATAAGGTGTCTTTTGTGGAGAAGTTTAAACTCCATCAGGACAGGTAAAATTGAATGGTGTGACATATGGTAGCATCTTCCATTGAGGACTCTCCAGGTCTGTTTTCCTACTGAGAATGTGTCTGACTCCCTGCTAAGCTCTGTCCCAGAAAGACAAGATCATATGTCTTCATCAAACTCACAAAGCATAGACTGAATGTATGGTACCTTTCCAGGATCCCTGCAAACATAAAGAGTAGGTGCACTCTTCTGTGACCGGGACAAATCAACATTGCTTCCTTTAAATCCAAGGTTTGATGGCCACAGATGTTTTCACAGGGCAGTGGGTTCCACCAGGGTTGTGACATGTCCCATATTTTGCAGGTGACATGTTTTTTTTTTTGCTGGACATTCAGACTGTGACCTTTTGTTTGACCTCCATGTCTGAGACCATGGTAAGACGGAAGGCGAAACACAGGTGGATTGGTGCTACTTCAGCAATAATGTCTACCCTACTATCATGGTGAAGAGGCAAGTGAGCCTGAATACACAGCCCTTAAATATGGTCATAAACTTTGGGTAATGACCAAAAGAATGTGGATACCACATATGGGGAAGATGTAGCTAGACAGAATGACATAGGGGCAACCTTACTTAGCCTGCCAACCTGGACAAGTGGTGGAAAATGGATAGATGGATGGGCCATTGCTCCCTTAAAGAGCATCATTGTCAGGACAGTTTGGTATTGATCAACAGGGCAAATTTGCATGTAAAAGTTTGCTAAAGTTAAACTGTAGCTCTGCATGGATTCACTTTGACCCCGTTCAGACCTGATATTAACATGCCTCAGTACAGTACAGACAGAGGTGATCTGACATATGGCCACATTTTTTTAGGAGTGTGAACGCAAATGTGTCGTTGGACACACCGAAGGCCTCAACTGGCATCTTCTGTGTAGGAGTACATACGCACTCTTTCTTAAACAATTACATATAGTTCAGATTGCGTGTGGTGACTTTGTCCACAACATCTGAAACTCTAATAAATTTGAAGAAACTTACTGAGATATATCACATGTGCATCTAACATCCTGGGCAATTTGGTTTGACTGGAACACCCCAAGGAACAGACCCAGTCTTCACAGTGGACGAGGCACAGGAAGTGCATTGCTTGCTGCCTCCGGTTAAAAACAACAACACATTTGGTCTTTGTAAATGGAATCAATGTACATGGTTATTTGCACATAGAGCAGGGAAGTGACATCTGGTCATTAATGGTCACTAGAGATGCATTTTAAGTTGCATTGTAATGCCAGGTGTGAACTAGTTTCCAATGTCCTCCACTTGCTATTGATTCTAGTCTGTGGTCTGGCCCAGTTTGATGTGGTCTAATATCTTCATCATCTCCCCTCTCTGCTGCCCCTTCCTCCTCCTGTTGTGGACCAAACCTCTGGCTAAAGTCGTTTGGAGTTCACTCTCTCGCTGCGGCTTCCCACCTCCCACAAGCTGAGCTCTGAGCCAGTGTTTAACTGGAGATCTGTGTTGTTTATTTTGTGCAAGATGGTAAGATAATGAAATTGGTGTTTGGCGAAGGTCTTTGCAATATCATTTCACTTCAGTGTCATTATCTCTGGAGATTTATGAAGAGAAGATATGGGACGAGTCCTGTTTCCCTTTCCATGAGACACACCATTAAAATTAATGAGGAAAGGTCAGGGGGGATTTTTGTAGCCCTCTTAATTCCTCTGAGCTTGTTATGACAAAGAAATATATTGAGGAGAACAGAGAGAATATCTACTATTGATCTTATCAGTATTTAGCCACTGGTTACACAGACCCCATTTATTTCTTTTAAAATGAGTCTGATCAAGTCCTTTAATTTTAAACAGATTCTCTGATAGCATGGCAGATAAGAGAGAATGCAAAATTATCAATTAACTGGCTGTGATGTGATTTCATATTATGTAAATATTGATTGTTGGTATGCTCATCTATATACAGCATGTGTTTGATGTATTTTGCTGTAGAAATGTAGAAATAATAAAGACTGCTTTTCTGTCTTTATTTGGAAATGTTAGAAAGAGCTGTGCTCTATAAGATTACAGTTTGAAGGAAAGAAAGGAAGAATTAAAGTTTTCACATGACATGATCTTATGTTGTCTCTGAGTTGGCATAAGGATGGAGTCTCCATAGTTTTTTGTCTTTGTTCAGCTGTTTATTATTGTTCCATGATGGATTTGTACATATCGTGATAAATGACTGGCTTTACACCTGAGCTGAATAAGGTTAAGGGTCATTCCAGAATTGGAGGACATTTTACATCCCACCCATCAAATTTTAAATAATCCACATACAAAATACTAAAACATGCAGTTTCTGAGTAAATTTACTTGTCCCAAATCTAAAAAAACTAAGAGAAAAGAATGCTTGAAAATAGTTTTAAAAATACCAAATAAGTCTGGAGTACCCCCCAAAATGCCATTTTTCTCTTGTCCCACACCCCTAATTACCAAATTGAATCTCAAATAAAGCAGTTACAATGAAATTTAAATTTCATTTTTTTGGTATTATTTGTTTCATTGCTGTCTCTTGTAACTGTGGGAACATTTGTTTTAATAAACATAATATTTCAAATAAATATTATTATTCATGGAACGTGTGTCCCACAACATGCACGCAACCCTGTTACCATAACCTTTTTAGCATGGTAGAAGAAGAAGAAAGCAGTGAATCAAATGATACGCTGGACTTGACATCATCAGTTTTCCAAAAGAATGGGTAGAGCAAAAGTATGTCCTTACTTCTATTTTTGATATTTTTATAATATAGTTAGCCTTGATTGAATGTCTCACTCTACCTCATGCAACCCTGTTACGCATATGATCAGAATAAGACAATTATTCTATCAATAAAATTATTTTTTCTTTACTTATTTACATAAGTAAGTTTGTCCTCTTGGTCAGCAGTAACAGCTAGCTAAACAGCTAGCTTCTACTCCTGAGAAAAAGCGAACATTAGTACGGATTTGCAACCCTGTTACCTGCAACCCTGTTACCGTGATTAGAGTATTGTATTGTAAACACCAAATAATGAAATAAAAATTGTACCATTGATCTGTAAGCTGAGCTAATCAAGCCTTTAATAGTTTATTACCTATTATTGATGAATATGTAGCAGAAAATCAGAAAAGTGAAGGTTTATTTTTCAAGAATTTTGAAGCCAAAATGTCCTCCAATTCTGGAATGACCCTTTAGTCTATGTAGGGACCTTGTGGGTCATATGTTAATTATTACCTGATAAAGATGAAATGATAAAACATAGATGAGGCTCAGAGTCATGGCCGACTGCAGTACTTGATAATGGTGAAATAGCACCAAACCAATAGGAATGGAATTTTTTGGGGGGGGGCTAGGGTCGCCAAAATTTGGGAAATCTGGACTTCAGTATCTTGCCCAAGGACACTCCCACCCAACCTTCTGATTAGTTAACAACCTGCTCTACCTCCCCACCCCTAATGTAAACTTTGTCCCTCTAACTTCATCACCTGACTTTTTCCTTTTTTCTTGCCACGATGACTATGGCCTCCGAAGGTCACCTAACAATGAAAGCTATCTATGGGCTGAAATACACTGCTGCACAGACAAGCTGTGGGCTTGTTTGTTTTTACAGGACAGTGTTCTTACTGTTTTCTTTTCCTCATACTTTTCAGACTTTGCCTTCTGTTTTTATTTCTCATTATTACGACTAGTACAAAACAGCCACAACTAGAAAGAAGGTAACTCATTTACCTCTGGATTACACATCACCCTTGTTAAAGCATCTCTCTGTATAGCTTTTATTTTAGACATGGCTAGATTTATTTTGAGCCTCTATTTATTTGTTTATTTATTTATATTCTCTTAGATAGTAAACTTGTTGCATCAGCCTTTGGTTTTTCCTCCTTGTTTAAGTTTTAAGTTGCATTCTTTATATTATTATGTGATTTAGGGTTTAAAAATACAATAAATGAATATAGTTTTTTTGTTTTCCATTGTTGTTCCCTTCGAGCAAATTCATTTCTACATGTTCACATACATTCTCAGTCCACTACACCAACCCCCCCCCTCCCCCCCCCTTTTCATTGTTCCACTATTTATTTTATCTTTTCTATTTGTTTACTTGTTTGTTTTCTCTTTTTTTTTAGTTTTTCCTTATTATCCCTTTGGCATTGTTCCTCTGTAGTCTTCCACCTTGGCTTTTCTTTGTGTTTACCTTTCTTCTTCCTTGTTTCCACCCTGTCTGTACTCTCTCTTATGTATTTTCCTCCCTTCCTCTCTTGTCTCTTTCTTTTCCTTTGACATTCCACTTACATCAGCCTCATACACACAAGCAGGCAAAATATCCTCTCAGCTTCATACCCCATATGCTCTCCTAATAGACCACTCTTAGCTAAATCATCTGCTGTGTTTTGTCTTGCTTCCACTTAAGAAAAAAAAGAGAAAAAAAAACAGCTTGCAAAACTTTTTTTTGTGTGTTTTACTCAACACATGGTATTATCACGCATGTGAGTAAAAAGTGTGTGTCAATGGGCAACGTGCCAATGGAAAAATTTAACACTAGTTCTTAAAATGTTGAGTTTTAATGGTGAAGTTTTCTTCAGGCAGTGATAATTCTGCATTTACATACACTTTCACACACACAAACACACACACACAGACACACACTCACACATACAACAATCTGTATTTTATCCCCGCATGTATAAACATGACTCCTACACATCGACTGTCAGATGTGTCCTCCTCTGACGAGTGACTTAACAATACTAAATGAGTGTAATTGATACACTTTCCTGTTTCACTGCCTTCTAAAGGGCAAGATGGAGGACGTGGCAAACAGTTGGCAACAAACAAAGACTCTTTGAAGCAGGTTATTTTGTGAGGTGTCAAACCTGTTGAAGAAAACATAACTCCGCTCCTGCCGCCCCTGGCTTCTTCTGCGGACGGAAATCTGAGTCTCTTCTTCGTCTTCCTATTATGGAAGCGGGGAGCAGTGAGTATTCTATCACCGGCTGGCAGACAACTTACAGCAACACTGCAGCAATGGCCGGGGACACAGCACAGACAAATTACAATTAACCACTAATCCTTAACAGACGAGTTCAAGATGGCAATTTAATTTGCTCTAAACTGATTCTTTTCCTTTTCTCAAAATCATTTTCAATTTCCCACCCTGCAGTCCCAGGTGCCAGACCAGCTTTGAAGAAGTGAAGATATCAATAGTTTATTGGCACTGAGTATTAATTTAACAGAGGCAATAATATTTTTATTCAGACACTCTGCGAGAAATGGTTTTTGAAGGATTTAAGAGGTTTTTATCCACTCTGGAGATTAGTGGGAAAAATAATGAATTTGAGAGTAAAAGTAGAAAAAAGCATTAACGAGAACTTCAGGAAGATAACTTGAGGAACAGATAAGTGGCCCCTGAGAATGCAGACTTTAATGTGTCATTATTTTGGAGGAGAGAACATGGCTTCCAAACACAGAGCAGCTTGCTCTGTAAGTTTTCCTGCAATCTGAAGAACATGAAGGGTATAACATACTCAGTACATCAATTGTTGGAATACATTTTTAAGACAAGTATTAACATTGGTTTTGCTCAGAAGCGAGCTGTAGCTCTGTAGCACCTGGAATTGGGCAATAGACAGTACTGTGAATACTTTTTTTCAGTAGTGAGCAAAGTAAGTGATTATACTTTGAAATTCAATAATGAGTTACTAAATCTAGCAACCTTCCTAAGGCCTAAGATTAACTCCACAACTTCACAGTGACTTAAATTTGAAAACCACTATCTGCTTCCAGTTTTCCACCAGCCAAAGTTGGTTGCTTATAACCATGACCAGTTTTTTCCTAACCTTAAACAAGAGGTTCTTCTTTTTACCATGAAGACGGAAGTTGCTTAACCCAGAACATGAGCTTTCTCTGGCCACTACCAAATTGTGCCTTTTTTGTAATTTTTGGGGGGTGTTAGGTGACAGTAGAGAGCAGATAGGAAGTCAGGGGCATGCTCTTTCACTAACGCTAATCGAGCAGTTTTTCTGCCTAAACCTAACCAGTCATTAACTGTATACAGAACAAGCTCATGTGAATCTTTTTGCAGTAGTGATTTGTGACAGTTTTGGAAGCCAGTGACAAATGATGCTGCCAAAAGAGGCAACATTTGCCTGGAGGTTGCTAGCTGCCTGTTAAGATACAATTTCTTGTTTCTCATTTCTAGAATAATAGTAATTTAATAACACACCTATGAGTAATGGAAAGTAATGTAATTAATAATGTAGCTAATTACTTCTACTGCTGAGTAGTTACCAAAGTAATGTGATTACTTTTTCTATAGATAAAAGCCCACAAATTAGTCATTTATTACAAGTGATCTGCCCAACACTTTCCCAGTTTGCCCTACTCTGGCATTGCTGTTGGCAGAAATGTGTGCAGCAATAAAAGAAAATTAAAATGAGGGTAAACTTTCAACCTCAACTACTGAAGTGTAAAATAATGAATCTAAGCACTGCCAATTAAGTTATCAGATAAGTATTCTTATCTTAAAAGGAAACCAGTACAATCAAAGTCCTGCTTTGACTTGGTGATGAAACCTTGTAAATTACAGTCCTACCAGTGGGATGCTGTGGCCTTTTTAGGGCTACTTCAGGTCTGTTTTGGTCCGTAGCAGACTCAGTCTTCACACAACCATGACAAATTATATGTTGTCTGAAAGACAACATATAGACCTAGGTCTCCTGATTCTCTCTGTGTAAAGAATGTATTTACTAATGTCACAGAATTGGTTCAGACTTGTGGCTCCAAAGTGTTTTCCACACAAGAGGTCCTTCTACAGTACCATATTTGTGCCGCTTGACCTTTGATTCAGTATCTCTTAAACTCATTCTGACTTTTTATTAGTAACATTTTCTTTCTTTGAGAGTTTCCTTTCAAGGGAGACCAGGGTTTTGATGCTAAGGGTAGAAGAACAGTGGCCTTTTTATTTTGGGTACGTTATTTTTGGAAAAGTGGTGGTGTCTGGTAACAGGTTAAGATTTAAACAGCCACTGTCAATGAAATCTGGGCTTCCAGCAACAACGATCCTGTCCCCCAGAGATGTGTTAGTTCTTCAGCTGCCAGACTCACCACCCCCGTTCCACAGCCCCCACCGTCCTCTATCCCTGGCATCCTACCCAACATACCAGAAGGCACCTGAAGACTCACAGACCGAGGCCCCTGGAAGATTGGAAGCCTGTCCGCTGACCCATTCCAAACTCACCCCTTAAACCAAGCCTTGGCACCAGGGGGAGGGGGAATGGTGGTGGTGGTGGTTAGGGATGGAGGGAGAAAAGGGGTGGGTGGGTGCTGGCGGGTACAGAGCTAGAAGGCCTTGTGCTGGCTGGAGTGCCCGGGCTTTGGCAGGCAGGCCTGGGTGAACACGTCAGGTTGATTTATGTGATGCCTGGCCCCGTAGCTGACCCCGGGCTGGACTCCACCTGTCCTCCATCCAACCAGCACCCCCTCCCCACCCCGCACCCTGCCACCCCTAACACACACACACACACCCATCCCACCTCCCTCCCTCAATCCTACTGGGCTCGGATCCCACCAAACGCCGGAGAAAGAGAATATGAGGAGGAGGGGTGAAGGGGTGGGAGGTCAGTGGCTCCAGTTCATTGATCATTATTGGGCTGTGGGTTGGAAGGACTAAAAGAACATGGAAAATGGAGAAGAGGATAAGAGAGGAAGCAGAGAGAGAGAGAGAGAGAGAGGGAGAGAGGGAGACATGGCTCTGGCCAGTTGTGATGACTCTGTTATCAGGGGTGTTTGATGAACCAGGAAACAAAATCTGGCTGGAGGTGTTTTGCTTCTGTGGACTCTCTCATATCATGATATTCTCTAAGAATATACAGCAAGTTCCATATTTAGAGGGGACATATTATGCTTTTCCTTGCTTATCCACGTTAAATATAACCAAAGTTCTTTAAGAAAACTCTCAATGATACAGACTTACTGTATGTTGTGATGTTGTTTTTTTTGTCATATTAAAATTTAGTAGTAAATGTAATATTAATGGTCCTTATTTTCTTTCACAAAGACGTAATGGAACTGTTTAAACTGGTGGTATAAAAAACGATTTGAAAAACGATGAAAAGGGTCAAAACCTGCTTCATTTAACATCCTGGGTAGGAAAATGTGAAATAGTGTTATGAGTAATCTTTTGCTACCAGTGACTCAGTGAGCAACATCACACACTTCTCAAAGTTTGAAGGTGTTGACAGATCACAATATCTATTATATATAATATTTAATATAGATTATATATTATATATTATATATCCCACTCACTTGAATGGGAAAGTGGTGTCAGACTTCTCAGATACTTCTGCTGTATCTGAGAAAAACCAAGGAAAAACCTGTAATCTTGGTTGCCACTATTCATTTATTGTCAATATACTGTAGTGATATTTACAATAGAAGTGAAGCTAAAGCCTGTTACAGTGTTTTCCCAGCTGCAAAGATGCCAACATAAACCGAAACTTAAAATGACTATCATTCAAAAATATGACAAACAGCTACAATAGAAATGCAAAGAAATGTAATTTGCATCTATAATTATATCTTGTATTGCCTTTATTGTGCTGTTTGGGAAAACTGGGAAGTGACCAAAGAACTCTGGTGGCGCTGGCCAGTAGCGCTGCCTCGAAGTTGAAATCAGTTTTCATCATTTCTTTAAACAACCTTCCTGGTGAAAACTGACAACCCTGTGGCTGCCATGGTGTCTGTATTAGTTTATATCAGCTGCTGGAAGTTATTGTGTGGTGGTGCTAACAAGCCTGTTTAGCAACATTACATTTTCAGGCCCTTTTGGTAAAAAATTTTGTCAACCCTTGTGATTGGAAAAAAAAATCCTCAGGACAAAGAATTGATGGAGCATCATTCCTCTGACAGACTGGCTCTGTTCCTCGGTCTGTTCCACTCAAACTAACTTGTTTGATGCACTTGTCATATATCTCTGTGGGTTTTCAAACATCTTGGGTGCATTCACACCTGAACGTAGAGCTGTCCACTTGTGACTGGATCACCTGAGAGACGCATTTTAATACCAGCTCTGAACAGGGCCTCATTCACTACTCCCTCTATAGCAGACACTCAATAGTTTGCTCAGTAGAGAACAGTAAATTGAGATTGTGTTATTGTTAGCAGTACATGCACTGTACAACTTTTTTGTTCCATTGTGGAATTTTTGAGGGCCCTATATGGTGGATGCATTTACACCCTCAGAATTCAGATACTCAAATAAAGTGGCAGAGGGTAAATGTAGTGCACTATATAGTCAATAGGAAGTGATTTCAGACAGAGAGAGTGAATGCCAATAGACTGGCTGAGAAGTGCTTCTTCACAAATCCAGGTATCAACAAAAATCCAAGGAATCCAAGGATGTGATCATGAAACTAAAAAAGGAGAGGGGTTAGACTTGTACTTTGCTTTGTGATTAACCAGAAAATACTAAGACACACAGCTTTACAAAAAATAAAAAGCTTTTAATAATTGGGCTTAACCTGTGCATTTCAGCTCCAAAACACATGTAGACTGGACAGGCAACATGTTACCTGTAGCCCTTATAAATATAAATATATTTATATATATATTTAAATAATTGCTGATGATGACTGATACATTTCAGACTGAAAATCAACCATTTTTAGAGATTTTCTTGCTATTTGCAAATGTAAAAATGCGGGACTTTTACTTTGGAATTTTTCCAAATGAATACAGTAAAAAACAGTTGATTTTTAGTATGTATATTGTCCTGAACTCAGATCTGTCATTCAGTGAGAAATTGTGGAGGAATGAGTTTTTACAGCTGCCTCAAGTTTCAGAAAGGAAGCCATTTCAAGGTACAAATGTGGTACTTTTACTTTAGAAAATCTCTAAATTGATATAGTGAACATGCTTGATTGTCAATCCTATGTATTTCTGTGTTCCCTCACAGTTTAGAGAGAGAACATGTTTTATGCTTCCTATTAATGTAATCCAATGAGTATCATTTCTAAATCTGTGGGATGTACTTTGTATTAACACCTTATTTTGTAAACAGGATGTAGTCACATCTGTATACTTGCACTAACTTCGCCAAGTTTGATGTAGTTTAATAAACTGTATAACGTGGTGTGCTAAGCATAGACTGTAAAAGACATGGATGTAGCACCCGTGACGTCACTCATTGGTTCCGGGGAGTCGGTTTTGTGACCATACCATGGGCATTTGAGCTGCACCATCTTGGATTTTAGTGGGAGTGTACTTTTCATATTTGGCAGAGAGGCGGTTACTCTACGGGTCAGCCGGGGTCAGCCGGTCAAGAACCCGGCCACTTAGCTCGGAGCAACCGAGCTAGCCTAAGGCTAATCAGCTGGGCTAACAAGCTAAGCGGCAGCTACACGCAGCTACATCCACCACACGACAGTCCCAGAGTCCGACCCGACTAGCTCGACCCCGTAGCCAGTGATCGTCTATGGGGATGTCACTCAACGTAACCACGCCCTAATTTATGTAAGAATTTTAAGCCTAAATAACACTAAAATGGTTGTGGTACAAAAAAATTCACCCCCCACAGTGTGGGGTGTGGAAAAAAAGGGTCTTTTAGTTCCTAGTTTAGTTCCTTTGGTTCCAAAGTTCCTGTAACTTTTTGGTTCCTGTAGAGCTGTAAAGTAACTTTGATCAGCTGATTTTTATGATCTTTTTGATTGTTTCACTGTTTCAGTCTCTTCTAAAGCTCTCAGCAAATACCTTGGTGAATACAATATGAGAGTATGTCGCTGAACATGGTGGTTTTGCCATTATTTAATGGCAAAACTATAAAAATAAGTTGGAATCATACTTTCAGTCTATCTCTCTCTCTTTTTTTGTAGTTCTCTCTCCTTCACTTTCACTGGGAAGTTTATCCAATTAACTGAGGATGGTAAGAGGCAGTCCATGCTTTTTCTCCCTGGGGTGCTGGGACCCCACCCTCCCAGCGGGAGGTATGATTGGGTTGTCTGGGCGTTCCAGCAGCGCGCCCAAGTAGAAAGAGGCGAGATGGAGGGGATCATTGGCCATCGATACCCAATTACGTGACTAGAAGGGGTGCCACTAGTTCTCAGTGATGGCCCAGCCTGGGGTATTTGGGCTTCTCTTTCCTTTATGTGTGATGATAAATTGTTTTGCTGGAGGATTATGGTCAATGTAATTATGTCCAATGATGCCGAGGCACAGAAGGATTCTCAGAGTCCAGCTGTGAGCTTCTTATTGAAGAACTGGATTCAATTTATGGCCCTTTATTGCTATACACTCATATGGTAATTTCACTAAACGCCTCTGCCCCATGTAGACCACACACTGCAATGTGAGAAGAATCATCTCAAAGGGTCAACCTGTAATGTAGATCTAAACTATTTACTGACAGCACATAAAGTAACCTAAAACTAGAAACTGTGTGTGTGTGTGTGTGTGTGTGTGTGAAAGAGAGAGTTACATTTTAAACATGATTATAAATATGAATGCAGCTCATGTTGGTGTTGGTTTGTTAATTAAGGATATTTGCTTTATATTTATAAATGATTTCTTCTCTTCAAATCATGTTGAAATCATGAACCAATGCATGCGACTGATTGAGACCCATTACATAGCATCTGTATCTGGGTTTTTAGTCAGTCGGTCACTACACCTCAGTGAAACACAGCCATGTGCAGATGCACTGTACAGAACACAGACACGGGTTCCCTGGTATTTAACAGTCCAGTGAAAAGCAGTATGGTGCTCTCACATCATTGGCAGTATGATCAGAATTCATCAGATGTTCTTTTATGCCGTTATTCTTCTATTATCGTATTTAATTATCATAATAATATTATCTAAATGAATAAATAAATTAAAGAATTAAAAAAACAAAGGTTTGTAAACTGTCTCTGTGTGCTCTCGCAGTCAGTTTCAGGTTAATCTACTAAACCTTAAATGTTGCTGTGAGCACTTCCTTCACATTAAAATGTATTCATATCGAGGCACATGAAAAAAAAAAAGATTAGTTATAATCACCTTTACCTGAGTCACACACTGACCTTTAACTGAATGAATGTAAGCCTTAGCTAAGGGCTGAAACTTAGCTAAGGCATTTACTGTGAGAACTAATATGTCGTTGATCTGTAACCTGATCTGTTTAATGGTCAGTGTTGCTGCTGATACCAAACTGATAAACTGGATCAGTTCATCACAGATTATTACCTGACTCAAAGGTTGCATTCAACTCACATACTTTGAAAAACAATTGAAATTTCAGTGTAGTAATTTTTTTTATTTTGCAACAGTGAGGAAGATCTAATTTGTGTATAGTAGAAGTGAATTACTACACAGATCACAGCAGAACAATGTATTTACCAGGTTGCACACTGTGCATACATGTGTATATTATTTGTGACCTTTTTGTGTACATCTCTGATCCTCCACATACATTATTAAATATCACATAAACTCCAGTACTGCTGGATGATGAAGGTAAACTTCATTAGGAGTGGGGGGGGGGGGGGTGACGTGTATGGCCTCTGGGCTTCCACCACAATAATTAACTCAGGGAGTTTTTTCCGCAGCTCCAGTCTCTCTGATCCAGGTCGGTACTGACAACCTTACACCCCCCACCCCCCACCCCTCCTTCATCTGCCATATACAGGTCACAGACGGCGGCCCGGCACCCTGAGGTGTCCTGTAAATGTGCCTGTGGAGTGATGGGCGGGCGTCCCTCGATGCCACATTCATTTGCACATCAAGAAGGCAGAGAAGGAAGCTTTGACCCAATTAATGCTGAGGAAAACAGATTAAATAAAGTCTGCTGCCTTACTCCTGGACATTCCAGTGCCACTGTGTGAGTGTGTGTGTGTGCATGAGAGTGTGTAGATGGACGATGAGGTCGTGCAAAGGCCACGGGATGAAAGTAACACATCTCTTAGCCAATCACAGAGGGCGTGGATAGCAGAGGAACTATTGCCAGGTGACGCTGGCTCTGCTGTCAGTCTGCTTCAGTTAGACAGCTGATTGGAGCAGAGGAGAATTCTACATGGGCCTAAAACTTAGACCTGAATGCTGCCTGTAGTCCTGTATGTGAGTCTCAACCCGACCAAACATGACCCTTCTTTGAAAATTTTAGACCATGCCTTTGAATTGAGGCTGTTTCTTTGTTGAGCTTCAAAGTTGATTTCAACCCTGAAAATAGAAATTTACAAAATAATCTCACAAATATTCAGGTTTTTGAAACCAGGTACAGTGAAAGTGAAAGCACCTGTGATGTTACTGATAGTCCCTCATTACTCATGAATACAAAGGGAACACACAGCTGAGCCACGTAAAGTAAAGCAGGTCAAAGTTGAAGCAGGAGGTGAAGATTCAAAAGTGCAGCGTGTGGTGGTATTGTTAAGGATTTTAGCTGTTGTCACTGAGGCCTTCTTTCTATCACTGGGGATTTTAAGAAGCTCATATTTCATTCATTGATGACTATTTGTTTTCCAAGCTACTGCAACACTTCACCTATGCTGCACCTTTTCCTCTTACTTCCCACTGTGCGCTGTGTACCTCTCTTAAAATGTGACCCATGGACAGAGACGGCTGGCACAGCCTGAGACAGGGAGAGAAACCCCAGATTCAGGTTCAGGTCAGGTACAGATCTCTGAAGGAGCGAGAGAGCGAGAGAGAGAAGAGGGAAAACAGAGACTACAGAGAGATGTCATTCTGAATGGGAACATGAGAGTCAGAGAGAAGGAAGGAAGAGAGAGGAAATACAGGAGGCAAGAGAAGAAGGAGCCAGAGAAAGGAAGAAAGAAGTTGACGGGGAGGAAGGAGAGAGGGAGGAAAAGAGGTGGAGTGATTTCTCTGGGCTCCATGCCTTGTTAGATCTATCATCCCTTTAATTAATAGTGTTTTTAGGAAGACGTCTGAACTGTGTCATTTCCATTATTGGAAAACCCAACGCGATTAATGAATAATTTTCATTTTTGATCCATTATATCATGCTAGTTGATCTCCTCTTTTCCGTGCTGCTGAGTGATAGCATCGTTTTCTGCCCCTCGATCAAATTTAATTTGGCCCCCTATTATATTACAGTGTTGCGACTGAAGTGTCAATTTTTGTCAGGCAATTAGAAGCTATAACCTGTGAAGCTAAGTTTGATAGGCATTGTAATTGGATTGTTTCAGCAATAGCTTGAAACGCTTTTAGCTTTTCTTCATCTCTACCTGCCCTCCCCCACCCCCCGAAGTTCTCATCTGGTTGTGATTTTTGATACGGCCTCGGTCTATATGTCGAACTTCAGAGCAAACAAAAGATAAGAGGCGGGCGGGTGGGGGGGAGTGGGGGGTGAGGGGGCACAGAGGAGGAGCGCCTGCCTGTGCAGAAAAGTGGGCCGTGGATTTGCGTCGATGTGAAACGTGCCATTGTGGTTCCACTTCTCCTGCATCCCATCGCAGGTATTTCTGACCCTGTCCTCCCCTCACCTTTCAAGATACCACATTAGAGAGGTCTTCAACTTTTCAGCCGACAGAGGAAGGCGAAGAGGCTCAGAGCTTTGAAACGTGATCAGGGATGCAGAGGAAAATAAGAGCTGTAGTTGATCTTTTAAAAACCTGCAATTCTCAGAAACCATATAAAGAATATGAAACTACAATTAAAAATCAGTTTTTACACACAGCTCCAGTTTAATATAATGATGTACCTGAATCATGTGATTTAAACAACCACTGAGGCTTTTGCTCCACCAGAAAGACAAAAAAAACAGCGTAGGATGAAAACATCAGCTCTAAAGCTGTGATGTCATATGCTTGTGCACCAATCGGGACTCAGCAGCATTTGAATTAGAATCTGACAGTTGTCTCGTCACTGTCCATCAAACCTGATCAAACCGCTCCCTCACAGTCCTGATGAAGCAGACCGCTTCATCAAATCCCAAACTCCAATCTGAGTTTGTTTGGGATTTTGTGACATCACAACCAGTTTGAAAGCCAACCATGGTTCAGTATAAAACTCACACTGTGTGAAGAGAAACTCTGAGGCTTCCAGGTCACAAATACTGAGAATGGACTTTTCAGTGAAGGAGGAGACATTATCCAACATAATTAAACTTTTGCTGTTTCTGGTACAAATAATAAATCTACAGTATGTAACAGCCTCATCGAACACCCTGGCAGCAGTCTCGCTCTTCTAACCAATCAGAAAAGGCCAAAGTCAGAGGCGGGTGCTCATGGCTGTCAATCAATGTATAAACACTCCTCTGATCTACCACTCCTCTCACACCGAGGGTTCAAGCTAGCTAGTTAAATTTCAATAAAATACAGAGAGAGTTTTTGTACGGCAGAAAAAACATTCATGGCAGCAAGGAGAAGGCTGTGAAACAGCTTTACCATCATCAAGTTTCAGAAAATGTAACTGAACAGTTAAATGTATAAATTCAATTTTCTTTTCCTTTCTTTTCTTTTCTTTCTGGTGTCTTATGAAAATTTTGTTTGGAGTGTGGTGTTATTTATTCTGTGCTGAAAAACCATCTGCACGTGGCAGATCACAACGCACATGACCACACTGAAAAACAAAACAATGAACCACAAACCTTACTGCTGGTCTGTTTACCTCTGCCTGTGAAGCATGACTGTTTCTGATGTAATTGTCTAATATTACCCACATTCCAGCTTTGTACACAGACTAATAGAAGTCAATACCTCAAATACACAAGATGTGGTCATCCCAATCATCAGCTGAAATGCAGACAGACAGACTGAGTGGGCTGACCAGCTGTTTTCCACCACACACACACACCACCTTACCTGTGTTCTGCAGACATCCGTCCTTCCCTGTGGAGCATTAGATTAAAGATGATAAACATCTTTGAGCTGCACTTTTTCGGCAGGAGATGCAGGTGTCTTCGCTGCCAATGCGCCGAAGGTCCCTCTCTCACATGTAATTACTCGCCGCTCCCTGGTACCTGCTCTAAATGAGTTTTTCTGCGGGTTGTCCCGTGTGCCGTGTAGGTACGGTGGCACTGTGGGACACAGGGAGGGTCCGAAATGATACATTTCCAAAGGGGCAATTCCTGTTTCACACGCATGGTGTGAAAAGTATGAAGAGAAATATTCTCACTCGTCTTCTACAGAGTGAGATGAAAAGATTGATACTGATCTCATATCTGTGTGTTGAGTATGGAGCTGAAGTGGTTCTCTAACCCGGCTCTTGTCCAGAGCTCTCAGCAGTTACTTAGTATTTAAATGTCTTTAACCTGAACACAAACAGAAGCATAAACAGAAAAACCCTGCGCTGCTGTGCATGGTCTCACGCTGTGACTCTGGTTTACCAGATACCATCAGTGAGCATATTGCTGTGTAGGCACATGGATGTCAAACCTGGCAACCTCACTGTGATGACAAGATTTTGGAAAGCTGTGCACAGTCACTGCACTGGGCTGCTGTTCAGGGAAAATTAGCATCAGCTGGTTAGCCTAGCTTAGTAGGTGTAACATTCCCTCTCTGTGAAAGACTGTAACTTTGGAATATTTGGAATATTGGAAAACTGAAGACTCACTTTTGAAGACTTTTTTTGCTCAGAAGGAGTTTTTTGTCTCCAATCTCTTAAACTGAACGTCCACTAGGAAAGACTCTCTTAATGTCCAATGTGAACAGGAGGAGTGATTACAGCATAAAAATCTGTTTGAGTGCACATATGGACTCCTGACTATTGTTTTAAGACAGACTTCAAAAAATTGTGGACCTGTCCTTTAAACACTCCGTGATTCCACAGGAAACAGAAAGCTGTGAGAAAAGCCAGAAAACAGAAACATTCTGTGGAGGACAAAACTGTTCTTCCTCTTTCTCAAACTCTTTGTCATCTTGTGACTCCCCAGATTTGTCTTGCAACCTCTTGGCAGCTCCTGATGCTCAAGTTGTGAATCACTGCTCTGATCTGTAAACAAAACTGTTGTGTAACTGTGTTGCCCATGCCATCACAATGTTGAGTGTTAGGCCCTGTCTGCTACAAATGATATTTCTATACAACTAAAATTGCAACAGCAAATACATGTTGAAGGACATGTTATCTTTAGAACGATTATGTTCAGAGGCAACATATTTTTTTGAATAAATGAAGCGTTGCATTTACTAACAGCAGGGGGCGGCCATGGATGGAGGGCGTACAGACTGCATGACTGTCACACCAGAGACCCGAGTTCACCACCGAGTTCTGTCTGTGGTTTAGGCAACCAAAGCTCTTTGGTTAAGCTTAGACAAAGATGGCGGTTCAGGTTTAATGTAAATAAACAGGTTGTGTCTGAAGTACCTTTGAACTTTTTTCTGAATTAAACCAGACCAGGATCTTTTCCTGACCTTAACCAGGAGCTGTGAGAGTCTGAACAGACCCAGAAACCAGTTTCTGAACTGAGAGATGTCTTCAGTATCAGTGTATCTGCGACTTGTCAAAAATGCAAATGAACATTTCCTCATTATGTTAACAGAAAACACAATCCAGGGTGTGTCAGTCCTTTTTATGAACACACACACACACAATACAAAAACTCACCTTCGTGCAGTGACAAATAGCTGCTGCTGATTTTTTTTTTTTTTTTGGCATAATTTTTTATTTTCATTCCACTCCCATAATTATTCTCCATCTCTGACAGTAACGTGCAGTATTAGCTCTTTTACCCCAACATGCAAAATATTCATTGACTTCATTTAATTTGAGTGTAACATAAATACTTATTATGTTCCTGAATCACAACTAAATTAAAGTAAGTTAATTATACTTAATAGTGGAAAAAGTCAGCTGTATAATTGCAGTTTTAGGTAGGCCCATATTACAAATCACCTGCTTCTCCAACTTGTTTTCTCTAAACACACACTTTGTCTCTCTCACACACACACACACACTCCAATCACACCCACACTTTCTCTTTCTAAATGGTTCAGTCAAGTAGAGAAAGAAATATGTGCTCCTGAGAGAGTGTGTGTGTATGCACCTTCTTCATACCAGTGGAGGGCAGAATTACATTTCATAAATTAGAAGCACTGAGTATTGATTAGAATGCAGGAGGAAGAAAAGGAGGTGGGGGCTTTTTTCTCTCTCTCTTTCCCCTCCTTTTTTCAACCAGGATTAGACTCACACAAATCGAGCCCACAAGAATTTTTTTTTTTTCTTTTTTTTTTTAGAGTTGAAATGTTTAAAGTCTGTTTCTACATTTCTTGTGAAAAGGGAGTGAAACTTCTCTTTGTGAAGAATTTATCTTTAACAGGTTCATGTCCAGGATTTCACAAATGCTAAGCTCAGGAGTTCAAGTCCCACTAGGTCAACCCCCCCCCCCCCCCAGTCCAGAAATACTGGACACAGGCTGAAAGGTCCCACAGTGTGTATTACACACGGCGGGTTTTTTTTTTTTTTTTTTGGTTTGTTTTTCTTTTGTGTATGTGTTTATATGTCTTGGGGAAAAAATGAGAAGTGCAGCCCAAACTTCCAAACTTCAGACTTGTAGCTGCTGAGCTTCCTCCACACCTGTCAGAAAAAAAAAACAAAGACTGAAAATTCTTTACATTAAATTTTTTCATCATACATTTTTGGTTAAATGTTCATTTATATTTTCTTCATACTGCTTGGAATACATTTCTCATGTAGAAATACTCCAACCATTAATTATTTATTTGAAGGACTAATAGTGCCAAATTGGAAGTATATTGAGTTCCCCCAGAGCAGCAACCCGCCAAAAAATCTTGAATAGATGCCAAAAATAAGGGCTATAAAATTTAATTTTACATATGAGGTTAACTGTTTATTTATATTTTCTGTTTTCTGTATACTGCCTTAAAATAAATAAATACATAAATAAACATGAGGTGAAGAAATGTGAATCCTTTAAGTAGTAATTTACTGATTCAAAACATTCTAGCATCTAAATATGCTGAGTCTAAAAAGATGGGCCTATAAAATGGATAAATGGTTGGAGGTAAATCACCCACCATATATAATTAAAAAAACAGCCAGTCCCCCCACACAAATGTGCACAGACACAAAAAAGAAAGTCTCTAATTTCTTTTTTTATCTTTTTTTTTTTTTTTAAATAAACATGCTTCCAAATTGTATTTCATAATTCCACTTCATTAAGATTTATGTTTTTATAATAGACATAATAAAAGAAAGAAATAAAGAATATTTGTTTACTGGAAAAAAGAAACTGCATGTTTCATATCTCCCTAAAAAAGTATTAAGGATTTGACCAATGTCAAGTGTGACACTAGAATTGGTGCAGACACCTGAAGTACAAGAAATGATAACACAACAATATTCACTGCATGTACACAATATGAATATTATTCTATCATGTTAGCTTACAGCTGCTTTTGCCTCTGTAACTCCTCTGTTTCTTTACTTCTCCTCTTTGCACTTGGACTGATTTATTAGCCAAATCAATAAGGAATAATAATGCTTCACCTCATCAATGCTATTCACAAAAAAAGAGTGTTCTCTACATTAGTGTGTAAAGAAATCAGCGTAAAATACAGCATGCAGGGAGAAACCTGAACACGCCTCCGCCTCGCATCCGTACGTAAAGCAGAGCGTGGTGAAATCTGTGCATTAGCCTTAGCTCGGGGTGCTAGCAAAACGAGAGACTATGAAAATACTCTGAAAATAAGGTCATGCCTGGCACAGGATCTCCTGTGTGTGCAGCCTCCCAGGTGAATGTGTGATTAGCCTAATCCCAGTAGTCACAGCTCTGCTCCCCTGATGTGGATGGAAAGATTCAGATGGTGATACGCTGCCATCGAGAGAAGCCATGTCAGAGCTGCTGGAAAAAAATAAAAAAAATAAAAAACCAAAATGAAACGCTTTCACCGCGCTCCCGTCCTCCACACACGGCACAGACGACTGAGGAAAGGCTTTCATTCCAAAATGCGACAAATCAATTTAGAGGGAGAAAAGGTGGCTGAGATTCATCAGTCAATCACAACTGATGATTTTTTTTTTCTGGAGGTAAAGAACAAGTTGTTATTTGAATTAAAAAAAAAAAACAAAAAAAACAAAGATCTTAAAATGTCCCCTTATGGTTTGTGTTATTTTCTAAATCATGATTTCATCAAGATTTCTAAATATGTTTGTCCCCTAAAATTGACAGGTTTTAAATGGACAGCCTCTCTGCTGACAGGTCTAGGTTCTCCTGTCCAGATTCCAGTCTGACCTGCTCTCCTCCTCACACCAAACAAATGAACTATCACTATCATATATAAAGAGGCCTTTTCAGCCATTAAACTCTCTCTCCACACATCCTCTCAGTCGCTTCACATGAAGCGTTTTGGGTATTCAGTCTGCGTTGGTGACATCACCGCTACCGCAGGGAGCCTTTCCTCTTTATTCTTATTGGCTAATCTGGAAGCAAATAGCAGAGAAACATTCGGTTGCATGGTAATAAATAGAATATGCCAATCAAATTAAGAGTGGCACGTCACTTTGGACAGTGGGGAGAGTGATCCACTACAGGTGGAGAGGGCCGACCGGCCGTATAGCTCATTTTATAGGTCAGTGAGCTTGTTCAGATGGCCTGTGTCTGTGAATATTCAACCACAAATAAATTGCTAGTTGCAGTCATGAAGGTCAGGAAATAAGAAAAAACAATAATTCTTAGTCAGTTTTATTTATTTAGCCCAAAATAAATCATAAATATGCCCCAAATAGGATTTTGAGTTCACACAGGGGATAGGGAATCTGGAGGCAGGTGACAAGACTGTGACTAGATATATAATACATAAATAATAAACAAATAAATTAATACATAAATAAATAAATATAAAAACAAAATAAAATACAAAAAACCTAGAAATGATGTGTGACTGAGGTACGTGGCCACGGCGTCCTCAGCGAAACCTCGGCTAATAGCTCGTAACATCTGAGGTGTGAGAAGGTTTTGAAGAAGTGCAGTTGAAGAGTTTTTGCTGCGGGGCTGGAAATTAGTAGCCTCTTCTTAGCAATAAAGACATGCTTCCACTTCCTCCCCGGAGCCACTTTCATCTCTGCAGTCATCAGATTATGTAATCAGTTTGTTCAGAGAGAGGAGAGGAGTGGAGCCTCGTCCATTCATTGGAAGACACCTCGACCCTTCCTTTTCGGACATGTCAGCTTTGCAAATCAAAAAAGGTAACCCTGCTAATGAGACGGCGAGACAGCAGAAATAACAGAGAGGAGATCTGCTCTGTGTTCAGCAGTGACTTAGAAATGCCTTCTTATAACACCTGCCAGGCACTTTGTGTTCTTCTCTTATCTGTCACTGCGGAATGGATGATTCCATCCTGGCTTATTTATATGAATATGACAGCATATTTTAAGACAATGCCATCTGTCAAATAGTAATTGAGGAACTGCCTCCTCAAACAAGAAGAGATTCCCTCCTAAATCCTTTGAACTGCTCCTTTATGAACCCAGCAGCCAAACAAACACTGATTTTTTCGATTTTTATGACATCAGCAAAACGAAGTTAATCATTCAGAATAGGGAAAATTTTTCATTTTTGGTGCTTCTGCCGAGACGTTGATGGCGCAGAAGAGATGATACATGGTTCATCTCGGCGAACGTGATCCTCGCCGCGGTTGTATGATGACTAATCTCCACACTCTAACTGGCGTTGGCTCATTAGAAATGCATTAAGCTCACCAGTTTGGTTTACTCCTTCAAAGACAGGGGGAGGGAGGTTGTGTTGTTGCTCCAAGGCACGTGAAAAGTAGCAGGAGTGACAGATGAGTTGTGGGACGTGGATGGAAGGAGACAAGAAGCAAAATGCAAAGGGAGGATCTGTAGTCCAGCTATTTTAATGGAGAACAGAGAAATGATTCTTCAGACTGACACTTCAAGTCGGTCTGTTAATTTATCTGAGCCGCTCAGACAAGCAGACATGAATAGAAACATTCGTATGACACTGGAGCCTGGGAAGCAGCTACACCTCCATTTTGACTGCGGGGAAGGTGTGAGGGTGGAACACGAACCTGCACGTCTCACACAGCACAGATTGAGACTGAAATGAAACTGCATGTTTCTCTGCCACAGCAAACATATCTGCTCTGCAGTGATCCTGTTTATAACACTGACTCTGTGCAAAGAAACACTAACCACCTTCATCTTAACATTTACAGCACACTAAGAGAGCCACAGACTCTGAATGACAAGCTACACCTTTTTAGCTTTATTTATTTTATTTTTTTTAAATGAAGCTCATCCACGAACACAGACGGATGTCTTGTCCTGCTCCTTTGTTACCTCGTTCAGCAAACCACCAAACAATCAGTCTGACGAAATGTTTCATTAATGTTATTTTGCAGGCCAGCAAGCTAATGAGCTACTCAGCTGTGGCACATTGAACAGCTTAAATATGTACCCATATGTCAACATTAGAGGCTGAACAGTTTCATGCACTATGAGATGGATGGGGATAATGGGAAAGATTCTCGTGTTTACAACTTGTTCAGTATCATCACGGAAGTTGTATGAGTTGCTCATAAGAGGTTTAAAACACTGTGTATTCACAATAGCCGTTCAGTTTGGGTTTAATGCATGTGGGCTCAGGCACCTCCATATTATTAATCCCACACAAACACACAGTTTCCTCCCAGAAGTTGAACAGTTTTGCTGTTTTCACTCGGGAGATGTTTCTCTGTGTTCTCCTTGGTTTGGTGTGGGTGGGCCTCAGCTGCAAAAAGGTGATCGGCAATCAGGATTTAGCAACATTTGAATGTTCTTGTCACAGTTGCAGGTTGTTTGCTTATGTTGCCAGACCACTGTCAATCAAATGTGACCCAACCACGCCCACACAGTTCTGATGGAGCAGGCTGACAGAGCAGTAAAGTGTTTAACTCTTTACAAATAATATTTTTTTTTTGTGTATTATCTAGTCCTGAATATTAAAGATAGGGGAAAAAAATGCTTGATAAGTTTTAAAAGTTTTGAAAGTGCTTGTCAGAGCTTTCAGAACATAACATGAATGTAACGTGTCCACTGCTAACAAAATGAAGTGTGTGTGTGTGTTTTCAGCTACAGTTGACACTGTGTCTTGCCTCCCTGCTCAACTGTCAATCAAACCTGTGCACTGACTGGCTCATTTAGAGGCTCAGAGGCTAAAGTAGCATCTCTGATAGATCTCCAAAGACCTTTTTTCTTCATTCCAATCATAAGAAACATTAACAAAAAACTCGACCTGACTCTGAGGAACACGTGCGAGCAGTGTGAGGTTGTGCGGCTCTTGTCCTGCTCAGATGACTCTGGGTACGGGCCTTGAAGGGGAGCAGGCAGCCGTCAGCTTCAAACAAATAAGAAGACAAGAGGAGGCAGAGAGACAAGAAACAGGGGCGGCGTGTGTGAACCCCGGTTCTGCCGACGACGTGAGCGTATTCAGTGGGGACGCCGCCTTTCATAAGTGACACCTTGTGCTATCATAGTGGGGGTTGAGGCGCGTTTGAACATCTCTTATCTGAAGGCAAAAGAGGGAGAGAGGAAGCTCTCGCTGGGCTGTAGTGATGGTGGAGGTGGAGGTGGTGGTGGGGATGTGAGTGTCGGGGGGTGGGGGGGGGGGGGGGGGTGAGCAGAGCTGTGCCCCCAATGTGGCAAAACTTCCTCCTTTGTTTTCAGGGAGGTAATTGGGACGCTAAGCCTGCCAGGGCAAGCCACACAAGTTTCCCATTTTCTCTCTCTGTCATTCTCTCAGAGCGACTGTGGCAGCTCTGACACGTCATGGCCGCCGCCACCGTCGCCCGCCTCCACCCCCGTGGCTTCCTCTCTCTCATGATTTCCTGTTTCCTGTGCGGCTCCCTGCCTCGCCCACCCACCGGCGCCCGTGGCCTGGCAGCGGCGGAGGCGTGGCCACCAGAGGGGAGACGGTTGAAGCGAGCAGGAAGACGCTGACAGGAAAGATGGCAGGCTGCCCTCCCCCATGTCCCCCACCCCACCCCGCCTCATACCCCTTCCTCCTCCTCTTCCTCACCTCAGCTGCACAGACAGTGAAAAGAGAAAGTAATTCTCGTTTCCCTTTTCACTCTCAGTTTGAGTGTTTCTTTCACACTACAGCTGTACTGCAGATTTGAAGTATTAGTGAGTGATTGTGAAAATGAGTTCAAATGAAAATTTTCTTCTACCTTTATCTCCATTAATAACTGAGTTCAGAAAGTTGAACTTTAACTGCAGTAAAAGAAAAAAAAAAGTCCCAGAACTTTGTGTGTTCATGAAGTGTAATTGCTCAAATTGCTGTTCAAGATAAGTATCGATTTTCATTAGCGTGAATTAATTATCCATTTAAAAATGCATTAAATATGCACAATAAAAAAAAAAAAAAACAGGTAGCAGCAGATGTTGGTTGTTTTGGGCATACATTCATCATACTGTAGCTACCTATGGAAGAATGCTTTTTACACTTTTGTTTTTTTTTTTTTTTTCAGTGCCGATCATCATCATCATACATCAGAATCCTCAACTGATTTAAATCACTTAAAGAAAACTTCCACAACAGGCGACGATTAACTCCAGCTGTGTGTCGCTGCTCCGCACAGGGAAAACTACAGCAGATAAAGTCACAAACACAAAAAGCACATGGAACAGTCCACTAGATTAGTGTGTGTGTGTGTGTATGTGTGTGTGTGTGTGTGTGTGTGTGTGTGTGTGTGTGTGTATGCGTGTATGTGTGTGGGATGGGGGGGGGTCACTCCCCTCAATTAACATCACTGTAAACAAGGCCAACAAAGGCCAGATTTAAATAACAGTACGTTTGCATCGAGTCGCCAATTATTTGGGCGTCGAGTGTTCGTAGCGAGCGTCTCCTTCTTTTTACATCAGAGGAAGAGTCGAACACAACTCCTGCCTGCAGCACGTATGTGCGCACGTGCGTGCTCACACAGACACACACACACACATGCTCACCCCGCATCACACTGATAATCCCAGCAGCCTTAAATAATTTATCAAGTGTGGATTTTCCTTAAAATAAATGACTTTGTTTTCGAATGGCGCTTTCACTTATGTGTGAATAATGAAAAGAATAAATAAAGCTTGGGAAAAAACTGGAAAAACAACAAAACAGAGGGGGGAAAATGAAACGATTGTCATGATCATTAAAAACTATCATTTTATGCTTTTCTTTTTATAAAATGAAAATATAATTTAATAAGAAATTATTGTAATCTTAAGAGAGCCAGCAAGGTTGATAATTCCCATCAGAATGTGTAAAAGAAAAAAAAAAATTCACAACAGTTCAAAATACAGGAAGCACACCCTCCTGGCACACACACACACACACACAGTTTTATGGCTCTCTTCTTCAGTTGTGTCTGCAGCTGATTGATTTAATTCGTTTAACATACATGTGCATAATTAATGCCACATATTAACAGCTCTAAATATATCTCCAACGCATCCTGAGAGCACAGTTATTTTTTCCGGGCGCCACGAATTAAGTCACATCACACCAGAATGCTTAAAAAAAAAAAAAAAAAAAAATGCACAATGTTTCTTCATTGACTTGAAAACACTCCATGAAATATTAATAATTTACAGCAACACTTTTGAAGAAAATACAATATTTACATTGCGTGTAATTGGGGCTGTTTTCAGAGATTTGAAGAATTGACTGGATGAAAACTGATCAGAGCAGAGGACACTGAGCGAGGATTAGGAGATCAAACAATTCATTTCATTCTCTTCACTTCCACATTTCCAAGCGAAATTTCTCGAACACCCAGGTTACATTTCTGTCCTCTGTTTCTGTTACTCCTCCTCATGTAACAGTCGGATCCTTATCATTTGACCCTGCGTTCAACCTGCTGTTTGCTGGAACGTAAAAATGGGTTTGTTGCAAAGTGTCAGTGTTTTTCTCCCACACTTGCTGCTGACTACAGGGTCAGTCACCATGCAAAGTGTACCTCAAAACAACCTGTGAAGTCTCGATTCACCGCTTCCCACCCAGCTCTCGTCTTTTCTCTCGCTCTCCTCTTCCTCTTCCTCTCACTTCCCTCTGTCTTTAATGCTGCACAGCATCTCCCTAATTGATGGAATCTTCCTGAATCACCAGGGTGCTATAAGCATGCATGGTTAATTGTTAATGCAAAAAAAAAAAATATATATATATATATATATATAATATATCAAACAACACTGATCTTTGTCTGAGGCAAAAAAAAAAAAAAAAAGCAGCAGAGAGCGTGGAATCAGGAAAGCTGTCTGTCTGACAGCTTCATGTTTTGTTTTGTTTTTTTTCAAAGTAAAACACAAATAAGAGAACATGCACTTAGGAACTTAACCTCTTTTCCTGATTCCCCCTATCCCAAAAAATCAGAGAGAATTCAGCCGGGCGCGTTTTGCGGTGAGGATAAGCACCGTGGTTAAGGTTTTGCTGATTTTCATGTAATGACTGGCAGCCGTAACACCTGGCACTGTGAAATCCAGAAATTAGCACACTCCGGGGAAACAAATTGCTTTGTTGATGCAGAACGTTATAGAGAGGAAAAAAAAACAACATCAGTTTGACGCTGGCTGTGGAAGCACTTGTATGCATGTTTTATTTCACATAACTTTTTTTTTTTTTTTTGTAGGACTGAAATAACACACACAACCTGATGTCTTCTATGTGCATGAAATATTTTGATGCTGACCACCAGGCTGCTGTTTTCTCTTTGTTCTACGAAGTCTAAATGTGTAGGCACTTTACAAAACTAGTGTTTATGACTCATACAAGGAAATATAGTGGTAATTACAATTATCTCCATTCAACTCAAGCCTTTCTGGCCTGCTTAGTCTCCTCAATCAATTTCATTCTGGTGTTAATCTACTCTTTAGAATGACTGAATTCGTCCTGTTATTCATTTCAGCCTGGAATATCATTTTTCTGAATTTTCCTGAGGAAGACAATAAATCAGCCATAACTGTTGACTCTGAGGATGGATTGTTGAGTGTGAGTTGTATCTGCTGCCTGAATCCTCCTGTGTAAATACAGCAAAATGTCATGAAAACTCTGTCTCCAAAATATCTTTTCGTGAAATAAATGAAGAAACTTTCCTTTTTCAGATGTGTCACTGTGTGTGTTTTTTTTAATGGTTCATTTAGTTTAAAAATACAATGATTTTTTTTTTCTCAGCCCATTAAAATGAATCATTATATTGCAAATATTCAGAATCACTAAATTTGTCTGTCACTCTACAGAATTTTAGAAATAGGCAGGTCAGGAGCACAAAAGCAAAATAAAAAAAACGATTATTATTCAGTGTCATTATTTAGATCTGCTGCAAGTTTTATTTCCCACGTGAAACTTTAATCACATAATTACATGTTGCTATAATACTGACACCTTTTCCTTCACATTTTCAGTCCATGACTTGAACTTATAAATGAATTTTTACATGCTGTCTCAAAGCACTCTGCACAAATGTTTTCCGTTGTAGAACGTAACCTCTCCTCGGTACAAAATACTCTAAATTAATTATTAGTATTTCCTTTTCTTGCAGCCTTATACTAAATATTTCCCTCACGTTTCAATGAAAACAGTTGTACTTTTTAACTACACAACATTTTTTAAAAGCTGTTGTTAGTGGTTACTTTACAAATAAAGAGGTTAAATGGAAAACATATGATGAATTCATAGACATCGGACATGGTTATAAATTCAGTAAACTACAGCAATAGCTAATTGGGTGAATTAGCTTCACCTGATGCTGTTTGCACATTAATGCATCAGTAATATTCGTAATTATGTTATATCATATAATTATATATATACACATAAATTATATCCATGTTATATTTATACTGTATAAATGTAATATATTTAGATTTATATTATTTAGAATGCATCTAAATAATTCTTCCACTGCTGGTCTTGAATGAGTGCTATGGCCCTGTTTGTGTAAACCTTCATCTCTCCCTAAAATCAGAACTGAAATATCTCTCTGACAGAGCATTCAAACCCTCCAAAGCACACATGAAATGTCTGCTGGGTGCACATGTATTGGTGCAAAAGTTTGTAAATCTCTGCATGTCTTTGACCCTTTCCTCAGTGACGTCTGATGCAGGGAGCCAAGCTGCTTCCACTCCTCCCAGAAGTCCTTTCCCTTCCAAGCCGAGCAGCGACTGAGGCACATTTTAACAGAGGATAGAGATCTCTCCCTCCGTTGAGGCATCTTCTTATCCTGTCAATCAGCAGCCCGCCTCCAACCCGGCTCTGCGCGGGGCTGAGCAGCTTGGCGGAGATGCAGGGTGATGATGAGAACTCGTCGCAGCCTAGCAGGGTTTCCTCCTCATCAAGCTCGGAACAAAGGGGGGGCCTGGTCCGCTCGGCTGCTCTAAATACAGCCTGCAACATGCCCTAGCCAACTGCTTAACATACTCTGCTTTTAGATGCAGACGTGAAAATAGAAGTGTGGATGCTGGAATTGGTAGATCAGAGGGGTAAAGTCGGGATGTTGGACTTCAGCAGTCCTTCAGGAACGGGTTTAGTTGTGTTTCCATGTTGGATGAAGTGGTTTTAAAGAGTTACAATACAGAACAGTTTTTTAAACCTATCTGGAACCTTTAAACATTTAAAGGTAGTCAGAGGAGGTGAGCGTCTTAGATTGTCTGACAGCATAGAGCAGGTACATCGACTGAGAATGGCTTGTGCATCCTCAGTGGACGAGTCCGAGGAGTGGGGGGGGTCAAACCACAAACCCAGTGATCAGAAGGCAACCTGTTCTACCACCTGAGCCATGCCCCACCCCCACCACCACCCCCCCTTCCTCTTTATTTTCACAAGGTTTTGTCAAAATCCATGTTAAAATGTAGCTAAAGAAGTAGCCAAAAATGATGTAGAATGCAGCTGTTGGTGACTAAAGATAGCAGAAAATAACCGTCTGAACACGCAGATGTCTCAGTGGTTAGGAATTTCCTATCTCATACTCACAAGTAATAATTCTGAACAGGTTTTCAGTACATGTTCACACTGGAAATGTCACTTAAACAAGTATATTCACAGGATGTCAGAATAAATTTGTTAGATTTTGGAGTGTGCTGTGATGGACACTATTGCCCCACAATGCACAGAGTGAATGGAGGTTCTGTCACAACTGGAAAAATTCAAACTGATTGTGGATGATGGCAGGAAAACCTAAAAAAAAAAAAAAAAAAGCAGTAAATCAGTGGAAGAACAATTTGCTAACTAATCGTGCATTTAACTGTGTGTGTACTAATTATCATGCTGCAGGTTACACAGACAAAAGATTTTTTATTGTCCAGGATCTTATTTACAGTATATTTACAGTTATTTTACTATTGACTGATGAAACAGATCCCTGATTGTGGACTTTGACCTCCATCTTTCACAGTATAGAAGGAATCACTTCCCAGCCAATCACAAGGAAGGATCACAGCCACCAGTAATCAGAGCACATGCTGGTATGTGAGTTTGGTGCAAAGTGAGAAAATACAAACCAGTGTTACAATGTCTCTGAGCAGCTCCTTCATTTCCTTTGTGCATTGCACTGTGGAATGATAGTGTTCATCAAGAGCACACTCAAAAATCAAGGATTTTGTCTGCACACGGGTTTTTCTGAGTATACTTCATTTTGACACTTTTCCAGTGTGTGTGTGTTTTCAGTGCATATTCAAAACCTGCTCAGAATGAGGGCTGATGTTCTCTCACATGCACTGTAGTTCTGTTCACACTGCATACACAGTGGCTGTGTGTGTGTGTGTGTGTGTGTGTGTGTGTGTGTGTGTGGACCTGTTTCACACGTGTAGTCTACACTGTCATAAATCTTAGGCTGCGTGTGGATGTCCACCTTCTGCTCATGTGGACCTGAGGCTGGGAAACTAATCAGGCAAAGTGACTAACTGCCTGGGGGCCCCAGACCCTCTCTGACTGTACATGCGCCTCTGCTGCTTCACTGTGGTGGTGTGCAGTGCCACTGTCTTTGTCCACGACGGACAGCAGTTTACAGAGTCCAGCTTCTTGCCCCCTAGACCAGACCCCCGAGAGACCAGCTTGTCCAGCTGCATCGTGTCTCTCTCTACCATCCACCAATACACAGGTCCCTGTACAAGCACCATGGAAGACGTGTGAGAAGGTAATTTAAAGTGATTTAGATTTTTTATGAGGATGAAACAGCCATGAAAAGAGGTTTAAATGAACACTGCCTTTTCCTGAACTGACAAAAAATACATACTATATGTGGGCCTGTTTGTGTATTATTGGTTTGTAGCTCTGATCATCCTTTTTATCTGTTATGATGACACTGTACTCACCAAAGGAATGCAGTAACACTGGTATATAGAATTACAATGAAGTAATCTTAGTGATGCTGGTACATCGCCAGATCTCAGCATTATGTGAGTCCACTGTTACTGTTACTGCTGGGAGGGATGGCTGAGATAAACTGGAGCTAATCTTTAAAGCTCCATTCTCTGTTAATGAATTTTAATTATTAGTGTTATTGTGCTCACCTGACTTAAAAAAAATAAATTCAACCTTTGTCTGTATTTATTTAATGAAAATCTAATGTTCTGATTTTAGCTCTGATTTCCTCGCCACCAATCCAGAGGGAATCATCTGTTTCTTAAGCTGCTAAATGCTCCTCTACATTCACCTACATCCACTTGAAACCAAAACCAAATTCAATGAGTAAAAGAGGCTAAAAAGGAATCACTGTCACATTCCACATAATCATGTGATCCATTGTTCATGTAAAAAATAAAAAATAACATCAATAAAGTGCAACTTTGATCTCAATAGGAAATGAACATGTGCCTGTTCCTTGGTGTGTGTGTGTGTGTGTGTGTGTGTGTCCCTGCCACCACATCATCCACAAGGTGACAAAAGAGCAAAGCAACAACAACACGTTAAAGTCCATCATCTCATCCTCTGTGATCTGCTGCTAATGCGGGAGGGCGTCGCTAAATGGCCCGGCCCAACTTTGGACATCACATCTGTTAAACTGTCAAAAAGCATTCACCCCCCCCCCCCCCCCCCCCCCCACACACACACACACTCGCATAGAGCACACAAACACACCTCCCTCTCCCCTCCAGCGGTCTAATTGCTGCCTCGCCTTGTTCCAGGCCTGTCTGTCTTTGCCCTGGGCTTGGGGGGGGGGTTACCTCTTCCTCCTCTCACTCGCTCTCTCTCTGTATTTGTCTCTATGTCTCTCTCTCCAGGGCAGCACGTCACATCTGTTTACATCTGTCCGACTAGCACCAGAGGAAAGAGAGATCAAGTGTTGTGCGCTAAACACATATCTATGCTAATCTGGAAACAAATGTAAGTCTGAACGGAGCCGAGGCACCGGGTACCACACACATGTCGCATTGGTTGTGCTGATCATCTCCGTTATGGCCTTCGTGTTTCAGCGCTTGTTTCCATCTACATCACATTGATTTACATGAAATGCACATAAACAGGTCACTGGATGATGCCACTTTTCTTTTTTTCTACTCTTAGTCCACTAAGACACGGTTCCAGAGTATAATTAGATTATATTTGTACAATTAGAGACAAATCCAGTCTCCCACTGCCACAACCATGAGAGAGAACATCAGTTCTTAAAGCAACACTGTGATTTTTGAAAGGAGAATTAACAACATCTTAGTTCTGCTATAGCCTCACTTGGTCTGGTTTGACCAGTGACTTTTGGTGGCTTGTATTAATTAAATGTTGGTGAACTTTAAATGGATATCGACATGTAAGTGACATTAACCAATATACTGTGCTGAACTTTCTCTACATGTGTTGCCGTTGCACTGCTCTTTAGCATATAACATTAGTTCATTATTGTCTCCCGTGGCCACAGTGTCCACTGATCAGCTAACAATGCTTATAAATGAGTAAATACAAAAGAAACAAACACCAAAACACCAAAGGGAGAAACAACACAGTCACCAAAAAAAAAATAAAAAAGTTCTTAGCTATGATTTGTAATTGTTACATATGGTTAAATCGGTCCATAGAAGGTCCCCTTGGGAAATCCAATCTTTCTGTTTAACACTGAGCACAAACTCACTTGAATGGGCTTTTTTTTTCTGCAGCAGATATTTTGATCATTGTACTGTACCAGTAAGTCATGTCACTGAGGCAGCCACTGAAACAACTTAGGCTCAGCCTCAAACCAGGAGTCCTACAGACTGATGAACCAAACCATCCACGCAGGACCCCCCCAAAAACCTTGACCAAGAATGGTCTAATTGATGTACATTCCCCATATATAATGCAGGAAACGTGTCAAACAGCCCCCACTTCACACTCATAAATCTGTCACACTTACAGTGATCTGCGTCAGGCACAGCAGTTGGGGGCTTAGAACAAGGTCAGTCCCAGATAATATACACAGTGTGGTTATCTGTGTCAGTACTGAACACAGACACAACACAATTTCTGGTTTGCGATGTTCAGTTAAAGCTCCATAGGACATAAATCTCTGTCCTGAAATACTCACTATAAAAATCATAACAGTGTGCAGATCATTGCCATTTCTTCAGTACAGACAGCAGCATTGTTCCTTATTAAAAGAACATTTCTGTACATAGTGTGACAGTTTGTACAATTTCCTCTAGAATGAATCTGAATGTCATGTGTTGTGTCACCTGATATATTTGGCCAGTTTAGCCATTTCCATTTTTCTGACTTCAGAAAATGCTCAGGATTTATACATGAAGCCTTTCACCAGTTCAGCAGAATAAACGTTTCCCTTCTCCTCTGAGCTGGCTGAATGTTCTTTCATTGGTTTAACACACCAGGTACATTTTTTTTTACACAGATGGCAATTAAAATAGTTTGCTAGACCCTTCGCTGAGGGTCTTGCAAACAACTCTTTTATCACAAAGGAAGACAACACCATCAGCTAAACTGGTATCGGATTAAAAAAAAAATGTGTTGTTAAAAAGAAAAAAAAAAAAGAGTGGAATGGTGGAGTTGGCCAGTGAAATGAGACAAGTAGCAAGAGTAAGTCTTATTTATATCTCTTTGTTGGAGCTCTTTCAAGGTGCTGGCAGATTGAAGAATCTGGTGGGCGGGAGAATCACATAGAGGATGGCCTTAGTGTCATCTGCACATACCCACTGCCTCTCCATACGTAACATTGCATTCATATGCAGTGATCGTTTGTGGAAGATTAAAAATCCTAAAGTAGAAAATATAACAATTCCAATAACTTGATTTTAACAGAGTGCCATAGAATTCTTCATAATCCAAATTAAATATCTGCAACACAGTCATGTAAAATTTCTTGAGTTGTTGTTCTGAATATTTTAACTTGACACCATGCATCCAGGGCTGCAGCCAAGACTTTAGAAATACTTTAATGATGGCATGAGTCCAAGTGCCCCCCCCCCCCCCCCCCCCAACCCCCGCCATTCTCAAATAATTCTGAAGAAACATGAAAATTCTGTCACTCCCCCACAATTCATGAGCAGTGTAGAAGCATTTGCCCAATGTTTTATCACAGCAAAATGCAGTTTTGAGCAAATTTAAGCCCATTTTTACAGTGTTTGTCACGGCGGCCGCTCAGCTGGTGTCAGTGGATCCTGTTTCCCCAGCATCAGCTCTCAAGAAATCAGCAGTTTCATTACATTCGCTGGCCGCAGAGGCACATCCCTCAGGTGGATTTAAAACTGCTTATGAATATATTTAAATCTTGCGGAGACACATCAGGACATATGACTACAAATATGTTGTATTCTGTTATTGAGTATTTATGAATAGCTAATGCATGAAAGGTTGATGCTTCATAGGACAATTTTAGGCATATAAACCACATTATAGTTGTTAAAATGTGTTATAAACCAATAAATAAGGGTTTATATAGCACGTATGAATGGCAAATGGGTGTGTGAGTACGGGGAATTAAAATAAAGTCTTAATAAAGTTTCTGTTTGCTTAGTTTACCATTCATAGGCCATCCTGGAGAGTTCTGTAAAAACTGTTGTACAGTGTCCTCTGTGGCTGTGGAGCGTTGTCACCGGGGTTATTTTCTCCACAGAGGCTACAAAACAAAGCTTCAAAATGTGGTCATTTACCAGGCAGGGAGATTCTATAATAAAAGCAGGTATGATGTTGCATTATGGGAAAGGGGGCTAAAATGTCAGGATATCTTGACCACAGTTATCTATCATTAGTTCTCCAACTTTAGAGAAACCCAGGGTGATCTTTATTTGCTAATCAATAATTTGTTAATCTATAGAATGTATGAATAAATAATACCACAATCACAATTTCCCAGACTTGTCTTCACGTTGCCTGTTTTGTTTAACCAACAGTCCAAAGATGCTCAGTTTCTCGTCTTCTCACGTCGGAGAAGGTGGAAACTGACAGTGTTTGGCATCTCTGCTGGAAAAAAAAGATGAATCCATTATCAAAACGGTCGCTTATTAATTTTCTGTGTATTAACTCAACAGTTAGTTGTTGTCAACTGCTAATTGTTTCAGCACCAGTTGTGTGTCAGCTAGTGCTGCAATGTGCAGAAGTGATAGTCTATAAATCAGTTTCTTATACTCATTCTCACAATTGCTAAATTGTTTGTATTTACTCATGAACATATTCATTTTTCTTGGCCTAATAATTGAGGAAATTAAAAAAAAAATGCTGCCTGCCTATGACTATGTGTAAGTCTAAATAGTAAAATGTAAACTGCACTTCAGGGCCCTAAGTATTCCCTAAGGAAAAAGGACACGGTGTCCTCAGTGGTAGCTACAGCATCATTTTTTGCAGTAGTGTTGATGTCGCGTTGCGAATGTGCTACCCGAAAGTAGATTTTCAGATGAATGAGGAGTCACTTAAAGCATCACAATGCTGATGTGAGTTTCCTCCTCTCGTAAAGGCCTGCTAGTTCTTTTTCACCTGCCAATAAGATGCTGCTGCTGCTAACAATCATGCCTACCGTATATTGTCACCGTGAAATCCGCTGCCACATTCCCTGGTGAAAAACTACCTCTGTGAGTGAGACAGATTTCCATAATCTAAATCAATCGTCCATCCATCTCTCCTATATCCTCCTTACAGTCTGCAGTCCTCCCATCTCACTAAGAAACCCATTACTCTCTGCTCACTGTAACCCTGCGCGCGAGATGTACAATTAAAACCTTATTTCTGCTGAAGGAAATTAGATTTAATGAACGGCAGGCTGGGCAACAACAGATGGTTCGTCTTATTGGAGGCACAAAGATAGACTGGGTGTTTGAACGCCTTCAGATCAAATGCCAGTGGTTATCAATTAGGAGTGGAGGTAAGCTCCTGACAACATGAAACGGAGCGGAGGCCTCGCTGCCGTGGCCCTCACCCTCACTGCTGGGAAAGAGATGTTACACTCACAGTGACGCTGGGAAGAGATGGAGCCTTTCCATATGCCGGTGTCAGAAACGCTGCAAAAGCCCAGATGTTGCATAATGTCAAATGAGAAACTGTGGACTAATAAATAAAAATAGAGTTTACGATGAATCCTACGTGCATCCATCCAGTTATTTCCAACGTAACAGTCAGGTACGTCAGGGTGGAACATCCTTTTTTCCCCCCTCACAGAGAGGCTCTTTCACATCAAATAAAGCAAGGGAGTTGAAGTTTTCCCACATTTACTTAGTATCCTACATGTATTCTTAATCACATAAAAATTAAGAAAATAAGAATAATTAAAAAATGCAAAATTTTGAGTACTTCTGGGAGCGGCTACTTCCGTGCCGTCATTCTGCTTCAAAGAAAAAAGATAAATGATGATGCCATTAAAAGTGAACTAATTAAGGAAGGCTTCTTTTAAGAACTCATTAACTGCAACCTCATTTACATAATGATGCATATTAATTAAGTTTTAATGAATCTGAATTTCCAGCAAGCCGCATTTCTTTGGCTGTGGAACAAATTGAACAAATTATTTAAAAGTGTTCCTGAATCTACTTTTCACACCAAAGGGGAGAGAGAATGCAATCATTTGTAGAAATCATTTTTTTTTTTTTTTCCCTTCTCCCCAGCCTGTGCCCATCTGTTAATTATTTTTAAATGTAATCATTTACCCTTTTGTTTTCAAAACTGCCGAGCTTTTACTCCCTTCCAAACCAAATTGGGAGGTAAGGGACTGGCGCTAAATATTGCAGAGTGTGTAAAAGTCTGAAATGTGTGATTACGAGGCAGATGAAAGATTGCGTCTTTTGCTTGTTGTCATGTGGGATGTCAAGCGCTCAACACTTGAGTGGGCTGTCTGTTACTCACTAATATGCAGTATGTGGACTGAGTGTATGAGCCATCCTGCTTTGGGGATCTCTGTGTTTCGTGTCACCTACACACGCTGATAGTGACGACTCGTCATCTGAAGTTTTAATGACAAAGCATTAACAGCAGAAGACTAAGTCTAAGAGGAGTAGGTCTAGTAAAGGCAGGGTGCTGCAGCACATAAATATGTGGGCTAGTGTGAATATTTTCCACTATGCTACTGTAACTGTAGTTGTATAACATATGTTTTGGCCAATCATTGTGAATGATGTAAAAACTAATAAATAGTTCAGTGTTGGATCTTGAGCATAGCTTGACAAAATAATTTAAACAAAGGGCTGCTCAAACACACACACACACACACACACACACACTCTGAAATAGAGCAGAGGAGTATGAAGAGGCATCAAAGTACAAACATCTACAAATGCTATTTAATAATACTTGAGTAAATGTACTTTGTTACCTTCCACCACTGGCTGCTTTCCCTTCACAGTGTACAAAACTACAGAACAGTCCACACTTACATGTGAAATAAAAGACAAGCCCATAACCTGTCTGTGCAGCATCTTATTAGACCCGCCCTTAGGTTTCATTGTTAGGTGACCTCGAACAAGGAGGAAGTCAGGTGAGTATACAGAGAGACAAAGTCCAGGTTAGGAGGAGGCTGGGCTGGATAGGTGGCCTTTGACATGGTGGGACTGGTGTTATCCATGACCGCTCCGCAAACTTAGCCATGTATTACTGTAACCATGACAACACAGGTCTGGGTCAAGGATCAAGGATCAAGGAACTTTATTGTCATACCAGGACATTTACATGTTATGGTACGAAATTAGTACTCAGGTCCCAGTTTAAGCCATTCAGAGCAAGGGTTAATCTGCGGGTAGGGATAAATGACCTGTTAGGTTGTTCAGGTTGGAGGACTTATGTTTGGTAGCCGATTCAGGATGCCCAGATGTCCTTTCTTCCCACAGCTCAAACATGTGATTCCTACAAATGATGCGACATTTGCATGTTTTCTGTGATATTGGATGTATTTTGATGTAATTCTGAAGTTGAATCAAGGGTCTAAGGACAGAGAGCACCATATGCTGTGTAGACTGTTAAATTACCACTTTGAGGAAAGTTTGTAATTTTGGGCCGTGTAAAGAAAATTAACTTGATTTGGCTCTTATGTAAAGGGAAGCAATCCAATTTTCCCTTTTTTGGAAAATTAAGTTATCAAACATATATTAAATTATTAAAGCTGCACACAAAGATACCAGTCAAAGTGTGGTCAATACACAAACACTCAAAAATTAAAGGTACAACCATTATTTCAGGGTTGATACTAATCCAAATTAACATCAAGTATGTTTCTCCTATGTTTTCTTTGGAGTCGTGTAATGATTTAAGTTCAGTCCAGATTAACAGTATGAGACTCAAACACTTTGGAGCTATAGGAAGCAGTAGACTGTATTTATCTATGAGAGCATGAAGGCAACAGCTGCTGCTATTTCTAATGTTCATGTGGTGTGTTTTCAGGCAGAAAAGAAAAAAAAAAAAGAAAAAAAAAAAAAAAACTCTACAAGCCCAGCCTTGTTTTCCAGAGAGGCACACACACACACAGACACACACACACACGCACACACACACACCTGTTTGGCAGGTTAGTTTGGGAATAGGTTAGAGCTCTGGAGATGGGAAGAGGACTCGGGGTCCTTCACGGATAGAGACAGGCCGGTGCCACAGGAGGACGCTTGAACCAACAGCAGCATAACACAAACAGTGCACTTCCTGCGTCGGCCCGTCCCAGAGGATGATTGGTGGAAAAGTCTCAGAGGGTTTTGAACCCACCCACTCGCTTCCACCTCCTCCTTCTCCTCTTCCCCGCTGTGAGCTGGAGGCCTCTATAGAAAAAAAATAAATAAATAAATCCTAGATGGCATTGGCCGGGTACTTCTGACAGCAAGTGCCTACCTCGGGGGAGGTCAGAAGTCGGCAATTCATACGAGACAAGCTGGTGATGCAGTGTAACCAAAAACGGAAAGCAGATGTTCGTTAATTAGGGGAAATGTGACTGACAAGACTTGAGCGTCGAGGTACACGAGCTCGCCCGCCATCCAGCAGCTGTTGTTACCGACTTCATTGTCAGTCTCGTACACAAGTCACAGCTTCCCCGCCGAGCTGGGCCCAGACGCCCAGCACCCACAATTATCAAAATAGAATTAAGCTTGATTGAATCGAGCAGATTTTCTCCTGAATATTTTTGCTGTTTTTTGTCTGTGCGTTTGTGTGAATGAGCAGCTATACTCACACCACCTTCTGGATTTTTGTTTTTTTTTTTTTCCTTTTGCTTCCTCCTCCCCTTTTCCGCTCCTTCTTTTTCTTCACTGCTCCTGTCTCAGCAGCGTGAAAGTGCTGCAAAAGACAGACCTACAATGATTCACAAGAAGAAAAAAAAAAAAAGGAAATCACATCACCTCCAGGAAATTTGCTCATATATAATTGTTGGTGAATTGGAAAGCTCATTTGAATGTTCTTGCAGCCTGTGTGTTTGTAGAAGACCTTTTTCAAAGAATCGTCTTGTAAACAAAGGCTGAATGCTGCAGGAGAGTTTACCCGCTGAAGAGCTCACAGTCGTCGCAGAGAAATACACCGTGTTAGACGCTGAGAGTCCTCCAGTGGACGTGTGAAGTGCATTTCAGAGCTTGGCCCTTGAGGAGAGACAACCCGCTCGTGAGACCTATTGACTGAAATGCACTTTCAGTCCTCTGGTTGCAAGGTAAGGTAGAGGTGACTGTGTCTGTCCTCCACGTCCACCACGAAACAAACCACGTATGTGTTTGTGTTTCCAATTAAATGAACCCAGGACCACACACACAAATACACACATACCTCTGGTCAACAACATAATCCTGTGAAATTGATGAATGGCTAGACATTAGGCCCATTCAAACAACAGATGTTAATTCACTTCACATATGCATTATCAGATCATTTGTGTCAGGCAGCAGAATATGAATGACACAGATTATCTAAGATTTGGGGCCCACCATCCTCCAGGCCTCTAGGTAACACTCCTGATTGTTGTGAGAGTGTGTGTGTGCGATGTGTCAAAAGGTGCCATTATGTCTGCATGTGTGAGGGATGATGTTTCGGCAGAAGGACGCGGAGCCCCCCCCCCCCCCCCTCAGACCCGGAGAGGAGAATTTTGCCTGATGGGAAACGGAGCCAGAGCACCATGCGTTGTTATTTATGCAGACTGAGCTTCCAGGTGACGTAATTCACCCTCCGGTGGCCATGTTGGAGGCCCTCAGCTCCTGGCCAACAGAGTCTGCGAACAGCTGTTGCGTCTCTAAACATTCAGCTCGGCGGTCTCAGCAGAACCAAACAGACATCGCTGATTCCCACTGATCATTTCACTTTATTTGATCTATTTTGTGTTTAATGTCAAATTGTTGGACTGATAGCTAGAATCTGTTACACTAACCAATGCAGTTTTGCTGTCATCACATCTAATATGATTATTAACTATTTCGATTCCATAGATGTCAAATGAGTTTGAACAGCCAGAGAAAATGGTTCTATTACTAGAATAAACAGTGGTGAAGACCTGCAGCCCTGACGATAGATAGATAGATAGATACTTTATTCATGTTCTTGAACTGTCTCCTTCTCCTCACTGAAAAATCCAGAATCTATGAATGTGCAAACATTTGGACAAAGGGGCTGGATTGCTGTTTCTGAGAGAATTTGGATTCATGATTCTAAGTATACTATAATGTCATTCATTAAAAAAATAAAAAATAAATATATACAATAAACTAAAAAAAATACTGAGTGTTTTGTGTAATATATAATTTGTGTAGACAACAGGACTCATATCTATAAGAGTCTTGGACTGTAAATTAACATTAATATGTTGTTTTAATTTAGTAGACCTTAAATCATCATAACAGATATATATGAATTTTACAGGTAATAGTGATGTGCAACATTTTCTTAGATTTATCAGTTACACAATGTTCAACAAACTGAACATGAGCATATGTTACGTCAGCGCTCCCTCTTTTGCCCGGGTCAAAGCTGATCTTGTTTACTCCACACACAAGTACACTTTCCCTGGTCACAGAGTCTTGTGGTGCTCAGCTAAATCACGTCTTCACAGCGGTAGTGAATGAAAGCCTGGCAGGAGTTATTTTTATTCTCTTTACCAAACCAAAGCGAAGGAAGAACAACCCTCTCCCTACTCCTCCAACAAGCAGTGTCCCCGGAGGGCTACAACCGAGGCAGCAAAACAAAGAAGAATATTTCAAAAAAAAAAAAAAAAAGAGAGAATAACTGTGGAATTTGAAAGCACATCGGACTCCAAAGGTAAAGTGTTGCACTAGCAGCCACCAAGGTGCTGTAATTAGGTCAGGAGAGAGACAGGGAAAAAGTTTAACTTCGTGGACCTCTTTATTTTCTTCACTCTCTTTCCCCATGTGTTTCCCCCTGTACCACCTGCCAATACACTTCGCTCATACCATACAGTCTATACCATGTTTCATGCCAGGGACACACTACACTGTAAGAAGAAACGGCTGCTAAACCTTCACCATCATGTGGAAGCCTTTCAAAGCTTCAAAGTTTCAAAGCCTTAGTCAAATAATAAACCTTTTTTTGCAAGTTGGGAACAGCAGTACAAGCTGGAAATACAACACATCAGCAAACAGTTGCTTACATACATCAGCAGACACAGAGCAACATTAACATTCATTTAGAATTATGTTTAAAGTCTAATCCTTTCAGTTATTTTTGATCTCTACCAGCTCCCTTACTGCTAAATGCTCCACTAAAGTGTTGAGACTGAACCAAACACTACATTTGTGGGTCAGAAAAGAAAAAAACAAACAAACACTGAGCCAAGAGAAGCTGAAACACTCTGACGATTCTTGAGCAACTCTTTTGACATTACAAAAGGTTGTTTGATCCATTGTAAAAAATATTATAAAAAATATAGGTGCAGCTATGAGGACTAAGTCAACTTTTACATTCGATATAATTAGTTTAGGCTGTATGAAATCCATCCTTTATAACAGCACAGGATGGAGAGAAGAAGTTATCTAACAAGCAATATGTTATGTGTAGACAAACAAATGTGATGACATGTAATAATCTTTACTCTGGTGTTGCTATTCTCAGATGTCTATGATTAATGGTCATAGGATAGCCAAAATAAATGTCCTTTGCCTCTGTTTGATGATGCACACATGCGTAGGTATAGGTAAGGTGGTGAGGTGCTCACTGAGCTGAGTGTTTGAAAAACTCCTGAGGGGACTAGTTATATTTGATTTTGTTGAAGGACGCGTAGTGGAGGACTCTGAGGTGCACAGGACTCACAGAATCACGTTCAGACAGGTGAGTACAACAACAAATCACTGATTGTTGTAGCTCACTGTACAAAAGAGGACATCAACAGTAACTGTGTTGCCTAGCAACGTAACTTTTTGTGTGTGTGTGTGCACGCTACGCTGTGTGTAAAAATTGTGCAGCTCTCTTTTTGTTTTAGTCCATGTGTTTGTGGCCTGCAGCTGGAGTTTCTCTTGTTTATATGTTATAAAGAAATGACAGGTTATCTGTAAGTTATGTAGCTTAATACTGTAAGTATACTACTGTACTGTATAATGTATACTCAAGTTAAAGTACTGTAAGTACTTTAACTTGTACTTGTACTTTCCACACACAAATGGACTGAACGTGGAACTGAACACAATCAGTGCTTATGAATCTTTTCCCTCAACCAAATGAAGTGATTTGAATCAGTAGAAGGATTTGTGATTTCCACCTCTTCTTTTCACGTGTCTGGACGTGCTGGCTATCCTTAGCCCTTCAATTGCATTTAGCCCTCTGGCTATATGAAGCATCAGGCATGTGTTTGGCTTCATTATCCCAGATGCAATGGGAGCAGACCACAGAGCAGCTAGATGGTCATCATGTAACTCCGTCCATGCCTCGCTTGTGTTATGTGAGTGCCAGGCTGTCATTGGAGAAGATGTGTCCTCAGTGGGGGAAGATCAAGCAGGCGATTGGGGCGGGGGTGTTGGGAGTGTCCTGTCTTCGCGTCCAAGCAGCTGGACACAACACAATGATCATCATTACATGGTGTGTAAATATATTTCTTTATCTCAGACACTGTCTGTATGTGTGTCGGCCTTGTCTTGACCACCTCCAGGCAGTGAGTGCCCCCCCCCCAGTCACACATACATAGTACACAGACAGACATAGCTGTAATGGGACTAATTGGGCAGGACACCATAGAGGGACAGTGGTGTATCTTCTATGACAGGACCCCACCCCCTTGCTCCCCCCACCCCTCATTCCTATTCTTCATCTGCAAAATATGGTCAGAAAATGCTGCCGTGTAATTAGCGATGAGCTCTGACTTTTCAGGACAGCTCGTTTACTGACCGAACAGTAATGGCGTCGTGTCTCAGACATCGAATCACAGCCTCTGTCTGTGTGTGTGTGTGTGTGTGTGTGTGTGTGGATGGTGATGTTATCTCTCCTGACCATCCTACAGCAGGACAGCAGCTGACCTTAATTGCAGTAATTTAGTTAGTAGCCATACTGAATGACTCGCCGGCCGGACCGTGGCCATCCGTCATCCACATCGTCCATCCTCCAATCAAGGGGCCGCTTTCATTACACTGCCCAGGGGCCAAGACAAGAGGGACTAATGAACATGGCCAGATAAATGCTTTCATTAAATAATCAAAACAGACTAAGAGTCTCAGCATCTATGAGGTGTCCACATGATCTGGCCTCATGACAGGAACACGGGCACTTGATGGGTCCAGGGCCTTGAAAGGCTGCACATGCTGATGAATCCAGGCCAGAGGACAGAGATCCCAGACTTTTCTTTATAGCAGCATGTAGGAAGCTAATAAAAAAGGTTAGTCAGGTCCAGCCAAGTAGTTCCCACCATACCTGAAAGCTGTAGCTCGTATGCCATGATGACCTTCTGCAGTTCTCAACACATGTTCAAAGCCATAGATCAATTTCTTGACTTTTTCTTTACCAGACAGTAAAATAAATCTGGATTGTGACTCTATCTTTCTTGCTGAAGGCAAACCTATGAATGCATGGATGCATGGATGAACACCTCAACATTAATGACACCTAAAGCACTAGTGCCACTGAGTCTTGTTTTGGGTATTTATGAAGGAAAAAAAAAATCGGTCTCACATTAGATGACATTCCTGCCACACAATAAACTCTTGATGTTAATTATTTCAGACTGTTGATGTTTTAATGTGGATGTGGATTTGATTAATGTGGATTTGATGATAGAGCATTAACCGCTTAATAAAAAATAGTGTTACCAGTATTGATATTGGTGATTCTAGTCCAGGTTTTCCTCAGTATTCTGTGGTAGATTGTTAATTAGTGATCTTCATGTGTTAGTAGGTGTGTTTCTGTTTGTACTTTCTGTCTGGTTTGTACTTTCTAACTATGTCCTGACTACGTCCTTGTACTTGCACACGTAGACATGTGACTGATGTTGCTCCTTCACATCACACACTGCCAGAGGACACTGAGAGCCCTTATATACTGCATCAACACATCAAACACAAGATTTTACCTTACTGATGGAGTTTGGAGTTGAAGGCCTCCGTTGGTATAAAGGTCATGTATTGTTGTATTGTACATAAATGTTGTATCTGCTTTTTCCCCATTGCATGATTTGTAAATTTGAGTTAATGTCTATTTTGTAGAAAAGGTATACTAAACAAAGCAGAATCTATAAATGTTGCAGAGATGTGTCCACTCAATTCACTTTTATGTTCTGGGGAGAGAAAAAAAAAAAGAAAAAAATATGGACAGTTTTGAATTTGGGGTTTCTTTCCGAGGAGCTACACACACAGGATTTTCTAGTCAGTAAAAAGTGATACTGGGCTCTTGTTTGGAACACAGTAATAAAAGTTAATAATGAGTTGAATTCAAAGACACGCTTTTCATTGTGCTGCTCTCCCGAATGCAGCGCCACCCTAACTGCAGCCAATCAGGCAAACAAACAAACAAGCCCTGCACGCAGACCAATAACAAGTCATCTCTCCTCAATTTTCACTGTCCCTCTTTCATGAGAATGCCTTTCTTCTCCTCTTTTCTTTCCCCCTGGGCAATCTCCCACTCCTCATATACATCTGTACAAATTGATTTCCTCTTTACAAGGGAAGATAATGACTGTGGCAACAGAAATACCTGTAAGTGAGGAATAATTACACTGCGAGACACCACCCGCTGAGTCCCTTTCTCTGAGCCCCCCAACAACATGAATTTTAAGCTTCAATAGCACTCAACGCCGTCACACCAGTGAGGCCAAGATTTGATTAAAATTATAGTTCTTTTTGCTCCTACTTCATCTATTAAGATAAGCATCTTGTTCAGGACATTTTTCTATACATATAAAGAGGGCCCGCTACAATTTAACATTTCTACCCTGCTGTTAGACATGAAAGGGAACACAGTGGGGTCCAGTCGTCTGTTAGCTACCTGTACAAAGCTGCTTTCGACAATTGTGGGTAATGCGGTTCTACCTCTCTCTCTCTCACACACACACACTCATCCAGCTTCTCTCTCTCTAACAAAGGGAAAAGACTCAGGCGTTGTCTCAAAGACAAGAGGGGGAAACATTGTTTACTCCCATTTGTCTTACACATAGAAGCCATCAGGCTTCACCAAACTGAAGTGAAGCAGTGTTAATGTACAAATGCAGCGTCTGTTATAAAAAAAATAAATGTCATCGCCCGCCTGTGCGCCGGAGCACGGCTGACACCTTCAGAAGCAGCAACACTGGGTCATAACATCTCTCTGTTATGTTATGTTGCAATTTTCTGAGATCAAATAGATCAATACTGCAGTGTACGTACTGTACCCTGTACTGTAGGGATGCTCTGAGACAGAGAGCATTGAGCATTTCATAATAAAGGAAGTATTCAGCTGGTGGAAATGTGTGGTTCTGAACTCTGGAAAATAATTATCACCACTGATGATAATCGCCTCAGAAGAGCATTGTCCTGCTTGGTTTGTTATTAGTGAATCCACGCTGCCTTTGAAAGAGTCCGACTGTCTTTTTTATTGCGCTTTATTATTGTGTTTGATCACTGATTATCACTGTCACTTATTAAGTTTAATTTGTTATTGTACAAATGATGAAATGAATCTGTTCAAACAACACTTGAATCGGTGACAAAAGTCTCAACTCTTACAATGATTATCTCCTCTCATTAGTAACCATTTCTCAAATCTAAATCAAAGGCATTTGCTCGCTTCCACTTTTTTTTTTTTCCTCAAAGTCATCAAATGATTGCTGAGAACGAGCCCCGAAGTTCCAAAACAAGCCTCTTCAGGCGAGCAGAGGGAGGAAAAAAAAAAAAAAAAAACGAAAAGAAAAGGGAAAAACACAATTGTCAGAAACAAACGAAAAAGGACAAGTTTCTATATTCTGAAGTAACAACTAGAAAGGTATGCAGATGTGTTCTCATCCCTCTCCTTCCCAGGTGACAGGTATGTCAGGGCCCTGAAAGCCCTCGCAGTATAATTACACACCATCCTATCTCCCCCCAGCAAAGGAGGTGTTGCTCGAACAGGAGCGTCGCGCTATCAGATCCCTGCGACTCAAGAAGAGGAACCCAGGGGAATCGCATCTTTAACAAAGCCCATCTCCTCTGCCTTTAAATATCTTTAAGTGCAATCCCCCACTCGCCCCCCCCCCCCCCCCCCCCGACACACACACACCGGCACCCACCCACCCATCCCTATGAGCCTTTCTCGGTTCTCTTTTTCTCCACCCTAAGGTTTCTGAAGTCGTCATTTTTTTTTTTTTTTTAAATTCAGTGAGGCAATGGTTTGGAGTCAGGTGAATGGCACCAAAGTCTAATGATGAACATCCTGAGTGTCCCTCGAGTCCCGCTTTCTGTTTCTGAGTGACTGGTCTGATGTCTGCGAGGCCTCTTTAATGGGACATCAAACCTGGAGCTGGTAGAGGGAGGAATGTCTCACACACACACACACAAACACACACACACACACACAAACAGAGAGGAGGAGGAGGAGCGGCACTGGTCCTTATGAAGATACTTGGAAATGATCAGAGGCCTCAGCCCATCACTGCTTCCCCACACTGTGACTCCACGCAACCAGGAAGATGTCTTACTGTAAATTTAGAAAAGAACTGTGAGTTCAAACTTCATCCATCCAAATATCCTTTCACCTTACAAAGGGGAAAAAGAGGGCATCCAGGCGAGCTGAAGGTGTAGCTTAAAAAAAAAAAAAAAAAAAAAACAGAATTAATGTAAAGAGAGTAAAGATGAAACTCCACCCACCGGGAAGCCCCACAGCAAATGTGTGCTGTTGCCTTTAAGTATTGATTCTGTACTGCTCTCTTCCCCCAGAATACTCCTCTGCCCTTGGTTTCCTGTCTGTCAGTTAGTGTGTGGTAATTTGATCATAGGCAAACAAACATAACTGCAGAGTGCTGGATGTGGCTTTATTCATTTCAGTACGAAGGTGGTCTTTGAGATCCTCAGTTATTTTAAATATTATGCACTGATTTATTAATTGCCTAGTATAAACCAGAGCAGTGTGTGCTCTAACTCAGAATTATATGTTGCGCTGTATTTATCATTTTTATTTTATTCTACTTGTTTCATCATCACTGATAAATGACAAACATGTCGTAACATCCTGTCAAATGTGTGTTTGGCAGCAGCTGCAAACAGCTGAAACCTCCCTCTTCTGAGCAGGGAGGTCCTGAACATTTTGTTTCAGAGACTGTCTGTGTCAGAGATACGGTGACTAATGTCATACTGCCATTCTATGATATATGGTGAATGTCTGTCATCAACTCTGTTTCTGCACTGCAGACAGGTAAGACTAGAATAAGCTATTTTTCACCAACTTCAGTGACCAGTGGAGTAAGACAAAAAAAATATTAAATAAAAATACTAAACAGAATATTTCACTTATGTCTGAAATGTCATTTTTAGCAGTGTGATAAATACAGGCTTAGTAAATATTCCCAGACCTTCAAACATAATCAAAAGTCAGAAAGTCCAAACAGGAAGTAAGGAGGCTGTGTGGTGCTATAGGCTGTTACTGAAAATCTTTTTTTTCTTTTAAATCTTACTCTTGGATGAACTGTGGTGTCACAGCTGTGTGTACTTCACCTCGGTAACAGACTACATTATAATCTTCAGAAATGTCCAACGAGTGCACATAGCATTTGTATGAAATGCACATTGATTTCACCATATCACAAAACTGAAGAAGTGGCACATTTTCCCCTGTAGACACCTCCACTATATTCAACTTTTCAAAATGTCTTTTAAGTTCAAACAAAAGTCTGCTTTGCTGCAGTGTCTTATGTTTCAAATATGTAACTGCTCCAAATGTTTCTGAAGTCTTTCTCTATTGAAACAGTCATTAAAATGGGAGTTATGACAACCTTCACGCTTCCACATGCATGATAGAAGACCAGGATAAGTTGTGACATGTTTGGGTCAAAATAGCCCGAGGCAGTCAAACACAATCATTAGAATTCTCATTTGAAACTGCTTCTTATCAGTTACCAACTGAGCTTCAGCTTATTGTTAAAAAATAAAGACATCAATCCTGCAATTATTAGACGCTGCATCAAGCTGACGAAGTCTGTTACTCGTCCTATAGCTCTGTTAAGATGAACTGGTGCAGACAGGAAGCTGCTTTCTGGTAGGGTTTTAGGAGTAAACTTTAAATTTTAATACGGAGGGTTGTCATCAAAGCTGCGGTCACTTTGGATGTCTAGCTTTTAACCTCTAACCTCACTGCACACACACTCTGTGCGGCCTCCCATTGTTCAAGCCCACGTTACTTGGACAAAGTGTGTGTGGTTGCTGTAGAACACTGATGCTGCTTGCTGCATTGTTTGGATGACTCAATAATCATGTGAAAACCAACTGACCTTAGTGTTTTGGCTCAGTTAGATGCAGTGGGAGTGACCGGAGGCTTTAAAACACTTTGGCAGTGTTGCCTCACAAACACAAAACAAACCGTACAGATAATCATCATTGAGTTCATGGACAGTTTGCATGCAACACTGAACATTTGGATGTTTTACTGGAGTCAGTGCTGTGTACAGGTGCTGTGTTAAGTTAAATACAATGAGACTGGATGGGCTTCTGTAGACTTTATGTAACTCTTAGTAACCCATATACTGCGTCATTATGCTACCATAATGAGGTTATGTATAGTTGGTCACTGTACAGTACATTTTGTACAATGAATCACACTTTTGCTTTTTTTTATTTTTGTGCAAGCGCACAAGGGCGCACATGTGCAAGTGGTGCGACTTACATCCTGCCGTTGGCTTCACACTATTCTGCTGATCGACAGTTGCCCGCGGCGGTGTGCCAACAAATGTAGCAATGCACTGACAAAAAACAGCAAAGAAGAAGACTGCGAGCAAATAAACATACATTTGAACAATGCATTTTGTTAAATATTTATAATATTTTAAATGTGTTAACATGTAATATTTAAAAAAAATATGATATTTTTGCTTTGTAATTATTGTGTTGGGAGAAAAATGCTTTTGTTGGACTTTTGATGAGAAACAGTGAATTATAATACAACTTGTTTATTTACAGGGGAACTCTGCAGGGCACCTTCAATAACTCATGTAGAACCCAGTTCTCAGTAAGAAAAGTCACAGCACCCATCTATGGAGAATTCTGCACTGTTTGTTCAGGAAGCATTAAAACTGTATGGAGCATTCTCAAAAAATTAGGTTTTTCAGTAACAGTATTAAATCATGCACATACATTGATATATGAAGAGTAAAAATGGTTTTTGAATTATTATAAGAAAAAAAGGCATTGAGGAGTAATAAAAAGCTGCTTTGGGGGAAATGTATATATCTAATAAAATGATGAGGGCGGTTAAATGTAAAACATCAAAAAAATATATTTTCCAATAAAATATCTGAATCTATAGGTAATTAAATATTAGCTAATCCCTTGCTTTGTTTACCTTTTGTAATCTTTTCGGGATCATGCTCAGAGAGACTGCAGCTGGGGAAAGCGCTCTGTAAGGTGTGCAGCGCTAACCTAAGTAGGTCAAACTATCTGCAAAGAACGCAACTCCACAAACTTTGCATCATTGATGCCATCACAGCGAGGTGGGGAGAGGGGGAGAAGAAGAAGAAGAAAAAAAAAAAACAATTCACTTGTCACAAACTTCACACCTTTCTCCTTTTCCAGAGGAGGAGGAGGAGGAGGTGAGGGAGAAAAGAAAGAAGAAAAAAAACTCCAAAGGAGTGTTTCATTGTTCTGAAGTTTCCCTCCCTTTTTGCTTTGCCTATCGCTACCACTGAAATCAACACTTACCTTGTCATTGACAAGCTGGCAAATTGCCAGACATTAAGGGGAAGTGCACAGGGCCTGTAGTGTGTATATGAATGGAGGGTTTTTGTTTTATTTTTTTTATTTTTTTCTGTGTGTGTGTGTGTGTGTGTGTGTGTGTGTGTGTGTGTGTGCATGTTTGGCAGTGGGTGACTGACTGTGTATTACCTGGTCCCAAGGGCAGCACACAGGATGCTAAAATATCTCCTCGCTCACACCAGCTCCAGTGCAGGATGGCATTTTGGTTAAAAGGTTCCGGGTTTTTTCCAGCCCCGCAAAATCCTGTGAAAACAGGAGCAGGTTTCGTCTTCAGGGACCCCATTACAAGGCATTGTGAAATTATCCGAGCTTGATTAAACCTGCTGCGCTCTCAGACAAAACGATCCCTATAATCACAGCTGGAGAGACAAAAAACTAAATCCCATAAGGAATAATAAGACTCTCCTTGCATTTTCCTTAATTTGAAAAAAGGGATGGTTTGTGGCTGTGGTGCAGAATCTTTTTTTTTGGGGGGGGGGGGGTATACAGAATGTAAAAATGACAAAATAGCCTCTTCAAAATTTCCACACATCTCACAGCGTAGCAGTAACACCAATACAAGAAAAGGGGAATCACATGCTCATAACAGAGTGTCAGACTCATATGCAGGCTTTAACCTGAGGACAGTATTTTTGCAGTCTTTGGGACTCGTCTCATGCTTTTTGTGTTCCGCAGACAGTATGGGAAGATTGCAGTGGAGCTCGGGCAGAGGAATAATCACTGCCAGAGCAAATTCATTTGTTTTGCGATAACGGTACATTTCAGAGAAGTTGTCCGACATCTCGCCTCTGAAATGTTCCCTTACATACTGATAACTGCAGCACTATGGCCATTTGTCTGTTTGCTCAGAAAAGCGTTCCCCTATATGTATGGAAATTTACAGAAGGCCCATGCACATTCAGAAATGCCCAAACAGAAAAGAAAAAATGTGAAAAAATGAGAAAATGTTGAATTGAAAACGGTAACCCCCAAAAACCAAGTGTTACAGGTTTAAATCATACTAGGTCGTATATTAGGTCTGTTGTCTCACACATGCACTGGAGCAAGTGTAACTTGAAAGGTTACACTATGACCATCACCAACTCTACAGTTGGTGATGGTTTTCTATGGTATCTATAGTTTTCTCAGCTGCACTGTGTATTTTAGTATCTTTTAGCTCAGTGTTTTGGTTTTACAGCCACAGCTTTACTGTTTCTCTTCACTCTCACTGTTTTCATCAGCTGTTTTCAGCAAAAACGCTCAAAAGCCTCTGTCCACTTTCTGCTCAGCAGCAAACAGCTGACTGTTAGACAGTTAGCAGCTGATGAACATGGAGCATTTAGCAGATAAACAGCAAAATGTTTTTCTCTGGACTTGACAAAGACACAAAAGATACAAAATGTAAAATGCTTTTCTTAAAGTGGCTACATTAGACTTTAAAGCAAGACCAATGTAAGAAAACCGGCCTTCTTCCAGGTTGAACTAACTGTAACAGTAAAACCATTTGCAATGAATAATACATTTCATGAACACGACTTCAACTCTGTTTTTTTAAGAGATTTTGAATCAACTAAACTTCAACTTTGTTGTCCAAACAAGTTTGAAGACGCAGGAAGACACAATGAATCTAACCAATGGGGGGAAAGTGATAACTGTGCACAGTTATGGAGAGTGGGTCCTGGAAGGCATTTGTGGTGTTGCACTTGTTCTACACACAAAAGGTGAGAGAGGTGGTGAAAAGTGGGCACACTTATTGGACGAAGTAGAAAGAAGACCCCCCAAATTCCCCCATTAGAAAGATGTGGGAGTGGGGGTTTCATGCCTTTAGCATTTCTAGAGACGTTACTGCGCAAAAACTGTGAGAAATGTCTTTCTGTCTTTGGTATCAGTTAAAGTTTGTGTGGTTGTAAAATGATAAATTGACTCAAATGTTGCTTGTGTAATGAATCTACAGTTTAACTAAGGAAATAAGGGTGGTGTTTGTGAGAACCGATCCCTCGAAGGATTCGAGCCAAGGCTCTCCTGGCTACATGGTAGCCAGCACAGACACCACCAGGAGATCATAGCAATCTATTTCTGATGAAAAAAAAAACATAAATAAAACATGCAAATTTCTCATCCAGCTGCTCTTGTCAGTTCCACAGAGCTAAGTCCTGATCAACAAACCCGACACATCCCCTGTCAGCAGTCTCCAAAGGGCCTTAGCTTCCCTCAGCTCTCTCCCCGCTGCATCGCTCTGCATTCATTTCCATTCTACCCTCTTTTGCTTTAAAAATCCTTGCAATTGTGGCCTATTTTGCATTTGGCCCCTATCTACTGCCACCACCCCTGCCCCACCACCACCTCCTCCCTTACCCGGAATGGGGAGATGCTGCTGTCCATGTGCTTATTCAGAGAGAAATGGCCTTTTGTCTCTGCTGCTCTCCGTCACAGAAGGTCACGCAGGCTTACCCCCGCCAAATAAAGCCTCGGCCATTGTTATAATTTGCATTGATGCATAGAGAGGAGAGATAGGGGTAGCAGAGGGCAAAGGTGTGTGTGTGTGTGTGTGTGTGTGTGTATGTGTATGACTAGGGGGGCGGGGTGCAGGGCGAGAAGAGGTTATGCGGAGCGAGGGCGTCTTTGCATGGAAATGTGAGCAATGGACGGACGCTGTATTTTTTTTCTCCCCCCTGCTCACACACACACACACACCCAATACCCTCCTTGGGGAATGAGGGCCTCTTCTTTCCAAGGTCAGTGTCAAGGACAGAGCAGGGCCAATTAGTATGCAGATCAGGGGTGTGATGTCGTTTAAGGGTATTGCTCTGATGCAATCACATTAGTTAGGCCGGAGAAGAATTCCCTGTCTGACCTCAATCATACACAGGGCTGTGAAAGGAAGTGATGGGAGGGAGAGGGGAGCGAGAGAGAGAGAGAGGTTCCTGGATCACCTGCAGCCAGCCTCTCTCTATCACCATCTCACCTACTCCCGCTTCTTATTTCTTTTTTTTTTCTCATTCACTACAAAGGCATGCAGAGATGACATAGTGTCACATATGACATAGGAACTGATGAACTGACAGATTGGCAGGTTTATAATGGAAATATGAGGATCCACTGATGTGTCGATGATGATTTTAACACAAGAAGAAGACATTGGATTCTCTTCATTGGACATGGACTGGAAACAGGTTGCTTGCCCCGTGTTCTGCCTCCAGACCCCTCATATCTGCTGACCAATCACTGCATTCCAGGAACCCAGTTAAAATCCAAAGGTGGTGGAGCAATTTCTGTTGTTGGCCCTATAAGCTGTGGAATAGTTTGCCACTGACTCTTAGATCCTCCCCCTCTACTGACATCTTTAGATTGAAATTGTCATGTTTATGTTTTGTTTATGTACAGATTGAAAAAACTGACATATATTGTGTAAATAATACCGTCAGAGGTGTTGAGCTTTGGACAGAATCAGGCTAGCTGCTTCCCCCTGCATCCAGTCTTATTCCAATCTAGGCCAACCATGTCCTTACTCCAGCTCCAGAGAAAACTACAATTTGTTACAACTCAGGTTTTGTTCCATAGCTCTGGTCATTGCTTCTTTCAGTTGTAATTGTGTAATGGGATCCCTATTAGTTGTTGCTTTAGCTCCTGCAGTCCATACAAAAATACCAATACAAGGCACATGGTAAACAGCATTTACACTTACGTTTCATACAATGAACACTGAAAGCAAAATACTCCACTGCATGTAGTATAAAGTTGATGAAAATCAAAGGAAGCCTGTTTTACTGTTTTCAGGCCCATCCTCAAAAACCTCTTTAGCTGTTTCTTCAAACCTTTTGTTGTAGATTCTGTTGAACCATCAACTTCATATCAAAAACAAATAAATAAAACAGAAACAGGGCACAGCGAAGTTCGTCGCAGTGTGGCGACTTCAGCTCTGTCTCTGTTGGTGTGCATTGGCTGCAAAGACATCCCACCAGACATCACTGCTTGCTACGGAGCGAGCACCCCAGTTGCAGTACCTCTGTGTCGCTGCAGCTGTCATGAAGCTGTGGCTTCCTCCTCCGTACGTGGTTGGGTCAAACTCTACAGTTCTATATTCAGCCTCATTAGAGTAGCGCCAAATGTCGGAGTCTCACATTGTATCAGGAAAATGCTTTTCTTTTGGAATACACTGGTATTTTAGCGTAGAGGGAGAACATAGCTGAGGGATTGCTTTGGGTCCTGAGTTTGCACATGCCCTATGAACAATCTCGGAGGTAGGCTTACAACAAATTAAGGTACAGCTTGCAGTCTAAGCAGGTTGCAACTCCTGCAGGTGAGGAGTATAGCACATAGAATAACTCTAACTGCTACCAAACTGTGGTCAATGAAAACCAGCAGTAACTCATATAGACTTTGAGCTGGGGTTCTCCTTCCTGTATGGTTCATCAGCTGAGATCAATTCCATATGTTAGCAGACTCTTTCTGTTTTCTTTTCAATGAACAGGTCACAGAATCATCCATCTCCAGCCGAAGCACCTCAGAAAACAGATTCATGAGATCAACTCTCAATTTAATGGATATTTGATTTTCAGTATAAATTGCACCACCACTACAATATCTACAGAGTGACCTGGCCCTGTAACTTCACTATCATCTACTGATGTATCCAAATGTGTTTCTGACACAGCAAATACAATACGTTAACTCTCATTGTTAATGTGATGAGGGCAACACAGGGGAAAAGATCGACAGCACCACCTGGGGAACAGCACCCCAAGAGATTCTGTATGAGCAATGTCACAACACAACAAGACAGACATGTTCTCACAATAAACCAACTGCTTTATTGAAATAACCAAACTAATGAAACGAGTGAATAGAGCTACTGGGAAGAATGGTGCTGGCTGCAAATGGTGCTTTAACAGAATGAATAAAACACAAGTGAACGCTGAAGTACCTAAAACTGTCAGCCCAACATAAACTGAGCTAAACCGGAGATACTGAGCTGAGCTGTGTAGAGGCAGACTACACTGAGGGGCAAAAAATGGTGCAATCTCCATTTGAGTCCCAGTGCATAAAGTCACATGCCACACACTGCCTAGCCTCCCAACAGTACGGCACTCTGCTTCACTGACAGAGGGAACTGACAGTGAATCACAAACAAATGAACAACCTAGTTGGTTTGACAATGGTAAAAGGATGACAATTTCAACCACACAAACCACAAGGATTGTGTTTGAGTGACGACCAGCCACAACAAAGACAGGACAGGAGCCAAAGAACAGGTGAACACAGGCCGACAGGTGCCTCATATGATCTGACCCTGGTTAGGGAGTTAGCTGTGGGAGGAGTCAGGTCTGGATTCACTTCCCCACTACACTGAGCAAACAAGCGACCTCGTGAATCCAATCTTTAATGCTGGATACATTCAAATGTGTTAGTTAATGTTAATGCACAGTCTCCTCTGGTTCTTGCTTCCTTCATTGTTGGTTTGAGAGCAGCACACGTCTCATCCAGTCTTCATTGATAAAGATTCAGGTATTTGGAAATGTACCTTTGTCCAGGTCATTGTGAGCTGCTTGTCTTTAAAGTGCAGCAGCTCAGTCACAGTGGGCCCTGGCTTTGCAGCACCACCCCTGAATGAATGATAACATTGTACTCACCAAATGTATGTCTGAGATGGACCCACAAACACTATTATGTGGGTCATTAACAAGCCGGCAGTGTAGTTAGATTTGCTATAATTTAGTTTAGGTGGAAAAATGAACAGTGAGCGCAGCTGTAATGTGTCTGATGATCCCTCACCGGACGGGAAAACTGTGATCACATGTGCAAGTGAGTACAGGAGCTTAAAGCTGAATGAGAGAGCTGCTGTGTAAAAAAGTGATGGATCGTGGGTTTATCCGACCCCTTGTTTCTCGCCCTGACACACTTGTTTCCAGAGGTAGCCATCTTCGGAGTTCTCATGAATTATTTTTGTAAGTAAAATTAATAATTGTAATTGTAACGAGACCCGTGTCATAAAAAAATAAAATGCTGGATGTGACTCAAAATCTCAAAATGTCACAAAACATTTTGAATGCTTGGCTCAGGTGGAAAAGTTGTACTGATAAAAGCAAAATGTGATAAAGTGCAATGGAAACATACTAAGCAAATTAATAATACATGAAGCAGTGTTGAAAAACAAGCAGCAGACGATCTGTGTGCAGCGATGAAGGGAGCCTGTAAGTTTCCTCAAATGAACACATGAAACAAACTCAACTGTCATCGTGCTTTCATCTTCTCTCACCACTTCAGGTTTGACTGCAGCTCTTTCCATTGTGTCATCCTGTTGTGTCTTCTTCTTCTTCTGCTGTGTTTTAATGGCACCCGGCCGGAGGATCAGTGCCACCAGCTGTTTCTCCTGACGAACCGACTCCTAACATTCACATCACAGTGGTTGATGCAAACATTAATTAACCTGCAGTTTTTCTTTTGTCAGTTTTCTTGAGGTCCAGTTAAAATTTTCATTATATAGACTATAGAATAGAAACTCATCTATTGTCAGTCTACTCATCCAGCACATATATGTATATTTCTCATGATAACAAACAATTTTTTCACATTCCTCAGCATATTTCTGAAAGTGCTTAACAAACACAATAACTGATGATTTTTGTTGCCTGTCTTCAGTCCCATTCAGATGTTTCTGTTGTCGACTGGACAGGCTTTGGTCAGAAAAACCTCCTCTACAATAGTCGGCTTCAGCCTCAGAGGGAAGAATGTAATTTGCCCCCTCCACCACCATCACCCCTCTCTCTTGCTTTTTTTTTTTGAGAAATCTGTGTCTGGGTTGTAAATTTCCTCCAATTCTTCCTCTTTCACTCCCTCTATCTTTCTCCCCCTTGTCTGAATTAATGAGATGGGGTTTGATCAGGGCAGCCAAGTGTTCAGTGGGAAATCTCACAGCCCGCCTTGTGTCCCGTAATAGAATTTGCATCTAATGCATACATAAATCAAACATCTTTCTGGACATTTTCATATGCATAATGTCATTTCATCCTGTTTCTTTCCAAGTGGGGAGCTGTGCTGGGCTGAGGGTGGGGGTTGGTTATATGTAGGTGGCTGTTGGGTGGGTGGGGGGGTGGTTGGTGTAGTTGGTGCAGAGGTTATTTTGTTTTTATGTATTTTTTTTTTGTCTCACTTTCTGTTTCTCTCAGTTTCTCACTTTTTTTTTTTACTTTTTCTTAATGCTTTCAATTTATTTTGCTGACTGCGTAGCCACAGTGTGAAGCCATGCATTGGGGATCTTTGGGGTTTTGGTTGTCAGATACTTTTATTGAGAGATAAAAAAAAAAAAAGAAGAAGAGGATACATGCATATTTTTGTGTACGTGCACACACCTCCATCTGTGTTTGTGTGTGTGTGTGTGTCTGAGGCATGTTGATGGGTGTTCAGAAGCAGTAGTGGAAGCTGCTTCATCACATCTCTACCTTATTCTTGGGGGCTTTGTTATGTAAATGCGGGAGAAAAACTAGCAGATTCAAAGTGCTTTCTCTTCACAAGGAGGTAGGAGATAAAAAAAAATAGAAGCAAGTGACAAGGTGTCTTGATTGTCCTTAGTGCTTTGCTACTCCTGCACTAACAAGGCTTGATATTGTAGAAATTCCATTTGCAACCATCTAAATTTGCATGTCTCGGACAATGCTTATGTGCACTATTAACTCCGCCTGCTTCCACTGGAAAGGAGAGAAAACACAATTAAATATACCAGACCAGATACGTCTGTATTGTTCTGAGAGTATCTACAATATATATATACATATATATCTATCTTTAAGCTGCTGATAACTCAAAGCTGTGCATTGTGTTTCGCATAAGACAGCACATCACCTGATTCCTGATGCTATATTTCCTTCACTCAGTCCATCACTCTGTTTTTATGACTGAAGTAATTAAAAGACCACTTTTCATCTTGGAAGGAAAAAAAACCCTTTTTTTCTTTTTTTTTTAATGTCCACAGAGACTACAAACATACACAAACTGTACACACACATGCAAATGCATGAGCACATCACAAATGTGCAGGAATAGTGAAACCCAAACAGTTGAGCAGTGTTGGTTTGGATCTTTGCAAAGTAAAACATTAAGCTGGACATTTTTAAGTTGTTGCCTCATGTTCCTTCATCACCATGAACACACACTGTAGTTCTGACTTACACCCAGTTGCACTGTCCTGCTGCCCAAATACTCACTGTGTAGTAATGCGCTGCTGAAAATAGTCCCCAACAAATTCACTGTTTCCTCTTGTTTCAGTGATGCTCAATAAAAATTTAAAAATTACTGAGCAGCTTTTTTGTAATAAAAAAGAAACTACACATTTGTGTATCATTCTTAAAGATTTCCAATCCTCAGAGCTAATGGGCTGGGAACTAACAGCCACAGACAGGGTGGGGAAAGACAGAAACACATTGCTGGTTTTGTTGACAAGAACATAATATAGGATAACACCAGCCTGGAACTGAAAATGAAGTTTTATTCAGTTTGAAGGTGTGAGACAGAAAGATGGTTTGAGACCAAACTGCAAACTCAGGACCTTTAAATAAAAAAATAAAAATAAAAACTTTCAAAAAAAATATTGATGATTATACAGACTGTTTTAGAGGCATTGTCTATTGACTCTCGTGTCCTGTCACAGGTGAGTGATATGAACCAACTATTTATTTACTGTTACTATTAGACACCGGTCCAACCTGTGAAGGTGTGATTAAAACATGATGTAAGAATTCATCTTTCTTTGCAAGACTATGTGTTATATAACAACCAGTGTTTGGGTATGAAGTCTGAGAAATAAGAGCATATCTGTTTCAATAGATCTGCAGATTTTCACATAAAAATCCACATGGTTTTAGAAGGGAGCACCTCACTGCAGTTTAAAAAAAAATGAATTGGGTCTTTTTGATACCGTGACAATAGAAAATGAAGAGAAAAATGAAGAGAAAAATGAAGAGAAAATGCACATCTCCTGTTTGTTTTACTATTTAATACACAAAAGCCATTTCTCAGGAAGACTGAAAATAATGAGCCCTGATTAGATCACACATTCTGCAGGTGTGATGATCCTCACCATCATCCGGGGAGCCACGGCTCCTGCTGGGCTGTAACTGTACCTGCTGAAAGTTTTACATTTACTTACAAAGCACCGTGATGTGAATTTCTCACTCATGTTCAAACATTTTTTTGACTCCAGAACACATGGATCCTTCAGAGTTCATGCTGCCTAAATCAGATCTGTGCTTTGTGTGTGCGCTTTGTGTGCACCTCTTTATTGATTCTGTCTCATCATGTGACACCTTAACTCAGACACTCGTCCACTCCAGCTGTCTGTAAGCTTTCCAAAGCCCACACTGTCAGTTTGGGTGTGGATGAAATTCTTGTTCTGTTGCGTGTTGGAGTCAGTTAGGATGCCAGTGCAGCAGCAGGCAGTCAGCTGTGCTTTGTGTGTGGTTGTGTGTCACATGCTGCAGGATCTCTGTGCTGACCTCGACACGGGCCGCCTCCCTGCTCTCTAATGTAATGTGACGAGGATTTGTCCACTTCCATAAATAATAAAAAGAGCTGGCAGCGCCGTCTCTGTGTTTACATGGCGATTAGGTGTCGCCTCCCTTTGCTTTGATGTTAATTAAAATGTAAAGTGTTTTCATTTATTTTGCTCATCTGAGCGGCTGCCACACAAATCATCAAACAAGAAAGCTGAGAGTTGAGAGAGACAGCCTCTGTAGCATGTGTGTGTGTGTGTGTGTGTTAGCAGAGTCCAGTTTCCAACAACAAACTAATGTAGATTTTTTTTGGAATCAGTTTGTTACATTTCTGCAGCTACGTTTATTGCATTTACACGAACACTTTAAACGATTTAATTCCTTCATTTACTGTTTTCTAAGTTATTAATAATTTATTACTGCACTGTTCCACCTAAAATAAATAAATAAACAAATAAGCGTTATGAAAGCACAGTCTTTCATGGAGGCCTGGTGTCCTGCACACACCCAGGCTGTGTAGAAGTGGATTACTTGAGGCTGATGAAATCTACCAGACTCTATCCAGCCATTTGCACATTGTTTAAACAGTTTGACAGACTTTTAAAAACACACACATCCCAAACTCTGGGACTTTGCAGTGTGATAATTGGCTCTAAAGGAGGTAGTTCTCATCTGAGAATATTGTTATCGATGCAGTTAAGAACTTTTGCACCTTCCATGTGTCAGTTTGGGGATTTTGAGGAGAACAACTCAGCTACCACAAATCTTATGTTGTTGGTTTCAGATCCAACTGTTTATCACCATGAATAGTTAAAAAAAAATCTGATCTCATAAACAAACAGCAAAAATGTTGTTTACTCCTCATTGTGAAATCAAACACAAATGAGTATCCAGTAAACGACTGTGCAGTCATCTTCTTGCAGTTCTAAAGGCAGGTTTTCTTCACCAGTTTTAGAAACCACCAGAGTCCTCACCAAGCGTGAAGTGTGCCATTTCCATTCATTTGTCAATAGCAGCCACTTCTACAACAGCCATCAGCCTCCAACAGCACCCAGCAGCTCCACCACACACAAGTCTTCTCCTCATCTCCTGCCAGAGCCATATGTGAGCCTGACAACTTCACTAGTTGGAGGTTGGCTTCCAACAACTTCTATCAAGATGTTTTCCTCTTTATCATAACTGTGTGGATGCAGTGAGATGGAACTCAAGGCGGAGCAGCTGTAGAGGCAGGTGTTGGCCAACATGGAAGGATGCTGCCTCTTTGACTGGACATGCCATGCGTTCCCTCAGTCAGCTGCTGGAGAACATCTGGGCCTCACCAGTTGACGCTCTGCGATGACTTGAGTAGTCTGTGCTGGACCACCTTGACATGTTGGATGTTGCATGACGACAAAGAGACATCTGTGAGACGGGGAGAACAACAAGCCCCATTAATGTTCCAACAAAAGTTCGGCCGACATGGGATTTTGAAGGTTTCATGCTGCAGCTGCTGATACAGTTACTCACACTGGGTTTTATACCAATTCAAAGGATACTCGTCCAACCAGATTCTCACTGGCTTACAGATTTAAGGGACAGTGTTCTTGTGAAAGCAGATACTGATAGGTCTGACTTATTGAATGTTGACTGAACTTTTCTATATGACAACATATAGAAGAAGTCGCCAGTGTGGCTGCATTAAAAGTCAGGTATAAACACTGCAACAGGAGTTCGCATGGTAGGCTAACTTATCTGCATCGGGAGGCTCAGTCAACTTTTGTGTTTAACACTTTGGGTGTAAGGATTGGCATATTTCAATAGGTTATATCGGAAATACTAGATTTTCATGTTTATTTATAGTTCAGTTAGGCTAATTAGGCTAGCAGGTGAAGTGAACGTATAACATTTTTTTATCTGAAAAATGCAAGAATACCAATACAGTGTTTCTGCTTCCATCTTGTATACAGAGATTCCAATGAACAGTAACAAGATACCATAAATGCAAAAAAATAAATGTTCAGACCACCGCTCAAACTCTTCAGAAGGAAATATATCTCATCCACACCCATGAAAATAATCACCATGTCTCAACACCATCACATTAGCTGTTGCTGATTTAGTCAATCTAGAGATATAATGCAATTATTTATTTATGTATTTATTTCCTCCACAATCAGTTGGTTGGTTTACGAGATGATTTTCTTGATAACCAGGATTTTCTTTGGTTAGCTACAAACCTAGCTGCATTTGAATTAAACATTCTCAAGTTCTATGAACATCAGAACATTACAGCCACACGTGATAACCGCAGACCTGCAGTCATGATACGACTGTGCCCCAGAACAAAATATGGACAGAAATATCCACAAACATGTTTGTATGCAATAAAGATTTAAGACATCTGAGTTTGGATTCAACCAATGAGTAAACTCATTGTTGTCCTGCTGTTACTCTCTTATGATGATGAATGCACAGTAAACATACATCTCCTGCTGTATTTTAGAGCATCAGGCAGTAATCAGCCTGTGTTTGGGTGTTCACAGATATCCACATTGTACAATGAAAGGATTTCAAGTAACTTCCTTTGCCTTAGACAAAACAACCTATTGGAGAAATAAGATAAAGCTTCAGTTTAAAGTGTTTCTCTCCTGATGACAAAGCATGCATCAGAATGTGCAGGTAGATTTATCAGGGGCAACCAGTCGTGCAGTTGTCCCCCCAGTCGTGTAATGAAGCGAATATACAAGGCGAGTGGTCAGAGAGGCCCAGGCTAGTTAATGACAGCCAATATCTCCAAGCCCTGCAAGGAGGAAGGCTTGAAATATTTGCTCGGGAGACTCGCCGGGGGTTTCAATCTCACCACAAATCCATTTATACGTTTGACCGCTGATTTATGGCCTTATTTTAACTGTCTTCTACATGCAAATGCACAGCAACTGCTAAAGAAATATACATAATGTGATTCTCAGGGTCATCCTTCCAGCCTGTCAAGTTGAGGAGGTAGGTGGTACGTCAGAGAGGAGGAGGGGGGGAAGGGGGCACCGGCATGGCTGTCCAGCTCCCTGGCTGAATAGAGCCCCCATTAGGCCTTGGGCAGATATTCATCATCCCACTCCTCACCACTATCATTATCCACACATATACTGTAGATCCCCACCAGCCATAAGGTGTGTCATCCGCTGCTACTGATGGTAAAGTACCAGAGGGACTGTAATGCAATTAAATCTGAAAAAGCGTAACAGTTTCTATAAATGTATACTTATCCCAGCTTAGTGCGGCTAATAAGTAACTATTTGATTATCTCTATTTCTGTTCGGTGTAATTATGACTCTATCATGTCTAATTTAGAATTAAATTGATTAGCTTAAATGTGTGATCCAGCCATTTCTCCTTGTCCAGCTGCACACTGGAGGTCTTCACTTCCTCCTGTCTTACACAGGAGATACTGATTTGAAAATGATTCCCAGGCAGGCAATTATGATCATATATCCTGACAAGTGAAGAGCAACTTTATTAAAGATATCTGTCATTGCGGCTCCTCCGCCAGTCTCCCTGTGTGGACATGACAAAGTAGATTCATCAATTAAAGTCCAGCAATTGCATTAGGCAGGGTATTAGACTGCCTTTACATTTTCTTT